>NW_027040770.1:0-600000 GCF_037179485.1 Ochlerotatus camptorhynchus
AGATGTTTTCAGGAAGTTGCCCGAACCGAGGATGTTCGTTGGTGACCTCAATGGGCACCACCCGTCCTGGGGCTGCCCTCGCTCGGATCCCAGAGGAAGCCTCCTTATGGATACTTTCGAGCAGGAGGACATGACGGTCCTTAACCATGGAAACCCGACGTTCTTTAATGGGAGACACGCCACCGCTATCGATGTTTCTACGGTCAGCCGTTCCATGGCTGGAAAGGTTACGTGGTGTTCCAACGCTGACCTGTACGGCAGCGATCACTACCCGATCCAGATCCAACTCTCATCTGCCACAGCCCCAGAAACCACCCGTAGACCACGCTGGATGTATGACAAAGCCGAATGGGAGGTGTACAGGAACGCCATTCTCACCGGTATCCAGGAGCAGAATCCAGGCAATATCCCCGACCTTACGAAACTAATCCTCGAAGCAGCCGTCGCCTCAATACCCAAAACCAGCAGCATCCCCGGACGGAAGGCTCTCAGATGGTGGTCCGACGAAACCAAGGCAGCGGTGAAGGCCCGACGAAAGGCCCTCCGTAAGTTGAGAAAGACTAGACCAGACGACCCTGACAGAGACGGCATCCTCGAACGTTACCGTGAACTTCACATCCAATGCCGGAAAACGATTCGAAGTGCCAAGCAAGAGAGCTGGACGAACTTTCTCGACAGCATCGACGCTTCCCAGTCCTCGGCAGACATTTGGAACCGGGTAAATGCGCTAAGCGGAAAGAGACGTTCAGCCCCACTGCAAGTGCAGTCCGGTGGCATCACCGTATCAGAGCCAACAGCCGTAGCCGATGAGTTAGGCAAATACTTCGCGGAGCTTTCGGCTATTCCCGGATACAGCGAGAACTTCCGTCGCCGCAACAACGCCACACCGACCTCCATAGGTAACTTCAACGTTCCGAATGATAACAATAACACCAGGATAAATGGGGTTTTCTCATGGGAGGAGCTGAAATTTGCACTCAGCAAGAGCAAGGGGAAATCAGCGGGTCCCGACGAACTCGGGTACCCCCTACTATCACACCTACCGATCGAAGGGCAAGTCCTGATGCTCGACCTGTTCAACAAGCTCTGGACCACCGACTCCTATCCAGCATCCTGGAGGGAGAGCCTGGTTATTCCAATCCCGAAGACGAGTGAAAACACGAAGGACACGACGAAGTTCCGGCCCATCGCACTCACTTCCTGCATGAGCAAGGTCTTCGAGCGGATGGTTAATCGCAGACTCAGGACATTCCTGGAGACCAACAATCTTCTCGACCATCGACAACACGCCTTTAGGTCAGGATTCGGCACCTCTACCTATTTCGCCACACTGGGAGACGTGCTGAAAGACGCCTTCGACCAGGGACACCACACTGAAATGGTCTCACTAGACATCTCTAAGGCTTTTAACAGGACCTGGACTCCGGCTGTACTTGCCAAACTCGTCAGCTGGGGACTTAACGGACACATGGTCCACTTCGTTCGAAACTTCCTCACTGACCGTATTTTCCATGTTGCTATCGGAAATGCCAAATCCAGGAGCTTTCAGGAGGAAACGGGGGTCCCCCAGGGATCAGTGATCTCCGTCACACTCTTCCTTATCGCGATGAACGGAATCTTCCGCCAGTTACCAAAGAACATCCGCATCTTTGTGTACGCCGACGATGTCCTCATCGTGGTAACGGGGCCCACCACAACACGCACCCGGAACCTCACGCAAGCCGCGGTCTCAGCCGTAGTAAAATGGGCCCAAACTGCCGGTTATCAGCTCTCTGCCAAAAAAAGCATCAGATGCCACGTCTGCCCTTCAAGACACCGGGTCAACGGGACCGCCATTAAGATTGGCGACCAGGCTATCCCCATCAAGAAATCCATTCGTATCCTGGGGGTACTTGTGGATCGCACCCTCTCCTTCGTGCCGCACTTCAACCAGGTCAAAAAAGACTGCCGAAGCAGAGTTAACCTGATCCGGACCATCTCCAGGCCCCATCGCACTAATAATCGGGCAGTTCGCTTCCGGGTAGCGCAAGCTATCATCGATAGCAGGCTGCTGTATGGAACAGAGCTCACGTGTATCAACTCTGAGAAGCAGGTTGAGATCCTCGGTCCAACCTTCAACAGCAGCATCAGGATAATCTCTGGCCTTCTACCTTCCACCCCCGCTGATTCCGCTTGTGTTGAAGCAGGGGTTCTACCCTTTCGGTACCGCATCATTAACGCTACCATCTTCAAAGCTGCATCCTTCGCCGCCAAGACAGCAGGAAACGGCAGAATCTTCCTCCTCGACGAGGGGGACAGAATCCTGCAGACGATCGCCAGCATTGACCTCCCCCCAGTGGCTAGGACCCACTGGAACGGAGAGAAGAACTGGCTCTCTTCCAGCATTCATATTGACTATCACATAAAAAATCGATTTAAAGCAGGAGACAACTCCGCGGCCCTCCGTCGCACAGTAATCGAACGCCTCCGAACCCATTACGCCGAACACACTCACCGGTACACCGATGGTTCCCGATCCAACACGGGCGTTGGCATCGGAGTATCCGGAAGTGGCATACTCGCTAGCAGCAGCTTACCACAACAATGCTCCGTTTACTCGGCCGAAGCGGCCGCAATCTTCCATGCGGCCACGTCACCAGCAAACCAGCCAATCGTAATACTAACTGATTCCTTCAGTGCTATCCAAGAGCTAGCTTCAGCAGTTCCCACCCACCCGTGGATTCAAGCTACCATCGAATACGCCCCGAGCAGCACCATTTTTACATGGATCCCCAGTCATTGCGGAATACCTGGTAATGAAGCAACAGACAAACTTGCTGGAACTGGACCGGCGGGTCCGAGATTCACGGACAAAGTCCCCCTTCCAGATCTCCGGCGATGGATCAAAACAACCGTACAGAAAGCCTGGGCCGACCAGTGGTTCAGCACTCGAGAGCCTTTCATCCGGAAGATCAAAGGAACCACGGAGGCATGGACGGACCTCCCAAACCTCCGGGATCAGAGAGTGCTCTCAAGGCTGAGGACTGGCCACTGTCGGTTTTACTATAATTTCGGCGGCGGAGGTCCCTTCCGCAAAAGCTGTGCCATCTGCCATCTCCCGGCCACCGTTGAACACGTCCTCTGCATCTGTCCTGAATTCCAGGACCTCAGGGAATCCTATGAGATCACCTCCAGCATCCAGAACCTACTCGGAGAGGATTCAGCCGCTGCAGACGCCCTGCTAGTTTTCCTCAGGGAAGCTAACCTATACCATGAGATCTAGGAAAGCCATAGCTGTTATATTCGTTTGTATACTCGTTCATTTGTTTATATGTTTAATTTCTTCTGACTGTCGGGACGGCACCGCACGGGATGAGCCTTTGGACCTCGTCACGGTGTCGTCTCGTTCAGTTTTGTGTTATTCATTTTGAACTTGTTGTCGTCTTCGTGAAGAGCCAGGAGAGCTGTCACCTTACAGCCTCAGCAGCCGGAGGGGCATCACATGGGATGAGTCTTCTGGCCCTCATGAAGGTGTTCCCCCCAGGCATTGTCAGGAGAAACTCATTTTAAGCCTACTATGTCCAACAACTCCGTAGGAGGTTCTCCTTCTGAGACCTCAACAACTGACTAGAGATGAACTAGCCTAAGGCTAAAAATCTCTTAAATAAAGAATTAAAAAAAAAAATGCAGAGAGGTACCGGTTGTTAGAGGATGGAGTTTTAGATGGTATTATTATTTTTTATGGATTCGTTGATACCTGAGTTAAGGATCGTTCGTTACGTTTTAGGTTTTTAAAAAGCTAAAACTTCACTTAACACACTTTATTCACTTAGAAACTAAACCGAGTACACAAACTGTTCGATGATGAAAGAGAGCGAACCACCTGCTCACTACCTATTTATGCACTTAAAGTGCTTACTAGGCTGTTCTACCCTACCGGCTTCCTATTGGCGCAATCCATGGCGTGATGCATCTGGATTGCGCGCCAACTGCTGCTATTGGCTAATCCAACTAACAGGATTTTCCTAACTCTGATTTTTTTTTGTAATAAAGATACCATGTGTGGTCAGTATACTACGAAAGAACAGGCAGCTAGGAATTGAAAAAAAGGAATACAGACTAAAACTTCATCCACAAACAACGTAAATTTATCACCCCTTAATTCTGCGGGACGTTCTTCATCTTAAAGCCACTACAAGCACATACATTTCCCAAAGAGATCTTAAACTTAAAAAGGGCCTGTCCACAATCCACGTGAACAGTTTTTGGGAAATATTATAACCCACCAATTATCCATACATATTTTTAAAACATGTCTATTGACCGTGGACATTTGTCATAGCCCACAGTAGTTTTCTATAGAGATATTTTTGTACTGTGCTTGTCGCCAGATTTTTGTACTACACGCTGAGAAAAATATTTTAAACGTATCAATATTTGACATAAAATTAATAACAAATTCATTTTATTTTGACTGCAAAAAGAAATTAATTATTGTTTCAACAATTCAGTATTTTTGTTACTCAAAACCCATGGATTGTTAAATCAAAAAGATATTTTTTTTTTCGAATTTAAAAGAGCTTTCATGGTTTTGACGTAAGCTGGGTCGACAAAAATATGTTTCTTTGTTAAAGAGATTTCTTGTTGATCCAATCATATTGATTTTATGAAGCCTGACAATACACGCAAAATAAATAAACATATTTTTATTGATTCAATAATAATTTGGCGATTATTTTTATGTTATGTTTTCTTTTTGTAACAAACAGAATTTCAATTAAAATTAGATAACCTTTCCTTCAAATGAATTGTTAAGGCACAGTTACTGAGTAAAACTATGTATATCGTTAATTTTTTTATTTTCTCATAAGTCTTGGTAACAGAAGTGAAAATTTATGAAATTTCTGTAGGGGTTGAAAAACAGAACCGCAATGTTAACAGAAACAGGTACAGCAGCAGCACCAGCAAGCAACAGAAGAAACAAAAGCGTAGCGCATTTAATCTTGCACTTATTTCCTAAAATTCACAGTTTAAAACAATATGTACGTGGAACGCGGAAAACTAGAGGTGAATTCGAACGAGAAGAGTTTTGTGTTGCTCAAGTGCAGACTTACTGCTGGTTATAAAGGGTGGAACGGTCAAAAATTGGTCAATCATGACTAAGTGCACACTGATTATGTTATTGTACAAATGATCAAACTTAATTTCTTTTTGAAGTTGAGTGACTACAAAATACAGGAAAATTAATTGATTGGGCTCTCGATTTTCCAAATGCGAACTGTCGGGCTTTACGTGTCACACCTTCCATCAGATTTTGTACCGCTGTTGTATCAACCTTATTTGATGCTGAACATCAATTGGCTTTAAGCTGTTTCTCATTTTCAACTATTTTGTGAGTTTTCTTGAGATTCCGCTTAAAGATTGCCCAATTTATTTTTTTCGATTGGGTGCTGCTCCGGTGAGTTTGGATGGTTTTTGCCCTTGGGTACGACTAGCACGCTGTTGGTGATATACCGTTCCTGAACCATTTTTCCGTAGAGACAGGAAGCGAGGTCTGACCAAAACAGCACGGAACAACTGTGTTTCTTCAAAAAGGCAACCATCGTTTTTGTATCAATTTCTTTTCATAAATATCTTGGTTGATAATGCCAGTTGTCACGAAAATTTCACTTTTAAGGCCTGACAAATCAAGTATTTTTTCGGGATCTTTGACAACTTTTTCTGCTTAAACTCATCTTAAACCTTTTCTTTTCCGTGTTAACTCTTGACCTGGGAGCTGCTTGAAATCCGCCTTGACGTATGTATATTTTGTCGTTCATTATTATATAACGCAGTTAAATTTCTGACGCAATCAATCTGCGTGGGAATAATTTAGATTTCGCTTATGCGCGAGCAAAATTTTGATACGTAGTTCCTCTTGCTTCAACGCCATTTTGAATGGAAAAAGCAAAACAAAATAGAGGCAACATTCCGTACACACTGACCTACAAAATTAGGGGTGCTCAAGTTTTTAAAAACCCACGATTAAATACTTTTCAGCGTTCCACCCTTTATTACTAGTTTCTGCGTAAATTACGGGCCGCACTAAGTTTTTATATTTTTTCTATGTTTTCCCAAGTGTTTTTGTTTTTAAGGCGTGATTATGGCGTTCATGCGCTTGTCAACAAACATAACAATCACAATGTTGGCCTGTGGAATATATGAACTTTTATTTTTAGTGGTAATCTAGTTCAAGGTTGCAAATACTATATGATGTATGATGACATGAAGAGGTTACACAGTATGCGTTTGAAACATAAAACCTGTAAATTTTGCTTTATAGAGTCACAATCAGCGATTTGCTGATCGCTGAGTGAGTGAGTGAGTGAGTGAGTGAGTGAGTGAATGGGTGAGTGAGTGAGTGAGTGAGTGAGTGAGTGAGTGAGTGAGTGAGTGAGTGAGTGAATGAGTGATTGAGTGAGTGAGTGAGTGAGTGAGTGAGTGAGTGAGTGAGTGAGTGAGTGAGTGAGTGAGTGAGTGAGTGAGTGAGTGAGTGAGTGAGTGAGTGAGTGAGTGAGTGAGTGAGTGAGTGAGTGAGTGAGTGAGTGAGTGAGTGAGTGAGTGAGTGAGTGAGTGAGTGTGTGAAAAATCGCTGATTGTGACTCTCATGAAGTGAAATAAACAGGTTTAATATGTCAAACACTTTCTTTGCAACCTCTTCTTGTATCTTACCTATTCAAAATATGATCATAGCATCTAATTATTTCATAATTAAAAAAACATTGTTTTAGCTGAACTGAGTATTTGCAACCTGGATTTAGTTGATACGTTGCATAAACTGCCTGAATTTTGTTGCAAAATATGAACAAAAAGCCCATATAAATTCAAGAATGAATATCTCCATAATACTAACTTGAATCGTGATGCTGCCTTCAGCAAAATTGTTCCTTATAGTTAAGCTACATATGCAACATTCCGAGCTTAATCGAGTTTTCTGAACCAGTTAAATGCACGAAAGAGTGAAAGAATGTTATTTCTCCATATATTTCAACCGAAATCCCCGTATGAACTTTAGACCAAAAGCGCCAGCTCGTGTTACATCCGATTGAGCTGAAATTTTCAGAGAGTGGTTTTCTCACCTAATGGGGTTGGCTAGTTGAAAAAATCTCCCATATAAATGTGGGCTAGTAGTTAGCCTATCTTCTAAGATTGTCTTCATTTTCAGATAAGTTGAGTGTAAATGCTATTTCAAAACTACCCAAATTTAGGTAGAAAATTCGTCCAGATCCGTCAAAACTGAACCTACCCAAAAATGGGTAAACTATGTTGGGAGTGACAAGTTGACTAATGAACAAAGTCGATCGGATTCAAAGATTAAAAAAAAGGATTCATGTCGATGTTGAAGGGATTGAAAGCTATCGATTGACGTATTAAAATAGCATGTACAAAGTCTATTAATTTTTTAATAAATAAATTTTCTTAGTTCCTCTACTACTGGCTCACCCAGCTTATACGCATCAATTTGTCACAAGATCATTTTTATGAGAAAGTACATTGATGCCTTCATTCACATTTTTGCAAAAATTCAACCATTTTGGATCTTGTATTTTTTTTTTAAATGGCGTCATTATCAGTTTTTAATAAATTGTAGCACGAAAACGTAACTTTTGACATCTGACAAAGTTGTAGAGAAAAATAAAGTCTTTCTGCAAAAATAATACACAGAGAAAAAATTTTAAAAAAAGTTTTAAAACTCAAATGTCTTAATAAATACATATATCTTTCATCTTCATATATTTTTTTAAAGCTCATGAAAATTGCAAACTCAATATTTCGCAAATCTCAAATCACTCTGGAATTGGGAAAAATTAATACCGGCTTAGGTTCCAAACAATGGTACCTCAATTTATATACTTCTGTTCAGATAGCCCAGGTTCCACTTCTATCAGTTCAGGTTCGAAAATAATGATAGTGTGTCGAACTTAAATTAGGAAACTATTTTGACGTAGGACTACGTCTGTGATTTCTATATGGGGGTACACTTTGTGAAAACCGAAAATGAAACATGAAACAAAATTGTGAAAGATTTTGAATGTTAATAACTCAGCTGCCCCTGGTCCAATTACAATAATTTTATCACCAATCGATCATAAATATGGCTTCCGAATGTTGATTTTCAACAAGAAACTATTGAAAATCTGGTAAATGTCCAGCATTGTCCAAAAGCGTCGAATTAACTAACAAATCCACCAATTACGTACATGCATATGCTGCTTCCCCAACACAGTCATCAGAGAATCATTCCTAGACGAAACATGTTGATGTAGCAATACGACTAGGTTCGGTAGTTCAGAGTGGTTACCGTTTCTGCTTACTGAACAGAAGGTAGGGAGTTCAATCCCAGGCCTGTCCCCTTCCTTGCAACTTTTCACTTTGCCTTATTCTGTCCCCACTAGATTTAAATAAAAACAAATTCTGCTTTAACCGATTGCATCACTTACCACAGTGAATCCTGATCCAAAAATAACCTACCTCACTAGCACAACTATCCTTCCCGAGACAGCCGTGGAGATGTAGAGGTATTCTCGGTCTCTAGCTAAGAGAAAGAGGTGACAATTGGCTTCTTCCTCTTTTATTTATATCTCTATCTCTATCTTTATCTATCTCTATCTCTATCTTACGCACATGAAATCGGCCAATCAGGAGCTGGTTTACGTTTGACAGAAAAGTGGTTCATTTTCGCCCCCGTATTGTCACCTCTTCTCTTAGGTCTCTAGTAACAACCGGACGTCGAACTAATCATCCTTCCCTCCGCAAAAGACCGTGAGGACGTGGTCGGTGCTGTGAATTGATCTATTGATTGAATTAATGTGCTTGTACATTTAAGATGGAAAGCTTATCTCATGCACCATCTATGTAGTTCTCTGTGCAAGTGGATTAGTTCTGATCATTCACGGAGGAGCAGCTACGAAGTGCATGGTCAGATAATGTTAACTCGACGGCAAACACATCCATTGATACGTTTGTTGTTGTGGATGATAGAAGAGCATAGCAGAAATAGTGCGAAATAGGAAGCCATGGTCATCACAAAAGAGGAAATCGATAAAGAGAATTGGCTTTCACCCTTCTGATTCTAAGCCCCTTATAGTCATCGTCATAGCATCGAACCACTTTTGGTTCTAGGGCACTTGCTGGTTGCAATGTTTAGATCAGGATTCACTGTGATACGATCAGTTGTAAGCAGCAGAAATTTCCTTCCCAACTCTCTTGTGGAAAATTTTAGTGGCTCTGAAAAGGACCGGTTTTGTTAGATTTCGACGGAGAAATTAAGAGCGTTCACCACAAATACGAAGAGCCAGCTGAATGTCCTTTGGCATAATTGTGACACGCTTGGCGTGGATGGTGAACAAACCCGACCAGATAGGCCTCGCTGGATTCCTGTAGGGCCATTAACGGCCGAGCTCCAAAAGCGCAGATCGGTCTTGAAGTCCTGGACGATTTCATGGACCAGACGCTGGAAAGTCAACTTGCAGTCAGCAGCTCGGTCGATTTCTGGTTGAATGCAATCTGTTGAATAATTTTTTTTCTCTGACTTCCATTCTCTTTTATAACATGCTTTTGCTATGTTCAACCAATCATAAACGATGAAGGAACAAAAACTCAACAACAAGAAGAATTTAACCCTCGAGTAGGTATAAAAAAGCAGAAAATTGGAATTTCTTGTTACATTAGTTTCAACCTTACCCGAAGAAACATCAACAGCATAAACAATGACTGGACGTGGCAAGTGAGGCAAAGGACTCGGAAAAGGAGGAGCCAGTTGTGTTGCATGATAACTTACAGTGTATTACCAAGTCCGCCGTCCATCGTCTGGCTCGTCGTGGTGATGTAAAGCGTATCTCCAGTCTGATCTAAAACCCGAGTGTGCTCAAGGTAAGGTGATGCTGGAAAACGTCATTCGTGGCGCTGTTACCTGAAGCGTCAGGGACGCACCTGAGGTTGAGCTTCGTTCATTTTCCCTATCCTAAACGGCCCTGTTCAGGGCCACCAACTAATTTGAAAAGATATTGTTTAGGAATTCTACTAATCTTGGCATTAATGAAATTCCAGGAAAATGGTAGCAACCAAGCTTCTAATCCTGAAGCAACTGGGCTCTCTGAGTGCCCATTTCTTGTAGCGATGAAGGCTAGCGCTGCCTTTCGAACCACCGGGTCAACCCGTGTCCAGCGTAGCTGTTGTAAGTGCTAGCTACCTCAGTTGGGAGCGATCCTGAAAATCCCTGACTACAATGGCCTCAGGGTCGGCACGCTTACCCAACTAGGTTCCACGTGGCAAGGAATGATCGCACTGGATACAGCAAAAACTCCTACAGCACTTCAATATTCCAAATTACCACTTTTTATTGTCGGATTCTACTAACACTTTTATTCCTCCCTACGTATGTAACACTCCCACTTTCTTAATTTCTATCTGACCTGTTTCGGTTGTCTTTCCTTTCTTCTGCGGGGCCCATTGCAGATCCACCACCACCTTCTTCCTTCTCTCCTTCGGCGGCGTTGGAAATCTCCTTGGCGCGCTATTCAACTTGTTATGCTGGCTCGGCCACCGAGTGTGTTGACGGACTCGGCTTCGGCGGTTCGTGCCGGAATTGTCCTTACTTGGATGGGGACTGGCGTAGCCTACCGGTACGTCTATCAGGTATACCTCAGCGATTCTGTCTCAATTTTACAGCGGGGTCCTAACAGACAAACGGTTCACATTAGGACCTTTGAACCAAAATGGTGATTCCGGGAATTTACCTGCTGTCCGTTTTTTTCCTCTCACTCTCTTTCACTTTCCTCTTACGATCTTCAACTATCTTCTATCTGCACAGTAATGTTTGGTATTTTCTAGGCTTTGTCTGGTTTCGATATTTCACCAGAGACTATCGACCGTTTATCTTGATGGTTCTTTGATGATAGACCTGATCGGTGTATGTAGCCTAGAAATACGTTCTTTGGGTCACTGTCCTTTGACTATTCGTCAGTGACCCAGGCCATTCGTTTTCCATCGCCAGTCATCGTGTCCGTTATGTCGTTTATAATGGCCTTTTTTGTCGTCACCTCTCATGGCCGCCTAAATGCTGCTTTTACTCCATCTGGTGGTGGGTTTTGTCGACTACGGTGGGTGGATGGCTGCGTAATACGGTAGGCTACTCTACTCTGGCCTATTAGGGAGATTTACTGACGGAGAAAAACTGCACTCATATACGAACATTACTTGCCATGATTTTTCAACATATTAACGAGTACTCTACACGATATTCTAAAAATTACTCGACACTGAAACGTGAACACTCACACTGTACAAAGAAGTAGTTATGGTGATCTTATATGGTTGACACAGAACAGCCTTATTGCATTGAGAAGATAGAAATTCAAACAGCCATAAAATTTTTGTGACCCTGAAAAGGACCGTTTGATTTGTCAGATAAGTTCTGTTGGCTCACACTCCGGTACGGTGCAGATTGGCAACGATGATTAACGCCCTGA
Organism: Ochlerotatus camptorhynchus; assembly: GCF_037179485.1. Classification (NCBI taxonomy): domain Eukaryota; kingdom Metazoa; phylum Arthropoda; class Insecta; order Diptera; family Culicidae; genus Ochlerotatus; species Ochlerotatus camptorhynchus. The sequence continues at coordinate 11,490 of NW_027040770.1, forward strand.
GTTAAGAGCCTAGAAGTCGAAAAGTGACAAAACTGGGCGATGGTTTAACGTGTAAGAGTTATACTGTTTACTGCCAAGGCGGACGTTGCGAACGAAAATTAAGTCCACTCACGATCCATGTCCAGGTGCAAATATTTCTTCATGAACTCGACGAATTTCAAGTTTCCTTCGTTCATGAGGTCCATGTTAAAATTACCCAGCACAATCATGGGTATTGGCTCCAAGCAATATTTCGTCAGATTCCGCGCACAAAAGTATTGCTCTGCTTGTACGACAAATCTGTACGATAGTAAATAAAACAGAAGATCAAAATATAAAAATGAGGTAAGGAAAATAATTAAAATATGGTTGAGATTAATACCTGGGTCAATAAAGATACACATTACCATTTATTATAGAAGACCACGTAGTCCTACGTCATCATTGCGTACAACCCCATAGGGCTGTCCCTTGTAGTTTTTTTTAATCTTTATAAGCGAGATTTTTAGCTTTAAGAAGCTGATTTTAGTAAATATGGTCCCCATTTATGCGTATCTGACCTTTCTTTCATGGTAAAGCCATAGATTTGTGATTATACGGCTAGCAATTATTGAGATAACTCAACTTATAAAAAAAAGCAATCCTTAAGGAGTATTCTTGATTCTATCGCAACGTGGTAAAGAGCTTTAATTCATGTACGATTACGTGATACGATACTCCTTTAAGAGCTTTGATTACTACTGCTCATCCTGTTCTATCTCCTTTTCTATTTCTTATCGTCACCTTTCTACTGCCTTTTACGTTAAATAAATGACGAAGGCGAAGCACTAATCTCCCATCTGTAGGAAAACGTCAACGTTTTGATATTGGACTTGGTCACAAAGCCCGTTAGGTCTGCTTTGAAGGTATTTCGGATTTGTTCATTGACTCCTGATTTCACCAGTTGAGTCCTATAGACCTGCACTCAAGGTACACGAAGCTCTCAATCCCTAAGATTTTTCTTACTTTTCTTTTTATCTCGAAGATTCACAGGATTAGTACGCGTTTGAATATTGTTTTAAGCGTCTCAAGCAACAGAGAACATGTTTATATAACCTTTGTATGACTAGTATTGGTTGGATAACAGTTTACTCAACATAATTCTAAGAATGTGTACGATTTGGGGTTACAGGAGGTTTCTGATTATCCATACGTACCTAGTACAAAACCAAAGAATCAATCAACTCACTCATTCATCTAAATTATTTTATAAATAAATGCAATACAGGTGATGTCACATCTATATGATGGTTAAAATGGCTAATATTGAAATAACCGATTAATGACCAGTAAGCATCATTAATCACAAAGGTGTTTCATTTTAAGTGTTTCCTACGATTTAAATTCGTTATGCTGGTGCTCAGAAGATGAATGACCTATTTAAGGTATTTTACTGACGATGGCTATGATTCATACAGTGTGGATGGCACTGGAAAAATATTAGCAAAGGAAACAAGTAAACGCGTTCAATTAAAAAAAAAAACAATTCATCCTAATTGAATATTGCCAAAATAAATGCTTACCTTTTGGATAAAAATTGGGAATTAAAGATAAAGAAATTAAGATAAATTATGTTTCATAAATTTGCAGATGGAATTATCAAAAATTCAATTCAACTTACCTACTTACTCGTAGAATCAGTTCTACAGAGATTGAATATTTATTCAAAGTGTCGACCACGGTAAACATTTTTCAGTGTTAACCCACGGCTACGGCTGCCATGGGAATCGGTTAATTGTGTTGTTATTTATTGTCCGTAAGCAACATTTTAACCATGCACATTAGTTTCCGTAAATTAAATTATAAAGAGTGGGTTTTGCAAATTAAAGGCTCTCATTGATTTCTCCTCCCCTTGTTTTCTGTTGCCAAGCGGGTGCGCCTCGCATATGCAGTTTTTCGCTCTATCGGCGAAATGATCATCAACAGCATCAAAACGGGCACAGCATATGAAACATTAAAATTCGCTGCCCGATTGCCTGCAATGCCTGATTCTGGCAAATACATATAGTGGGACGAATCGTCTCACAACGACCGGTCACGCCGACTATCGAGTGTTTTGTAGCTAACCCTGTTGGGCTGATGGGAAAACAGCGCAGCGCCAGAGTGAAGATTTATGACGCATCGTAATGGGTTTTGATCTTATGAGACTGTGCGAGGAGGCACTGGATTAAAAGGGATAATTCAATTTATGCCATGAAAAATCGTGCAGTTCCATTTAACGGATTGCCTTTCCCATGAAGTGATACGCAAGTGCTCATTAAAGCAGTCGGTCTCAATTATAGCTGAGAAAAGGGCTGCTATTAAGGATTCTCCTCGGGGTCTCTGCTTATTGAAAGATTTTTATATGAAAAATATTGATTCATTTGGGATGAGATGTGAGTGTCATTTACGAGTAAATAAGTGTGTAATAAAGACCCTCCCTGAAAAATAATGTACACACATAATAAGCCAAACTTTTTAACCATGATTTTCTTTATTTGACCTATATATAGAAGGATCAAGACACCATATGTCCTAGAAAACCTAGAGATCCACGATTTTCTTTTCTAAATTGCATACAATTATGAGCATAGAGGAAATATACTATCACCATATCGATTTTGCAACCAAGTGGCCAGAAAACGGTCCGGTGGAATATCCGGAGCCACCGGGAAAAAAAGTTCATTCTTCAAAGTAGACATAGACATCCGTGTTTTTTTCTAGATTTGCTTACAATTATGAGCATAGAAGAAATTTGTCATCATCATATCGATTCTGCTACTTAGTGGCCGGAATACGGTCCTCTGGATATCCGGAATCACCAGGAAAAAAGTCAATTCTCAAAAGTTGACCTAGAGTCCCACGATTTTTTTTCTGAATTGCATATAAGCATGAGCATAGAGGAAATATGCCATCATCATATCGATTCTGCTGCCGGATGGCCATAAAGTGCCCTTTTGGATATCCGAATTCACCAATTCCTAAAAATGGTCCTAGAGTTTCACGACTTTTTTCTTAAATTACATATAATCATTAGCTCAGAGGAAATATGATATCACCATATCTATGCTGCTTCTGAGTGAACAGGAAACGGTCCTCTAAATATCCGAAATCACTGGAATCAAGGTGATTCCGGATATCCAGAGGACCGTTTTCTGGCCACTTGGTTGCAAAATCGATATGGTGATGGTATATTTCATCTATGCTCATGATTGTATGCAATTTGTTCAAAAGTACGGATCTTCAGGTCTACTTTTAAGAATTGACTATTTTCCCGGTGATTCCGGATATCCAGAGGACCGTATTATGGCCACTCGGTAGCAGAATCGATATGTTGATGTCGTATTTCCTCTATGCTAATGATTATATGCAAGTTAGAAAAAATCGCGCATCTCTAGGTCTACTTTCTGGAATTGACTAATTTCTCGGTGGATCCGAATTTCCACAGAGCCACCTTTCACGGGTTTTATCGTTCCGATTGGCCACCCACAACTCCAATCGGTTCCTTGTCTATTCCTTTTGAAAGTAGATAGTCATAACTTTCATGTAGTGGCTCAATTGTAAGATGTCGTAACCAAATTGCCGAGAACCAGTCATGTCAACATGAATCGACACGCATTTTGCTCGGGACTTTTCCGGGTTTTTCCGTTCCGGCTGGCCAACTACAGGCCCAATCGGGTTGCTATCTATTTAAAATCCTTTGATTTCATGTTTGCTTCTTCTTCTTCTTCTTCTTCTTCTTCTTCTTCTTCTTCTTCTTCTTCTTCTTCTTCTTCTTCTTCTTCTTCTTCGCATTTCAAGCTTATTGCATATCGCATATTAGCTTATTGCGTGCTCTCAACTTAGTTTTCTGGATGCACTTCCACAGTTATTAATTGAGAGCTTTCGATGCTTTTACCATTTTTGCATTGGTATAATTGTGTGGCAAGTCCAATCATACTTCTATGCCCAGGGAAGTCGAGAAATTTTCCAACCCGAAAAATTCCTAGACCAGACCGGGAAATTGAACCCAGCCACCTCCAGCATGGTTTTGCTTTGTAGCTGCGCCTTTACCGACTGAGCTAAGGGAGGTTTGCTGAAAATGGTTTTAAATAAATATATTGCCGTGTTCATACTACAAGCCTTGTTATATGTTATTCAGAATAGGACCATAAAACATGTATCATATAACTACCCACACACTTAGAAATAACTAATTTTACACGCAACGGAATCCATCGTTGATATAAAAGATGAGACGTGAACAAACATGTCAAGTAATATTAAGTACTCCGAGACTGAAAAGTTCGTTGGTCGACGAAAAGTACGTTTGATTGAGCTATATTTCGCGTCTGTTATGACTCAAATTTATGTCAAATTGACGCTCGTATATGTCACTCTCACGGCACCTAGATTTACATGAATTTTTCTAAGTGTGCAGATCACATGTTTCCAAGTGATATTTAATAACATTACAAGGCTTGTAGTAGAAACAAGACGAGACATTGAACAATAAATTTGATAAGTTTGAAAATGTTTTGTAATAGAACTTATCTGAATAATACACAATAATTGAATACAGAAACAATTATGTAATATTCACGCTCTAGAATGCAAATTATTTCGGGTGGAAATGGAGAATTATCGCTTTCCTGCTCTGATCTAATTTGTTGTTGACTTGTCAACTTCGCGAGTAACGTTTGGCATGTTTGTTGACATTTGCTTCCAAAAGCAAAACTAATCAAATTAAATGGATGAAAACAGTGGTGCCATTTCAAATGATAATCATTTTGATTGAAAAGGTGTTATACAGTACATCTTTTTCAACGACAAATCCCTTTGTTTCAAAACGTGAATCACTTGAAAATCAATGATAAATCACTTCGATTCGTAGTGCCGCATGACAGACTGAGTCATGTGCACGAGCATTTGGATTAGATGTGACAACTTTTTACCGTGTATGGACAAGATAACAAAATCGACCTCCATGCTGAGTTCATTACAAAACGTCACGATATGTGATAAGCAGTAAATTATAAAATTCTTAACCTTCATGTACCCTACCCTACCGAAGATTCATTACAGACTTCGCATAACTTCGCATAACAACTTGCATTTGAAAAAATGGCATCGATCACAAAATTTCAATAAATTATAGTATTGAGATGATTCGACCAATACGCCATTCTAATGTATCTATACCTCATTTAGATGCCCCTAAATTTACTCGCTGATCAATCCCATCCCTCGGAAACAGGAATAAAACAATCACAGCATATTTGCATCAGCCGGCAACGCCGCGGTACATGACTCATCCTGCTGCCAGACGATGGACCTCCAAAAGGACTCTACTCGTCGTCGTATCATCAGAAGGAGGAGGAGTAGACAGTCTCTGCAGTAGTGTACGAAGCCGGTTGAACGGTGCTTGACAACTGTACGAGAGAGAGAGGGGGCATAAGATAGAGAAGACTTGCATACTCGGTCCATTTTCCGTAGAGCAGTACCGGTTTTCGGAATGCGGAGAGCCAACATACAAATCGGAAAGGAGGAAGTGGCCGCAGAGACAGAAGCAACATCAGCATGCTATTCGAAAGGCGCTACTCCATGGAGATAAACCGAACTCATGCAACCCGTACGGCAGACACAAGAACAGCGGCGCCACATTAGTTCTATTTCTATAATATTTTATTTCTTTTCGTCTGGGAATATTTGCCAAAAAAGCGGTATATTATTTATCATCTCGGATGCTCAAGAAAGACCTACACCACCACGGTTTCAGTCAGCTTGCAGTCCGGCAGATCAGGACTGCGTTGGACATGTTGTAATCTGTGTATGGAAGAGCAATGATTGGGGGAAAAGAGGCACGTTCGCAAGACTTTTGCTTAGTCGTGTCTGTCCATTCGGCCATATTTAGTTGACCGATCAGTGTGTAGCTGTGATTTCTAGCAGACAACGTGCTGGGGTTAATGTCTGGTAAAGTTATTACTCGTATCAGACGTGTTAAATAAATTGTGCAGGTGTTCAATCCAATAAACACAGAATTTTGAAATAACATAAAATCTCTTTGATAGAAGACATGCTTGGAAATCATGCCATTCGTAAATTTCATTCGAAATCATGAAAGAAACCGAGCCAGAATGCTAAACAGAACATAACATACATTCCATTAAACCATCCCCAACTCCTATCAGACGAGCTGAATGGCAAACAAAAGAGACGCATAATTTATTTGATATTGTTTTGAATGATTAATATTTGCTTTTTGGCACATTCAGGACGTATGTCGACGAGAAAATTGCATTTCTACTATTTAGGCTCCAAACCGCTGCCTATGGCTCACTGTTCACTGTTCGAAAGCATCAATTTTTCATTCGAAATATAATATCATCTATTTGTCAGTTTATATGACTGTGAGTAATGGCGATTCATATGCACTTCATTGTCCGAACATGGGACAGTGGTCAGTGTCCGAGGCCCGGAGTTGAAAACAACTAATCCTGCAGGCTATTAAAACAACAAAAATCATTTTAAAAGATCTATTGGCCCTAGAGCAAATTTAGAGATAAAAACACACCCAATAGTATCAACAGCCAAAGAAGTCAAACAACTGCCAGAAAGTTTCTGTTTGGCAAACGACATGGCACAGTTTAGATTTGCAGTGTCGCTAATGGAACTACAAATCAAATTACTATACTGCTGGTCTTAGAAAGCGCCAGTAAATCAAATACAATACCGGCGCCAGTTTGGAAAATCAATGCCACACTGATGCTCATTAATTTATTTCACTACCAAAATTACGCAGAAATAGTAGCCTTTTTTGGTGATGCAAAAGCCAAAATTCAGGTCATCTGGATTATACATCTACGTTTCAAGAGGCCATGAAATGCCCAAATAACACAATCTTCGTGCAATTAAGTTGATCCAGTTATAAGGAAACATCGAAGAGTTTTCCGGAATTTTATTATTGTACTCGGACGATGACACGTCGTGTAGTACGGGATTTTCAAAGTTCACCTCCGACATCAGCGACACCGAGCGGTCCAACACAATCGACGGAGCGGGTTCGAGTGGGTTTTCAAATGCCGTTCCCGGGGCGGTCACTGAAGCTACGGTGGGAAAGCTATCCAACGGTGAAAAAGGAGAAGCTGAAGGACGGAAAATATAAAATATATAAATAAATATTGGTTTGACGTCACTGCAGGCGTCATTATCTGCGAGTTTGTTCTCTTATTCTTCCTCGTCGTCCGTACCTGTTGGCAATGTCATGCCACAACAGTTGCAGCCAGGCATGGAAAATCATTTGTATTCATTTCGTGCATTCATTTACATTCATTTGCCCCTAACTTTACTCTTCAACAGCATTCCGCAAAATGATGTAAAGAGCTTTTGTAGGTTTTGTTATTAGCTACAACTTTTGTTAACAAGTCAAATCCGTATCTCTTATACTCACAGCAAGTTCTCGGTAGTACCCAACAAACATTGAAAGTTGAATAAGAGCTTATTCAGGCAAAATTATGCTTCTTTAGCTAAAAGATAGCTTATTCAGCTTTTAATCAGCTCAAATTGTTTGCTGGGTACTTTCACTGGTACTTTCACTGGCACGAACTGACAGTGCCGGTATCAGCACTGCCAGTTCGAGTCTTCAAACGCAATCACCCGCTGGCGAGGAGCTACGAGTGCCCCATTTACACATCAGTTTACGAGGGAAAAACTCTGTGGTCATAAAGAATTCGAAAAATGATCGGAAAAATAGTCAAAGCGGTGGTGAAGAGGATAGTGATGGGAACAATTTTCAGCTGAGTAGGAAAAGCTCCATCAAACAAAGTAGTCATTCCACGGACAGCCGACTAACGGTGTTAATGACTAGCGATGTAAGCATTCGGTTAAAAGTCGATGACGCTGCATTGTCTGGGACGTCCGGACATTCTTCGATGCCATCCTCACCGAATCATCACAACCACAATAGTATTGGCAACAGTGGAAGCAGTAACTCGCTGATTACGTCGATAGCTGCTGTTGCCGGTCTCAAAGCTAAATCGAATAAAATGGAAGATCTGAATCAGCCATTGACGGCAAATGACCTGTTGGTCCCGTTGGACCTGCAACATAAACGTTCAGCGCCGGACTTATTTCTGAGTCTCAATGGAATGATGTGTCCTGAGAAAAAGCGACGTCTTAGCACTGGTTCTAGCACGAACCAACAACATACAAGCACAACGGACGAGTCGAGCATAAGTGCAAGGAATAGTAGCAGTAGTAGTAGTAGTAGTAGTAGTGCAGCCACCAGTATAAATGAAATCAATGAAATTTACGAGACACTGATCTCGAACACCATATTGGGTCGACAAACGTTGGCACGTTGCCACACACATCTCTGTTAGCAGCGGCAACGTCGTCAGCAAAAAACTTGAAGAGCTCCAGCACGAACAACAGTATCAACAACAGCGCGTTTGGCAAATGCATTAGCAAAAGGTAAAGCCAGCGCAGTCGATCCCAACGACGTCGTCCGTGTCATCGCCTGGAGCTCTGGTTGCTGCAACGAATACTAAGAGCTCGACGCAGTCCTCAACAAAACAACCATCGTCATCCCCTTCGTCAGAGACGGCAAACAGTGGCAAACCGCCGGGAAAAGGTGATTCCGACCTTACCACAGGGGATACCGATGAGAAGGACAATGAAAGTAACAAAACAAGCAGCAATACAGCAACCACTACCTCAGGTTCAGAAGTGTCCATCAATCAGCGGGTAAACAACACCCATCTACACCATCACAATCGTCCACCGGAAAAGACTGGCGATTCACCCGCTAATACGTTAGAACAATCCATCAGTCAACAGCAACCAATCACATCACAGCAAGGGGTACGTGGATCACCCGGATCTCAAGCACAAGGTGAAGACAGTGGAATTGAGTCTATGGATGCTTTATCGGAGAAAAGTCCCCATCAGTTGTCGCATAGTCTTCAATGCAATGATCCAAACAAGCTGCTTCGGATGGATAGTCCCAAGGATAAAGCGATACCTGCAGTAGAATCAAAAGAATCATCGAAAGATGACTCCATTGGCAATAATAACAACAACAGCCACTCAAATTTGGACGAATACACAAAAATCGAAGCGGAACGGTGCATGTTACCCCCGGTACCTACTATGAGCTCTTCATATTCGCTTTTAGTCTATCCGTATTCCGAAGCATGGAGAGAGCAGTGCAACGTTCGCAACGTTCGTGGTTTGAGTCCAGTCGGGCAACCTTTTTCTATTTTTTTTTTCGACATGATTCAATTCACTTTCTAATACACTCCACATTTTTCTTTCTCTATTTTCTTGCATTGGACCGCAGCTTGGTATATCTCATCCCCCGTTCATAAGGTCTTCACTAACATCCTGTAATGATGAATCCCTCATTATTGTAAGCAAATCTTTTGGGTTGGGTGTACTTTCTGTGAGCGTAATGCCGCAGATACACATACACACTTAAATTTTTTCGCCGAGATTCCAACAGCCGAGTAATTCTGCAATTTATTTTGCTGAGATTCAGTAAAACAATTGCCGAGACTCAGCTAACAAATAACATTTTGCTGAGATATCAGCTAACAAACATATATTTTGCAGAGAAATCAGCAAAAGTGAATGCCGAAGTAATCGGTTTTTGGAGATTTTACCGAGCTTGATTAAGTGTGTAGATGACAAACTACCCAACTAACATTTTCAGCTTTGTAAGCCAACTTTTGCAGCGTTGTACTGTAAAGTAGCTGAAAAAAGCAGCAGATACAGCTACCAACAGAATCTAGCAAAATTGTTTTGAAGAGCGTTTACTCAACTTTCTCACAACCATTATTCAATTTGCCAGTCTCACTGAATAACAACAACCAATAAACGCTAATGTCACTTTTATACACATCCTAATCAACTTTGAACTTGTAGCTGCAAAACAAACTGATTTGATGGCTTTTACACAACAAACCACTCTTGCTGAATAACATTAACATCAAAAGCGTTTTTTTTTTTTTTTTTTTTTTTAGCCGGCTCCGGTGGTGTAAAGCGTGACTGCTTTCTAACATCCCAATGGGTCTGGGTTCAATCCCAGTCGAGTTCGGTGGGATTTTTCTGAGGCATAAAAATCTCTGGTCACGACTTCCTTCGGAAGGGAAGTAAAGCCGTTGGTCCCGGCGCATGTGTGTTAAATGAATGGGTGCGATATCCTACGCAGGGGTGGAAGCTGCCTTCCTGCACATTCGATTGCCGTCAATGGATGGCAATCGATGTCCGTCGGTGATTGGCACTAGATTGCGGAACAGAGACCGACGTTAAATAAAAAAAATTGTTTTTTCAACAACTGAACAACCTGTACTCAGCTAATAAACTGTGTTAGCGCTACTTTGGACGCATTTTTACAGGCAGCTAGGTTTATTTTTAGACGTGTGCAGTTTTACAGCTTTTACTCTGCTCCTTTACAAAGGTGAAGTAACTAGTCGAGAGAAGTGAATCATGTGCACTCAGATTTGAAAAAAATCATGAAAAAATCATGAAAAAATCACCAGCATTCACTATGAAATGAATTTTTCATCCATAGTGAACTTTGATGAATTTTAGTGATTTTTTCAGCCCTGTGTGCACTATTATAAAGCCTCTACTCAACGATTTTGTTGTAGAAGGGCATGTGGATTTTTTTACATCAGTTCAAAGTGTTAGCGTAGCACAGTTCGTAGTGTGAAGGATTGCCAATGCGGTCGTCTCGAGTTCGATTCCAGATTCCGGTGCAGGGTAAATAATTTGGTGGTGTGTTGTGCTTGTAACTAATTTGGATTAATTTGAATTACAGCAAAATATAAACTCAATCAACTCCTCCATTAAAAAATAGCGTAAACAATATTTATTCCAGCTTCAAGACAAAGCTGTGTAGTGATTATTGGATAACCGGGAAAAGGTTGAATAAGCGCCTTTCAAGTCCACACATAACTAAACAGCAGGATAACAGCTGTATAGAAGCGTTAAATAGATATATATGCAATAAGAGCTTGTCCCAACAGTCCCAACAGCCATAAGTAGCTGACTAAGTTCACCAGATTTGCTCGTTTGTATAGAGATTGAGTAAAAGTTTCCTCATATCGTATAACGTTTGAATACAGCTTGAGGCTGTATAAATGACATTAGTTAAGCGTTTTCATTGTGAAAATTGTTAGTTAGGTATGAGCATGAGCATTATTTGTATAATTAATTCCCTAGAAGCACACTTGTCACTGAACAGCTGTCGTTACTTGTATGTATCTCATTTCAGTCACAATCAAGTTGCAGCAACTTATTATGCTGGATGTATGTTCCTTGGGTTATGACCACATCCATGGTCACACTTGTATAGTTTGGACACAGACAAACAGACGTAACTCTCACAATCACATTCATCGCAAATAATCTTTTAGTTGGGAATGTGCTTGCATTTGTCATCGTGGCACCACTGAAGCATTGAGCAAGCCACCACATTTCGAACTTATCAGTGATGCCAGTTATTTTTCACGTCTAGTTAGTAGATGTCAGCTTTTGAAAATGATAAGTGATCAAGGCATCCCACTGTAAACACATACCACATCTGACAAATACAGACAAAAAAGTTGTTGAATATTACATCAACACTGCTGCACATTAGTCATTCCGTTCGTAATATTACGTTGTACGATGTACACATAATTCGAGAACAAATCATGTTGATGACTGTAATATTCTATCTATTTTTACCAGTTATTGATCTGTGTGATGGCAAACAGTGTAGCTCAATTTGTTGTGCAGTGAAAAAAATATTTTTAATTACGTGTGAAATTGTGTTGTGTGCCGCGATTGATTAATTGCAACGCGTGCCCAATTGTATTTGATAACAGGATAAGTAGGAGAACAGGTTACAAAAGTAGCCGTTCTCGTAAAATTTTGCTTATTCTTCGATCCCCCCGGCGCACTGAAAGGAAGCAATTGCTTTCCTATAGCCCGCATAAACGCGAACCATAAATTGACCTTACCGATAATGGTTATAAATTGTTTATAACCCTAATAAAAAATTACCATAATCGAACGATAACACAAATAATTGAAATATTCCACAAATGATTTGGATGATTCCTCGAACACGTTGTTAAGCAAAATAACCTTAACAATTTTGTTAGGGAATCCCTCCTTAACTTTAACTGAAATGGTTTTGGAACCTTACATGAACGTTTGTGTGATAAAGTTTTAACCTTATGTATTATGGTTTTTAGGAAGCGGACCTTACAAATAATGGGTTGTTAAGAACCATTACCATTTCAAATTCTTGTTTTCTCCATACATTTTCGGAAAGAGAACTATATTAGAACGTTTTTACTTATGGTTTGAGAACATTAATGGTTATGGTTATGGTAGTCAGTAAGACCCATGAATGGTTTTGTAACATCGATCAACTTTATGTGGAATATATCGCGAATTGGTTGCCTGTAAATTAATAATTATCAGTTCGCGATATATTCCACGTAAAGTTGAGCGATAATACAAAACGATTAATGGACCTTACTGACTACCATAACCATAATCATTAATGTTCTCAAACCATAAGTAAAAACGTTCTAATATAGTTCTCTTTCCGAAAATGTATGGAGAAAACAAGAATTTGGAATGGTAATGGTTCTTAACGACCCATTATTTGTAAGGTCCGCTTCCTAAAAACCATAATACATAAGGTTAAAACATTATCACACAAACGTTCATGTAAGGTTCCAAAACCATTTCAGTTAAAGTTTAGGAGGGATTATAAACAATTTATAACCATTATCGGTAAGGTCAAGTGAGGGTTTGCGTTTATGCGGGAGTAGCTGCGGCGGTGAAATCGATATTTAATTGTCTCTTCTGTACCCTGTGTATTGTTGCATGCAGCGTCTGTTGACTGTGTTTAGGTAGAAATAAAATGTCCAAAATGCGAGTCGGGGGTAATGGCAAGCGATCTGCCGCTAACCTGTAGTGGTAAGTGTTCTCGTGTGTTCCACATGAGATGCACTACACTTACTAGGAGTACGGCAAAGGTTGTCATGGAGAATGTTAATCTCCTATTGAGTTCTCCAAGCAAGATCTCACGAACACTACACTAATAACATAATTTTACACACACTAACGTATACGGTCATGTGCACGGCAAGAATCAAACATCCCTTTATGAGTAAAAGTGAACCCATTGTAAATAAAAGTGACACTACTAATTAATGAGTTATTTTTTATGCCAATTAAGTAGTAACTTTAAACTACTGTTAGCAGAAACTCATTGTTGTTAAAATAACTTACTCATTAATGAGTAAAACCACTTTTATTAAAAATGGGTTAACTTTTACTCATAAAAGGGTATTTGACTGTTACCGTGCAGCCGTAGCGTTTGTTTTTCGTTTTGTTGTTTATTTTTACTTTAAAATGACAGTTCTTACAGCAAACACAAAATTTCTCACAGCTAACAAAAAAATTTACCTCACTAACACACGCAAATCGCACCAATACGAACCCGCCTGGAGAGGACTATACAAGTGTGACGATTGTCTGTCTAGTTGTTACGAGCCGAGTGATTCGATCTCGCATGTTAGAAATATTGAGGAAGAAGTGAAAAGAATATCTTCTATTTCGGCCTCGATCACAAACATGCGAGATCAGATTGCTGCTCAAATGGATCATTGAAGATGCTGAGGTTTTGACAGCACCGTACTGTGGCTACCACAGTATTTTACATTGGTTCGTCCGTATACAGTAGCACCAAATGAAAGCTGTGGTGGGTTCAAAACTCAGCCATCTAAAATGATCTATTGATAACGCGTTGAAGACCGGTATGGAAGCTATCCGTTTAAATGTAAATGGTACCCTGAAGGAAGCCGTTGGCGGACTTGAAATACATATTATTAAAAATTGGAAAATATGACTAGTTCATTTTCGAGAATTATTGCGGACAAAAATTTAGTTGCAATGAATAATAGCAGTGGATCTGGGCCGATTCCCTCTGAAGCGGGTCAAATCCCCGATGGTAATAGTAATAGTCATGACGAAGAGAATTCTACTAATGATAAAGTTAAATGTAGTTTCGCGGATGCTTTGAAAAACGGACAAGGGGACAGTAAAAGTAAGGATATCAGTAAAAATAAAGTTGAAAATGATAAAAGTAAGTTTGAAAGTAAAAAACTGAACAACCGTAAGGCTCGCCCGGTCATTGTGATTAAACCTAAAGAGTCCAAACAAGACTGCGAGGAAACTCGCAAGTTTTTGAAAACAAACCTGGATCCAAAAACACACAAAATCAGTAACTTTAGAAACGGGAAAGATGGCTCCATTATTGTTGAGTGTGCAACAGGATACAATGTAAATGAGGTGAAAAAGGGCATTGAAAGCAATTTGGGTGAAAACTACAACGCTGTTGTTCCCACATCGGTGCCAATGTTAAAAGTGGTGGGCATGAGCGATCAGTATTCCTCCGATGTCTTCATTGACTTCTTAAAAAGTCAAAATGAAGACATCGCAATTGATGATGTAAAAGTAGTTAACATGTTTGAAAATCCACGCTTCACTTACAACAAGTTTAGTGTTGTGATTGAAGTCGATATCGAGACGTATAAATGTTTGTTATGTGCGAAAAAAGTAAATGTAGGGTTTGATCGGTGCTCGATAGTTCTCGCGATTAATGTTTTGCGATGCTTCAGATGTGGAGAATTTGGGCACAAAAGCACGGATTGCAAAAACTGCGAACGATGCTCTAGATGCAGCAAACAACATAGCACCTCTAAGTATACGTCAACTGTATTGAAATGCGTTAATTGTTTAAATCTAATAAAGAGCGTAAATTAAATCTGGACGTCAACCACGCAGCATTTAGTTCTAATTGTTTTGTGTATAAAAAACTATATGATCAGAAAAAAAGCAGCTTACATTTCAATAAATAGCAACCAAGTTCCAGTAGTAATGTGAGTAAATTAGAGATTTTATATTTGAATATTGCGGGGTTATCTACAAACTACGTAACATTACGTCAGATTGCAGAAGAAAATCGTCCACTTTTGGTTTTGTTAGCAGAAACACATATTGTAGAAATTGAATCTTTTGATCAGTATAGCATTCCGGGATATAAAGCTGCTGCTTGTTTGTCACATTCGAGGCACACTGGCGGTGTTGCTATTTATGTCAAAGAATCAGTTCAATTCAATATTCGCCAAAACGAAGTTATTGATGGCAATTGGTTCTTTGGCATTACAGTTGAACGTGGCATGAAGATGGGTAATTATGGTGTTTTGTATCATTCTCCCAGTTCAAGTAATCAGCGTTTTATTGAAATTTTAGAGAACTGGTTCGAGACATTTTTAGATTCAAGTTAATTAAATATACTTGCGGGTGATTTTAACATTAATTGGCATGATACTAGCAATTCGAACCATCTGAAGCAATTAGCTGATTTCTTTAATTTAAAACAATTAGTAAGTGAATGTACGCGTATTTCCCGGCACAGTAGAACTTTGATTGACCATGTTTATTCTAATTTTGATTCTGTCAGTTCAGTTACTCAAGCAGATTTGAAAATAACCGATCATGAAACTTTAGTAATTAATGTCTTAGGCAGTGTTAACGATAACGATAATTTTGTAAAATTGAAGTGCTGGAGGAAATATTCGAAGCAAGCTGTTTCGAATCTTGTTGAGAGAAGCGTGGATTTTTCATTAGTTACCGGAATTTTAGATGAAGATGCAGCTGTTCTTACTAACGTTTTGAAAACTTGTACCAATAACTTTGTTGAACAAAAGTTTGTTTCTTTGAAAAACTCGAACAGCTGGTACAATTTGGATCTTTTGCGTCTTAAACGTAAGAGGGACAAATGGTACAAAAAGTTTTGTAGATCTAATAGTGATAATCATTGGAACAGGTACACGGTCGTGCGTAATAAATATTCACAATCGATTAAGAAAACTCGATGTGAATATATTCAGAGGAAAATTGATCAGCATCAAAACAACAGCAAAGAGTTATGGAAAAGTTTGAAATCTTTGTTGAAGCCTAGTAATTGTAAATCGCGGACCATAACTTTTGATGACATATTAGAACAGTCAGAACCAGTAATTGCTTCTAAGTTTAATGACTATTTCGTCGAGAGCGTTTCACTGATCAATCAATCTATTGAACTGATCAATGAACCGGACGAAATAAAACAGCCGATTAATAGTAATTGTAGATTTATTGCTTTTCACCCAATTACATTAGATGAACTTAAAAATATTTGCTTTTCATTAGGAAAAACGGCTGGAGTAGATAATGTTAATGCTAGAGTAATTCAAGATTGCTTTCATGTCATTCGACACACTCTGCGGGACCTTATAAATCAATCATTGCAATCTGGGCACGTGCCGCATATTTGGAAAGAATCTTTAGTTGTTCCTATACAAAAAGTTGCTGGGACGATTAAAGCCGAAGAGTTTCGTCCCATCAACATGTTGCACACATTAGAGAAAATTGTAGAACTTGTTGTTAAAGGCCAGCTGTTAGAATATTTAAATAGTAACTGTTTGTTGATACCGGAACAATCGGGATACCGGGAAGGCCATTCTTGTGAAACCGCGTTAAACTTAGTGTTAGCTAAATGGAAAGAAAATTTGGAGCATAAAGATACGATTGTTGCTGTGTTTTTGGATCTAAAACGCGCTTTTGAGACAATTTCTAGGCCCTTATTGTTAAGAACAATCAAGCGCTTTGGAATTTCGGGTTCTGCATACAAATGGTTTAAAAGCTATTTATCTGACAGAACACAAAGGACTGTTTTTAATGATTTTGTATCTTGTCCCGTTGACAATGACCTTGGAGTGCCTCAGGGAAGTGTATTAGGGCCCCTTTTATGTATTATGTATATTAATGACATGCGACGAGTTTTACGGTTTTGTGATATTAATCTTTTTGCTGACGATACTGTGTTATTCATTGCAGCTAAAGATGTAGAAGAAGCCGTTTCACGCTTGAATGAAGATTTGCGTTCTCTAAGTAGATGGTTGAAGTATAAACAATTGAAATTGAATATAAGTAAAACTAAATTCATGTTAATTTCGCGAAATCGTGTAGATGAGGATGTCTTTGTTGTAATTGATGATGAGACAATTGATCGCGTTCAGGAAACTAAATATCTTGGCGTGATTATTGATGACAAACTCAAGTTCAATTCTCATATTGACAATGTCATCATGAAAATTGCCAAGAAGTATGGAATTCTATGTCGCTTGAAAAACGATTTAACTATTGGCAGTAAAATACAGTTATACAAATCAATCATCTCCCCTCATCTAGACTTTTGCCCTTCCATTTTATTTTTGGCCAATGAAACACAAATATCGAGATTACAGCGTTTGCAGAATAAAGTAATGCGTTTGATTTTAAGATGTAATAGATTCACTTCCTCAACTTTTATGCTGGACGCTTTGCAATAGCTGTCAGTGAAGCAAAGAATTGTGTTTTTGACTATGGTGTTCATTTTTAAAGTAGTTAACGGTTTGCTGCCTCGATATTTGTGTGATCGGATTGAAAGAGGAAGTGATTTTCATAGATATAACACTAGAAACGCGGATGAAGTAAGAACACCACATCTTTTGAATAATGCTTCACAAAATTCATTATTTTTCAAAGATATAAATGTTTTCAATTCGATGCCTAGACACATCAAGCGTGCAACTACACTTACAGAATTCAAGAGACGCTGCATTTCACATGTAAAAGCTGTTTATTGAGCAGTTAAATTTTTATGAATGGATAAATCATGTATCTAGACAAAGTTATCTCTAACGGATTATTTTGTATGGAGACTGTCATATAGACATTTTAGTAATTGGTGTAGCATATACAAAAAACTACATTGTTTGCCTCGATGGTGATGAAGGATTTTTAGTTTTTTGATTTTGTAGTAGTAATAGTAAAAATAGCTTTGAGTAGTCTACAATGGTTTGAGCCTCGCGCGCGGAATACAGGTATAAATGACTAATACGTGGAAATTGTGGCAAAAGCCTTGGATTAGTAAAGGATTGGCTGGAAGTCGTTTCCTTGGATATAGTCCTGGCACTGCGGAAGCTTAAACGTGTAAATCCCAGGTCACGTGTAAATGGAAGTATTGTCGAGGACTATACTTGGACTTTTGATAACTAGTTACACCTTTGAATGTTTTTGGTTGATGCCTATAGCGTATATAACAGGACATTTATATCTGTAATTGTAACCAGCTCGATTTTGTTTGCAAACCTGGTTAAAATGTTTATATTTAATTATCTTAAAGATAACTCGTCCAGCTCAAACCTTTGTAGGGGTAAGAGGTGGGACCATCATCATCATCTTCTTCAATACTTCACCATGAATATCATTGATTGATACATTTTTTTTTCTTCTGTGTACACATTGAAGTGATGAGCGGTGATAGAAAGGGCACTAATAAGTGATGCATTACCTTGCTTCTAGCAGAAGAAAAAGCACACTAAGCAAACAAAACAAATCCCTAAAAAAAATCTTAGCTTCTGAGAATTTTTCCTACGGATCCGTTTTTCTGCAGAATTCAATCAATTCTGTAGATCTTCGGAAATATTTCGTAGAACCGACATCACTGACTTCCAACTATTTTGTTTTTATTCAACACAGCTGACGCGTTGACACAACGAGGGAAAAGCAACTAGTGAAAAAATTGCATGCACGAGGGATGCTCCGGTTGCAAAACATTGCTTGGGAATGTGAATGACAGATGGTGCTAGTGCGCATGCAAAATACGCTTGACGATATTTTTTGAAGAATTTTCTTCTAAGAGCTATGTCTGTCTGTCTGTGGTTTGGATATAGTTGTTGTATAGCGCTCATAATTATTATACAAATAATTATCATGTTCATAGTAGGTCATACAAGTGTATCCGCGGCATAAAGCTTAGTAGAGTAACCGGAAAAAAATGTTTCTGATAGCTCAAGATTCAAATTTAATGGCACCGGTGGCAAAGTGGTGCGCATGACTGCCGAGGTCGTTGGGATTTTATGAGGTGAAAAAATCTCTGGTCATATCTTCCTTCGGAAGGGAAGTAAAGCCGTTAGTGCCGCCCCCTGTGTTTGAGTGAGATATCCACCCAGGTGTGGACAATGGATAGCAATAGATGTCCGTCGTTGATTGGCACTAGATTTCGGAACAGACCGACGTTAAATAATAGAATCGAGAAGAAGAAGTAGATTCAAAGTTCATAAACTACTGCACAATGAGCGTGGTAAACATTGAGCCACGTCACGCCGACCGACACACATAATACCAGCTTGACCTAGTTTGATTGATATTAACTACCCGGTCCCCGATGGTGAGACACTTCATCACATCAAGAACAAGGAACATTCGCCGGATAAATTTATTAGTCTATCAAACGCTAGAATACAGTCTTGGTGACAACTTTATGAGTCTCATAAAATCCCCCATCTTTGCCTTGAACCTATGTGCCCGTGGTATGTATAGCGGAAGTGATAGTTTCCTGCATCCGAAGAGTTTTTTTTTTTCGAAACTCGGATATTGTTCACAACTTATCCAGGGAGATGGGCCCCTTTTCTATGATTTTTGGGCATTCAGTTTTAGCCCCCGACCTTCAACACCACAAGTCCAATTTCCATACTCTTTAATATTAATTCACTCTTTGAGAAGAGAACTCTAAAATCAAATAGTTTAGTCAATCATTTCCCTCTTGCAGCCAAACATGTGGTTGCCGCGCAAACTATATTTGAATAATCGACGTTTTCCGCAAATCAAACGCTTTCGATTATTATAAACTATCACATCGGCTTGATGTGTGTAGTTGATCCAATATTCGCGATTTCGTTTGGCCACGACTGCACTGCCTGTACCAATCATGCATACCTCTATCAAATTAACATAAATAAATTATATATGATTCTGACAGTGCACGTGTGAATCGATTCACACGTTATTTTGGGATCCTGTGGGCATTTGAATGTTTAAATTGAAATTCACTGCCGATTTTTCTCACCAGCCATGAATTAAAAGAGTAACATAAAAAATTAAAGTGTTGCGCTCCTAGGTGCACTTCGTTCTAGACCCACTATATCTGTTGAGTTATGAGATAATCGTCCATTCTAATTAAGGCTCAAGACACCGTCAATCAATTCGGATTCTTCTTGTTTTTGATATATTCTTCAATCATCATCATTAGTATACAATACACGCAAGTCATCCGAAAATTTAAAGCAAGTATTTTATGATTTTACATCGTATATTTTCTGTATAAAACACCATCACTGCATTTACTTACTTGTGTTCTTTGTAGCATACTACAATTTCACGTAATCGAATACACAAAATAAAACACCAAGAAAATCACTTCGACTCCACTTCTTCACTATCGGACGTAAAATAATCATTGAACAAGCGTTGCCAGATGTATTACCTCTAGAAGTGAATATAAGTTTATTAAAACATGCAAATACGAAGTTTCAACCAATATCTTAGGTAAGTGGATGTTTTTAATGATGAATAAATATCAAAAAATGAATACATAAAACTAAAAGGACCTTTTTGGAACTTAAACGTTCCAATTACAAAGGTAAAAAATATTGAATTAAACACAAACAGGGGTCATAGCACCATTGCATGTAGGGGGCTGTTCATAAACTACGTAGCCAATTTAGAGGGGGAGGGGGGTTGAAAATTATCCACGGCCCATACAAATTTAAATTTTTTGTATGTACAATTTTCTACGCAGGGGCAGGGGAGTCAATAATCCCAAAAAAAACTGTATACGTAGTTTATAAACAGCCCCTAGCCTGTTATTGACTTTCCTGCTCAGGGGTGTAAACAAAATGTCATACTGGCAGTGTGTCATGTCATGCGCTACCAACGAATTTTACCAATACTTTTAGAAAGTGATGATTTAGGAATACAAGAAGAAGAAGCAAAAGCAAATCGAGTGATGGTTAGTTGCCTCTTAATACCATCTCAAGTGGAACTTATGCCTGCCCTTGACTTGGTATTCTGTTTGGTTCCATTGGCTAATCAAAGTTGGCACTCGTGCATAATAGAAGAACTACACTCATAAAATAAATCACATAACCAGTGGAAAATATCCATGTGAATTTCACATAACTTTCATGTGATCCCATAATTGGAAATTGCACCACTAAAACACATGAACGTTATGTTTTTTTTTTTTTTTTGTTAATTACTTTATTTGTACAGGCTCAATCGAATAAACTTTACAGAGCCAAGTTATCATTTTGTTTATACATTATAAATGTCTTAAATCTAAAATTAAAGGATTGGAACCGATTGCTCGCGGTCTTCTCGAGGTTAGTGGATGACAATTGTTTGGATCGGGAGAGGGAAAAGGAGATTTGGAATATGATTTATGATTCAAAAATTTCACTATTTCTAAAACATATACTTAATCCTATCGACGTTATATCAACTCTGTATTTATACAATTATTACAGAAACAAATCTACAAAAAAAAACACACACACATACAAAACACAAACTAAACACAAGGTTAATCAAACTTACAATCTATGGTTAATATTCTTCAAGAAAACATATATGAGTTGCATAAACTCCAGATCGCGTCTAGCCAAAATATCCCGAACTGGAACATTAGGTTGTCTACCTCGAGCCCGAAGGGAATCGTACAACTCGGATCTGACTCCACGGTGCTCAGCACATGACCAAATAATGTGATCTGCGTCCTGGTAACCTTGTCCACATTCACAGAGATTGCTGTCTCCCAGCCCAACACGGAACAAGTGAGCGTTTAACGAGTAGTGATTGGACATGAGGCGAGACATCATACGAATGAAGTCTCGACCCACATCCAACCCCTTGAACCAAGGACACTTCGACACCTTAGGGATGATTGAATATAACCATCGTCCCAAACTCCCTTCACTCCATTTATTTTGCCAGTGACTGTTGACGATAAATGAAGAAAAATTCGTCGTAGGCGATTTGTCGATCGTAAATATCGCCTTCTATAGCGCCCACCTTTGCAAGCGAGTCCGCCTTCTCATTGCCCGGAATCGAGCAATGAGATGGGACCCATGCAAAGGTGATGACAAAAGATCTTAAAGATAAAGCACTTAGAATCTCTCGTATTTTCATGAGAAAATACGAGGAGTGCTTTACCGGCCTCATGGAGCGAATAGCCTCGATAGAACTGAGACTATCCGTAAACATAAAATAATGATCTGGTGCAAGTGAGGCGATCGTTTCTAGCGTATAATGTATTGCCGCCAGCTCCGCAACATATACGGAACAAGGAGCATGAAGCATTCGAGAGGCGCTATGAAATTCGTTATAAATACCAAAACCAGCGGACGCCTCTATTAGTGATCCATCTGTGAAGAACGATCTTGCGGAATCAACTTGGCCAAACTTTGCAGCGAAAATTGACGGAGCAATCATGGAACGATGATGCTCTGGGATTCCGCGAATCTCTTGCGTCATTGATAAATCAAAATGAACAGAACTGTCGAAGTCGGAGAAGCAAACACGATAGGGATTATGCTGCGAAGGGCTGACATCCTGTGTTATGTACACGTAGTACAATGACATAAAACGAGTTTGAGGGTTTAGCTCAAGAAGCTTCTCAAAGTTTTCGATTACCAGTGGGTTCATAATTTCACAACGGGTGAGGAGCCTGAGGGATAATTCCGAAAATCGATCAGAGAGTGGCAACATGCCCGCTAACACTTCGAGACTCATCGTATGAGTCGAGTGCATGCATCCTAACGCGATACGAAGACAGCGATACTGGATCCGTTCCAGTTTGATGATGTGCGTTTTAGCCGCCGACTGGAAACAAAAACTACCGTACTCTAAAACCGATAAAATCGTTGTCCGGTACAACGTTAGAAGATCTTGCGGATGGGCTCCCCACCACGTTCCGGTAATTGTTCGGAGAAAATTGATTCTTTGTTGGCATTTCCGCTTCAGATACTCAATGTGGGATCTCCAGGTGCATTTTGAATCGAACCAGACCCCAAGATATTTGAAAGACATGGAATGAGTGATCGGCTTGCCCAAAAGTTGAAGCTTCGGTTGTGCTGGGTTATGCTTCCTAGAAAAAACGACCAACTCAGTTTTCTCCGTGGAGAATTCGATACCTAGCTGGATAGCCCAAGTAGACAAATTGTCTAAGGTATCCTGTAAGGGTCCTTGCAGGTCGGCCTCTCTGGGTCCTGTCATAGACACTACTCCGTCATCTGCAAGTTGTCTCAGCGTGCAGTTGTCCCTTAGACAATTGTCAATTTCTCTGACGTAGAAATTATACAGAAGGGGGCTTAAACATGAGCCCTGGGGGAGACCCATGTAGCTAAATCGTGAAGCTGTAGAGTTTCCATGAGAAAAGCTCATATGTTTCTCTGACAGCAAATTGTACAAAAAGTTATTAATTAATGGAGAAAGGCCACAAGCGTGGAGTTTGTCTGAAAGGACTTCAACCGATACTGAATCAAAAGCCCCCTTAATATCCAAGAAGACAGACGCCATTTGCTCTTTATTAGCAAAAGCCAACTGAATTTCAGTGGAAAGCAACGCGAGACAGTCGTTCGTTCCCTTGCCCCTACGGAAACCAAATTGAGTATCTGAGAGTAGGTGGTTCAACTCAACCCATTTGTCCAGGCGAAAAAGGATCATTTTCTCCAACAATTTTCGAATACACGATAACATCGCAATGGGACGATACGAATTGTGATCTGACGCGGGTTTTCCAGGCTTTTTAATGGCTATAACTCTCACCCGCCTCCAATCATCCGGAACAATATTAAGCTCCAGGAACTGACCAAACAAGTTCAACATGCGCCTCTTAGCGACGTCTGGGAGGTTCTTCAACAAGTTGAACTTGATTCTATCAGCCCCCGGAGCCGAATTGCCACACGAAAGGAGCGCGAGTGAGAGCTCCAGCATTGAAAAAGGCTGGCTGATCTCGTCTACCGAATTCGTCGTTTCGCGAGGAATCATCTGTGCCGGCACAGAATCAGGACATACTTTTCGCGCGAACTTGAGAATCCAACTATCGGAGTACTCCTCGCTCTCGTTGTTTGAAGACCGGTTACGCATCCTTCGCGCCGCATTCCAAAGCGTATTCATCGACGTTTCGCGCGATAATCCGTCCACGAATTGCCGCCAGTATCCGCGTTTCTTGGCTTTGATGAGGCTCTTGAGTTCGCGTTCAAGAGCCGAGTACGCTTCGAAATGTACGGGTGTTCCACGTTTCCGGAAAAGCTTAAACGCGTCGGACTTTTTACGATAAACCTCAGTGCATTGCTGGTCCCACCAAGGGGAAGGAGGTTTCCTACGGAAAGACGTTCCTGGAACCGGCCGAGTTTGAGCTTGAAGCCCGCTGTCCAAGATCAGATTGGAGAGGAAGTTATATTCCTCCAACGGTGGAAGCCCTTCTACCGACGTTAGGGCATCTTCTATCACATTCTTGAACTTTGTCCAATCGATATTACGGGTAAGATCGTACGCGACGTTAACGGGTTCCGACGGATTGAACCCACTGGCAACTGAAACTTTGATCGGCAAGTGATCACTACCGTGGGGATCTTGGATCACATTCCACGTGCAATCCAACGATAATGAGTTAGAGCAAAGTGTGAGGTCTAATCTACTTCCATTCGAGGATGGGCCAGCCAAACGTGTTACTTCTCCATTGTTAAGAATTGTCATATTAAAGCTGTCGCAGAGGTCATATATCAAAGTAGAACGGTTGTCATCATGCAGTTCCCCCCAGCCTGTACCGTGGGAATTCAAATCTCCCATAATCAACCGTGGAGCAGGAAGTACCGAACAGATATCTGAAAATTGTTTGCGATTAACAACGGCTCTAGGAGGAATATAAACAGAAGCAATACAAAGGCTCTTACCTTTAATAATAGCCTGACATGCAACAACTTCAATACCTGGAAATTGTGGAAGATTCACTCTATAGAAGGAATGGCACTTTTTGATCCCCAAAAGTACCCCTCCTCCACGCGAATCCTCACGATCCAGTCGAATAATGTTAAAATCATAAAAAGGAAGATCGATATCTGAAGAGAGCCAAGTTTCACAAACAGCAAATGCATCACAATCATTATTGTGAATTAAAAACTTAAAAGAATCTAATTTAGGAATGAGACTTCGACAATTCCACTGTAGAACAGTGATCAAATCCCCGACCTCGTTTGGAAAATTATCCATCGAAGGAAATGATTGCTGCAATGAGGGGCCACTTCAATGTCAATTGCTTCAAGAGGGTCTTCACAGAAGGAAGCATTGCCAGAACAATGCTTTTGAGAGGATCAGAAATATTGAGGTACTTGAGAATATCGTCCACAATTTTATCAAATGAGAACAACCCGGATGAAGAAGGGGCTTCTGTTCTTAAAAATGGGCCATCAGGGGTTTTTGATGTCCCCGGGAGAGATGAACTTCCTTTTTTCCATCACTCCTTGATTTGGGCAAGCTGATTTGGGGTTCCTTATCTGCAACTTTCCGCGAACGGATGCGTTTTCGTTTCCGTGCAGAACCTTCCGGAAAACTGAAAGAAACTCCCTCCTCAGCCAAGTCAGAGTCAGACTCGTCATCAGACAAAACAGCAAAGGGATTTTTGTCGTTGGTTGATGGTGTGGCTGTTTTTAGCATTGCTGCAAAAGACTGCCTGGAACGCTCCTTAAGAGAGCGTTCTAGTTTCTCCCCGCGTTGTTTGTACGCCGGGCACGATGAGAGACCATGAGGAGTTCCCTTACAGTACACGCATTTTGGTGCAGTGACTGTGCAGGCGCCATCCTCGTGCTTCTCCCCGCATTTGGAACAGCGTGCCTTGCTGCCACAGTGAGAGGCCGTATGTCCCAACTGTTTGCAGTTTTGGCAGTTCATGACCCGAGGAACAAACAAACGCACAGGTAGCCGAAGTTTTCCCAACTCGATGTAGTGAGGAAGGGCTGAACCAGAAAAGGTCACCCGAAACGAGTCTGTGGGGGTAAAGCTCTTTTTACCCTCGCTGAAAGATACTGCGTTCAACTTCTGGACTTCCAGTATCTCAACCGTTGGAAGCAAGGGGTTCTTGAAACGGCCAACCGCTTGCTTCGCCAAGATCTCGGGGGTCAGACTCGCTTCGGTGACCACACCTTCGATCTCCACATTACGAGCTGGGATGTACACTCTATACTCGAGTGTAAAGAGCTGGGAGGCAGCAATCTCGTTAGCTTGTTTCAGGTTAGAGACGACAACGCGAAGTTTATTGTACCTCACCTTCGAGATTTCGGTCACGGCCGAGAACCGCTTCGTCAGATCATTAGTAATTTGCATTACATTCAAAGGTTTCTTTTTGGGCTGAAAGTAAACAACCCATGGGCCAGTCGAGTCTTCTGGGTAGGCTCGCGATCGGGGGCTTATCTGTCCCTGTCCATTACCAGACTGAGATGACGAAGCAGGGATGGCATCATCTGATTTCTGGGATGACAGACGTTTCCGACCCTTCTTGTTATCGCGTGGTAAAGTGGTGTCGTCTTCCGACAAAACGTCCATTTCGTCTTCTGACAAAATGTCCATTTTGCCGTACTAGTGGGAGCGAAAAACGCTCTACCACAGCAAAGATAATCAAAATTACTCGGACACAATACACGAAGAAAAAAAAAATACTAACACAGAAACACAAACTTAAAATTTAACAGATGGGAGAAAGAAAGAAACAAGAACAAAAACTTATCTGATAATCCTATACTACTATCACCGAGCGTTTACACAGCAGCAGCGGAGCGACGCACAGCTTGGATGATCTTCGATCCGCGTGTGCGGGCGGTCTTCGTTGGTGTGTGCTTGTATGAAGCTCGGCACTCAGCTGAACACACGATGATGGATGAGCGGTTTGAATGTGGAGACAGATGCTGACACTCGATGACGATGATCCGTGTGCACAGGTATGCGTGACCACGCACCGATGGTGCGCAAAATGATTGGCGAATTGCCAATCGCAAAAACAATTTTCGATGATCCCGAAAACACACTTTCTTCTCAGAAAAAAACTCACTTTTTGATAAATTTATCCGGAATTATGCTAGGAATCACTAAGCGAGAAAAACTGATTATTTACGTCAGATAATAGCGAGAAAACTTCCAAATTAACGGAGCGCGAAACAAGTCGACCGTACTTCTTGCTAGGACGCGGTGGTGTCTTGAACGTTATGTGTCCAATGAAATCTATATGATTTCTCATATAGAATTTCTAATGCTATGTGATATTCAGGTAAAAATCATTTTTTTTGTTTTTGGAAAAATACTATGTGCGTTCCTAATAGAAACTAAGTGAAAACTTTTCTCAGAGTAGGAAAGTGATGATGGTTTAAAAATTTTACACGGTGAGGTACACGAGTGCAATCTTTAAATGTATTTGCTATGCAAACAAATTATTTAAATAAAATCGGGTTAATGCTACGTTAGTAGAAAACTTCCGGGCTACTCAATAGACATATAATATAGAAAAAATAATTTCTTGTCAGATTTTAAGTTGTATACAGTGTATCTCAAAATTGAGCGTACAGATGTCATTAAATTTTAGAAAAACAGCTGAAAAGCTCAATTTAAAGAGATACGTTTCTGAATTTTTGGCTGCTGAATCATCATACATTTATCAATTATTGGTACAGTATTGGGCTTATTTGGTTGCTTTTATTAAAAATAAGAGCTATTTGACAAAAACGTTTTTTTCTTGATATACCTTAATATCTTGAAATGCAATAAACTAAACGTTTTGAAATTTTGCTCACATTTGTCATAATAAAGATCATCAATATTCCACTAATTTTACTAAAATTCGTCCACTAGGTAAAAATTTGAAAATCGAGCGTTTTACTAAAACAAATCTAACTTCATACAGGTTCTTCCAATAAAGTCCAACACTATAGCGAAAAATCAATAAATATCTGTTTAATCACCAGCCAAGATTTAAAAAATATATCTATTTACAATGTTTCGATAATAAATCCATTAGGATGTACGCTCAATTTTGCGATACACTGTACATAGATTTAAGCTTTTCTATCACAATAGCAGCAACCAGATTTAAATAAAATGCTCCATTTGCAAAATAAAAGCAATTTAAGATTCCACTCGTATACCTAATCTAAATAAATAGTTCATGGACTTTGTCATTCACTTTTTTCCTGGAAAATATTGTTAAACAAGCTGCAATAAAATAAAAAAAATGTTTTTTCTCCTACATTTTTCAACCGCTTTACTACTAGACTCCAGAAAGCCAAAAAATCAAATTTGAGAGAGAAAATTTTCTCTCACGAGTTCAACCTCTCAACACGCCATGTATTTTGATCACACTCGATTTGTGATTTCCCTTTCACAGTTTACAAAATAGAGTACCGTGCGGGACCGAAATCCGAACACCCTGTTGAATTTGTTTATTTATATGCATCATTACAATGTAAATATTATACATGAATACATATTCATGTTCATTCATGCATTAGCTTGATGTTTACGTCAACAATTAAGCAGTAGGTCATGCAATTAAAATAAAAAGAAGTAAAAACCTTATCACGTGTCGGGCTTTACTGTCAATCGGTTGCGTTTTTAACGATTTTCTAAGAAAATCTTTCTGATTTACGTATTTAAATGATTTTTGCAAGTAGTTTCCAGAAGGTCGATCGGAAAGGTTAGTGTTTATCGTTTTATATCTCAATTCTAAGCAATGGATCGTTCATATGGTATTTATTTATCAAAATTAGTACTGTACGGATTTCGATCCATATATAACAGCTGATTCTAAATCCGTACACTTGTGCATTAACAATGACGACCCTACTTTATCCAATGTTTTTCAGCAGATCATGGAAGCTAAATACACGCCGGAGGATTTGGAGAAGACTGTGGCAATGATGCGTGCGGGGAAATCTTACTGAGAAGCATCCAGGGATTTTGCCGTTCCATTCACCACCATAAGAGATGCCGTATTGAATCGCTTTGCTCTAATTTTATTCGTATTGTAAATGTTATATTATTAATATCTTTTAATGAAGAGCGTCAAGAACCAGCCAAAAAGGAAAACAACGCAGCTCCCCTACAGGATATCACCAACACGCCTATACAAATTACAGAGAGCAGACAGAAATGGGCAAGAAAGCATTCCCAGCAGTAGCCACCAGCGAGGAATGGCCGGAAATGTACATGAAAGTAGAGCGGGAGAAAATTGATAAAGAGAACGCAAAGAAACAAAGGATTGAGAACAAAAGAAAAAGGTTGAGCAACAGGAAGAGGAGGAAAGAAAGTTGGAAGCAAGAAAGCATTATAACTTGAAAAGGCAATGGCAACAATGGAGAAGAAGCAGAAGAAAGCTGCGGAAAAGAAGCAATGAAAGATCTGCATTTTTTATGATTATTACTCTCTTGAAGTTTTAAATTGAATTAAGCTATAGTCGTTAACTTACCAATTTTATTTCTCATGCACAAAACGAAAAACTAATCCTTGATGTCAGTTTATTGCCTTTTTTTTTTTGGTTTCTAAGATGGTTGTAATTTTTGTTTTTTTTTCACTTATCCGCCATTATAGGGCTACCATCTTAGGAAACGCTTATTCTATCGCTGAAGCGTTTCCATTATCGGTGTATTAAAGATGTTTCGGCAGTCTTCTCTTCAGTTTGCTATTATCGATTCGATAACATTTTCCAAGCTACACCACCCAGTTTAGTCTCGGTTAATAATGTTTTGTAGCGTTGCGCTGGAGTACCCCCAAGTTCCAAAGTATGGCGCATCTTGTACGTTATCACTCTTGGAGGTTAAAGAGAAGAACAACCTGCTTGGTTGGTGGTCTAACAGAAACTAACATTTATTTTCTGAGAGAATACAAATTAATAATAGCATGGCTTGCTTCAATGTCGTTCTTGTTTCTACTTCAACACTCCTTCTCATGGACGATGTTCTGCAAGCCAATCTCCTCCCGTATCTTCTGCAGCTTAATTCGGCCTAGTGGTTTTGTCAGCGCATCCGCTAACATCTCCTCTGATGGACAATACACGATGTTGAGGACTCCTGATCCGTACAAATCCCGGACAAAGTTATACCTGGTATCGATGTGCTTTGTTCGTCTCGTCACTCCTTCGGCACTCAGCATACTGATACAGCTTTGGTTATCTTCGTAGACGGTCACGGGTTGCTGAATATCCTCGCCTAGTCCTCGCATTAACTTGAGTAGCCAGAGAAGCTCTTTGGTGGCCTCCGCAAGTGCGAAATATTCCGCTTCGGTTGAAGACAAGGTCACGCACTCCTGCTTGCGAGCTGTCCAGCTACTTACTCCTCCGCCAAGTTTGAACAGAAATCCAAAATTGGACTTTCTATCCGTACGGTCACCCGCCCAGTCAGCGTCAGCGTATTCTTCAAGATTGCCTCTTCCTCCCAGTTGCAGCTTTAGTCCAGCAGTACCCTTCAAATACCGCAGGGCTCGTTTCGCTTCCGTCCAGTCACGTTCCGTTGGTTTGCTGACTTTGCGCCCAAGGATGGACGCCGTGATCGCTAAATTGGGTCGTGTGCAAACAGCAACGTAGAGCAAAGCTCCCACAAGGCTCTGGTATTTGTCGATGGTCAACATTTCCTCCTCCTTTTGCTCTATGGTGATGAACCCGGGGTCCATCGGAATCGGTGACGATTTTGCTTGTTCCATCCCAAACGTGGTCAGCATCTTCGAAATGTACGTGTCTTGACACAATAGGAAACTTCCATCAGCATCACGTTCAACACGAATCCCAAGGTAGTTGCTTACATCACCCAGACACGACATCTTGAATTTCTGCTCCAGGTGCTTCCGTACTCGTTCGTACTCATTGACGCCGTCGGTGACGATCAACATATCATCCACATACAGTAGGATGAAGGACAACTCACGACCGGTCTTTACGAATAGACAGCTATCGTCGACCAGCTTGGTTTTCACGAGCTCCAGCGTCAATTCATCGTCCGCCCGACTCTCCAACGCGGTCGTCAGCGTGTTGAACGATTTTGGTAGACTACTGAGCACCAACGCAACCTGCAGCTTTTCGTCCAGCTTCAATCCTGACACGGAAAGACGTTCGAAAACTTCCTCCATTTCGTTCACGCGCTTCTCCATGTCCTCGCCTTCACAGTACCGTTTGGAAATCAAGTTCCGCAGATACGATACCTTCGATGTCAACGTTGGCTTCTCGAAATGGTCCTTCAGCTTGTCCCACGCTTCACGAGCCGTTTTCGTCTGCTTGATGAGACCATGCTGGTTTGTCTCCATCAAAAGACCGATTGTCGCTCGTGCGCGCTGGTCCCCAGAGTTCCAGGCCGCATAGCGTTAGCGTTAGCGTTAGCGTTGTTATGATATACTTCGTAGATTGGATACTAGCGACACTCACGTCTCTTCTGAAATTCTCAGTTAGACTACTTTCAGGAATAATGCTGAGGAGTAAACATTGGTTCCAATCTAAACAAGAGTAACAGAAGCATGACTGTCGCTATTCCCGGCCACGCCCATCTTTACCATAACTAGGGATAGGGAAGGAAATGTTGATGTAGTACTTACTTAACGAGAGGCCACCGACTTAGCGACACCCTCATAAGTGCTACGGAGTTGGAGGGTTGGGTATGGTATTCGGTTAGGATTCACCTCAAGTTGGCGATGCAACCAAAAGTATGTATTGTTTATTTGTTGTTTTTTAATCTCTCGATAACCGGCTATCGAAAGAACATATTAATTTTGTTTAGTGATAATGAATTTTAAGAGTCATGACGGAGAGCTTGGGATTAAACCCATGATTTTCTGCTCAGTAAGCAAAAACGATCCCTCCAGGGTCATCGAGCATCTCAGAACCATAACGCTTCGTGACAATACAGGACTACGTTTTCGCTTGATATGCAAATAGTTTCTGAGGTTAATGTTCAATATCAAATATACAAATGATGGTGGCGATTTATTGTGCTGTGGAAGAGCTTGGGGTTAAATCCATGATTTTCTGCTCAGTAAGCAAAATCGATCCCTCGAAGGTCATCGAGCATCTTATAATCCACAGCGCTTCGCGTCAAAGTACGAATATATGCATGAACTATCTATTATTGAATAACTATTATTTACGATAATTACATGAAATAAATAAAATATAAACTACAAACAAAACGTGACTGCTAAAATCTCAAAAAGATATTCTCCCAAATATATATCACGCCACCAGGAATCTCAAAACCATTAGACGTTATAATGATACTCTGCACATGTTAGACACAAGAAGAGGCAAAAAAGCAAGCGTCCGACACACAAAACCCGTCAAATCCACTTGCAGTCACAATCAACGATTCTACGAATCGCGAGCGCTCACGAATCATAAAACCGCTGACTGCGACACTCTGAAAGCGAAATTGACAGGCTCTATGCGTCAAACACCTGCCCTCCAATCTCCTCCCGCATCCAACAGCACAAATCTCCATTACAACATCTAACGAATTCAAAACTCCGAAAATCACTCATCTATAGCAAGTGAGTGGAAGCCACCCTGCATGCAACCATTTTTCATGATACACTTTTTCTGCCTATCTTTCTATTAGGCCTGTGGACATGCGTTAGCTTCGAAACTTCTAACCAAACTGGGTAAATTTTCAGATCATAAAAAAAAACTTTCAAAGGTAATTACAAGTAAAATAAATATTGATTATTTTACGCAAAAACGAGCAAGTAATATTAAATCTCTTGTATCATATGCTAATGCAAATTGACTGTAACAAAAATAATATGCTTAAATAAAATAAAATATTAATAAAATTATATGCAAAATTTACAAAAAGATCATTACTTTATTGGTGAGAAGTTTTTAATAAGTCCTCCCAGTTCCTCTGCATACAGAACAAATCTGATACTCTAATCAGAATTGCTCAGTCTGCATGAAGCAGCCGATTTCATCAAGGAAGTTCTATTAACAACCAAGAATTAATCGTTTGAGGTATACTGAAGCATTAAGAAGGTGATATGTGTCACTATAGGAAATCATCATCGTTGCAAATATAAAGAAATTAAACATAACCCTTTGCTTCAGTACCGTCAACCTCCATGTCCATGGGGAGGGGCTGATCCCCAGAATTCCAGGCCGCATTTCCAGAATCACGTTCCGTCGCAGCTCGTGCTTCTGGTCTTGCCCCGGTGACGTATTTCAATAGATCTTCACGAATCAGCAGCAGTTCGGTGCTGAACTTCCAGCTGCTGTAATTCGTTCCGTTCAACTTTGGGACTTGAATTTTCTCCATTTTACCTGGCTTCAATGAAAATTTTCTTCCGTTGTTGATCCGTTTCTTGGCAACCCAAGCGCTGGGCCCATAACCTCTTGGAGGTTAAAGAGAAGTACAACCTGCTTGGTTGGTGGTCTAACAGTAACTAACATTTATTTTCTGAGATAATACAAATTAATAATAGCATGGTTTGCTTCAATGTAGACTAAATTTGCAGAAAAATGTAATTTATCAGAACATGCTTTGATAAGCAACTTGTATATAGTAGGTTAGGTGTATATAGTAGCTGTAGGTTAGTTGTAGTTGTAAATAGTAGTTATAAGTAGCCTCCTTTTTCCAATTCAAATCAAACCAATCCCACCAAGGTGGTCATACTTTAAAATAGGCCTGATAGGACTAGAAACTGTAAATAATAATTAAAATCTCACTGTACTAAAGTTGAAAAGACGCATCTGTGTCACTTGAAAAATGCATACATGTAAACCACACAAACACAAGAAATAAAGATCATTTAACTAAAACTAAAACTTTGCTTCAATGTCGTTCTTGTTTCTACTTCAACAATCACATGTCAAATTTCAACGACTCGAAGTTGTGATCGGAGGTAAACTCTAGTAAGAATATTTAACTCTCGATTTTTAGACCTGTGCAGTTTTACCATAGAGGTAACTCTAAGACAAGAAGGTCCCGAAATAACGTGCTCAACTTTTTGGCTCAGCTCTGGTACTCTCTTCGGTCCCAAGCTAATCGATTCACCCCTCGAAACATGGGAAAATCCACTAACCCCTCATTTTATCTGTCAAACTTCCATAGCGAATCAAAACAAACATTGTGTAGTAGTAGAATTTCGACTGGACCGAAGATAGTACCAGAGCTGAGCCAAAAAGTTGAGCACGTTTCTTCAGGACCTTCTGGTCTTATAGTTACCTCTTTGTTTATACCCCGAACATATTCCAGTGTTTCTAGTTTCCACCGGTTGGATTTACCATAGAGGAACTCTGAGACCAGAAGGTCCCAAAGAAACGTGCTCAACTTTTTGGCTCAGCTCTGGTACTCTATTCGGTCCCAAGCTAATCGATGTACCCCTCGAAACATAGGAAAATCCACTAACCCCTCTGTTTGTACAATACGTCGTATATATGTACACCTACCCTACCGGCGATACACACATTCACACAATAAGATACAAATGATACCGATGATAACAATAAATATATATCAATAGTTTCACTGCCTCTGCCATGGCAGGACGGCAAAGCAATCGGTGTTGTTTTATTTTATATCCGTAACACAACGTAGGGATCCCGCCCGTGCGCGATCACCCTCATTTTATCTGTCAAACTTTTATAGCGAATCAAAACAAACATAGTGTAGTACTAGAATATCGACTGGAATGGGGTACGTTAATCGATTTGCTTGGGACCAATAGGCTAGTCAAGTAGTGAGCCAATTCAAAATCGTTACTTTCCACCGGTTGGTATAAATTCGTCGGTGGTATAAACCTGGAAGGCGCTTGTTACACTCTTTCATGAGTCCCAATTAATCATTATACAGCAAGCGGTGAAAAGCGTTTATTGCACTTTTTAATAAATATCTAATAACCGTTGTGTAAACACTCACAATATTCGCAGTTTAAAAATTGTCGTGGAACACCAAAATAAGCGCTTGTTACTTGGATTATTTCAAATAAAGTTTTCGTGAATGTTTTACATCCCTAATAACCGGGTACCATACACTAACGCTATCATAGATGGTACGACCATACCACATAAATTTGCGATGATATCCCGAATTGGTGGTTAGGCGGTTATTGTTTATGCGGGATGTTTTTACATTCCATCGACCCTGAAATCTAAATATTTTAATTTTTATAATAATTATAATAATAATAAAATCATAAACCAACATCGCACGAGTTAAACAAAGTCAATACTTAATTAATAATAAACTCAATATTAATAACCTTTCAACACTACACCAATAAGCCACTTAGCTTTACAATTGGTCATATGAATAAAACAGTATATATGACCTAATGTCTGACCGTCTACACGAGACGAAAATTAATTACTTTATTCATGTGTTTCACTTATATATTTTTGCCAAAACATCAGCCTTATACATGCCATAAGACAACTACATCCCAACAATCCCAACAATTGCCTATTGTAGAAACGACTTCTTGACGATTTTATTCAACTGCATGCTTAATAATACTTGTATTATTTTGAAAAATAACTTCTGTTCAGGCTTTGTTCACACAAATCTGGAGAATTTATTCAACCACAACATCGAAATATTTGGTGTTGAATAAAGTATGTCGAGAAGCTTTTATTCGACTTAGAAGAGTTGTAACAGAGCTTATTCGATCCAATTTTTGATTATTCAGCGTTTATTAGACATCATTGCTTCCTTAAACAGCGATGGTATAAAGGTGTATTTAGACGCTTGATTCTCATGTGAAATAATGTTTAATTAGACACTATTATACATTTATTAAACGATTATTCAACTACGAGATAATTAATCTGAAAATAAGAACGGGACAAAGCAGGGTGGTTCTTCTCTTTAAGGATTATTGTGTCATTATTTCTGTCGATGCACGCACCCAGCACACAGATACTAGAAAATTTATTACATACATACATACATACATGTCGTTAAACGAGATTCGAACCATGACCTTCCGATCACCAGCCGCTTGCTTTACATTCTGAGCTATCCTAGAATACATCATGTGGGCAGCTAAATAAGCAATAAAAGCTTGAATCTGAATACCTATCAGCACTCCTAGTCGTAGCTCTAGCTAGTTCAAGGAGATGTGAGAATGATTAATTCATTCATAGTTGTTTAACATAAGACCAACGTTACATCTCCATTTCGATGGAAAGGGTGCTATTCTTTTCGATAGATCTATGAATTGGTTGCCGTGAGTGATACGATCTATGATTACGATTTAAATTAATTAGGCGTAGAAAATAAATAAAAAAAAAAAGGTTGATGTTGGGATTGAACTCGCGACCTTCTACTTGGAAAGCGGAAACGGTAACCACTATGCTACCAATTTCGTTTTGTTGTTAACCTGAAGCAGTGTTGTGCAATAATGAAAGAATACGCCATTTGTAAAGCATTTACAAAGCATGAAATTAAAACATGGATGCATAGTTGTATAAGAGCTATTTTGCTGACTGTATTCACCTTTATTCAGCAATATTAGTAAGCAATGCAATGAAATCTAATAATGGAGCTAGAAAACAATTATTATACGTATAATAAGGCATTTTATTAAATCAATGTATGTTATTAAATCAAACTTCGGGTGTTAAATCAGGAAGACAGTCATCGTTTGTATTGTTTTTAATAAGTATATTAATCAAATCAGAGACATCTGCGGAAAAGTTTAAAGAGCACATAATTTGGTAACCCGGTTTATTCAGCATTGTACACTGTTATAAAGCATTTATTCAATCTATATGTTTATTTGTGACTCTAAATTGTTTGCTGGACAGTGTTGTGGAATAATGAATCTAATACGCCGTTTATAAAGCATTTACAAAGCATGCAATTAAAACATAGACGCATAGTGGTATAAGAGCTATTTTTCTGACTGTATTCACCTTTATAAAGCAATATTGTAAAGCAATGCAATGGAATCTAATAATGAAGCTAGAAAATGATTATAAGACCAAAGATGAATACGTGAATACGTGAATAAGACGTCTAATAAAGCATTTTATTAAATCGATTGAAAACAGTCAAATTAAAGCGACAATGTATGGGCAAATTACACTTATTCAGTTTGTTATTAGATCCAACTTCTGGTTCTGAATAAGGAAGACAGTCAACGTTTATAAAGCTTTTAATAAGTAAATTAATCATATCAGAGCAAACGGCGGGATAAAGGCGCATCTATCGATCTCAATGAGCTTTTTTCAGCACATAATCCTGTTTTATTCAGCATTGTACCACAATTGTACACTGTTATACAGCATTTATTCAATGTGTATGGTTATTTGTGACTTTGAATTGTTTGTTGGGATACGTCCTATAAGAATGCATAAACGGTATGTGTGACGATTTATACATTTCATTTGACACATGATCTTTATTAACTTTTTGCAAGGCGTCTGCTTATTAGTTGACTTATTCATTTTATGAATAATCAGCAACGGAAATTTTCCAAAAGGTATAAGGGGATTTCTATCCGTGTAGCTAGACATATTTATTACCCGGTCGACTGATATCCGATACGAAGATTTGGCTGGCTACACTATTTCTCTTGCTTACCATCAAGTACTGCGCATCGCAGCTCTTTCACAACTTCGGATTGGTAGTGCGATGACAATAAACTACATGAACTAAACACGCGATTGTGTAATTAATTTAACGAACCATTCAAACAGATTCATACCCATACTTTTTTACCGTTCCCGCCACTAGATGGCAGTGCAGCAACTTCGCTTGCAAATATTTCGTCTCCATTTATTTTCTTGCAACCGGAAGTCCGTTGCACTTTGACAATCAGCTGTATTTCGCTCGTTTTGAAATTGAACGGCGAAAAGAGCGACAAAGAGAGAAAAACGGTTAGCAAATCAACACAATCGGACTCGCGTCGTATGCGAAGAAGAGAAAGAAAATATCACTAACTGAAACGGATTTTTTTCGCTGCTGCTGCTTAACCGTCGGATTTTTGTAAAGTTGTTTTTCAATAGTTCAAGTAATCAGAAGTGTACCATTTTTATCAGAAATTGTAGCTGAAACTTACTATCAGCAGTGAAAAGTGAAATTTATTGAATATTTGCCAGTTATTGCGTGGGAAATTGTGTGAAAAGTCGGTCGGTCGGTGGTTGTTTTCGTTTGCTGTTTTTGCTAGTTTGTTGGAAGCCGCTGTCCTTGAGTGAAGCGATTTTCTTCGGACGGTTGATATGTTTGTTTTGCCGGTTCGGCCGAAAATTCCTGAGCTGTAGTGTTTGGTTTTGCATGAAATTGTGAGTATTTATTGCTTTGAAGTCGGTCGTATTGGATTTTGTTTGAGGTAGAATTTTATTACTTCTGTCGGTAGGTAATTCGATGGATAATTACACGGAAAGCAGTGGAGGTGATTCATCACCCGACATGAACTCCAGCGTTGAACTGCCGTCGCCTGATCGTTCGATTGTGATGCCTCGAAAGTTGACTTTTGGGTTGTCTCCCGAGAATGATCACCTTGCAGGCGACTATCATCGTGCTACGTTGAATGTTAGTCCCCGTAAACAACAATCAATATCGCCTCCGTATCGGAAAGTCCGAGCGTTGCGATTGTTTGACTCTCCGGCAACACCGAAGACGATCATACAAAAGTCAACAAGTAAATTCATGAAAACACTCGCCAACGTTCCTTCCAATGATTTGGATTCCCTGGTCAAACCGTTCGATGCCAATGGAACCATCATCCATGAGAAGCCTCGCGCCGTCCCGTTGCATCGGAATTACGATAATTTGATTCCTTCGGCCAATGTGAACCCTTTTACACCTCCGGGAATGTTCATGCGAACGAAAAAGCGAATGCGATCCGGTCTGGAAGGTGGGGAGACACAGCTGAATTCCAGTTTTCCGTCGATTTTCCCGTGCAACAAAGTCAATCAGCCGCCGTTGCGGCAAACTTTCGGTTATTTCCAAAGGTCATGCAACGAATCCCTGAAATCGACAAGCCTGCTAGAAGACGATTTCGGAGAAATCCATCAGGCTCCGAAGCGGTTAGCTCTGCAAGATTCAAACATTTCCCGATACGAGAAAGAGTTCCTTGAGCTGTCCCTTCTTGGCGTTGGAGAGTTTGGATTGGTTTATCAGTGCGTCAACCGATTGGACGGCTGTGTGTACGCTGTAAAAAAGAGCATCAAACCTGTTGCTGGAAGTTCCTTCGAGAAAACCGCTCTGAATGAAGTCTATGCTCACGCAGTTCTCGGCAAACATGACAACGTAGTCCGATATTATTCTGCATGGGCCGAGAACAATCACATGCTGATTCAGAATGAATTCTGCAATGGTGGAAGCTTACAAACCTTGCTCCAAGAGCGCACTCTCAAAGAATCGGAGCTTCGTATGTTGCTGCTTCACATCTCCGAAGGCCTCAAATATATTCACTCGAACGATCTCGTTCACATGGATCTTAAAGCTGGAAACATTTTCCTCACCAAAGTGCCAATCCGGCCGTCTTGCTCCAGTTTCAGCCATCACCAGGCGGACAATGCAGACGACGGATTCGAAGATATTTTCGAAGATCTAGAAAATGAGTTCCTAGTTACGTACAAAATTGGTGATCTCGGTCATGTCACCTCGGTGAATGATCCTCAGGTGGAGGAAGGCGACTGTCGATACCTGCCGAATGAGATTCTCCAGGAAGACTTTTCCAACCTGCCGAAGGCGGATATCTTTTCCCTGGGAATAACGTTATACGAAGCAGCTGGTGGGGGCGCTTTACCGAAAAATGGTCCTAAATGGCACCAGCTTCGAAGTGGGGTGTTCCCTGATCTTCCTGCGATAAGTCGAGAGTTCAACGAACTGATCAAGGTGATGATGCACCCCGATCCAGAGAAGCGACCGTCATCGACGACGATTTTCAACCATCAGTAAGTTGCCATCATTTGCTTCGGGGTGAATTCAACTAGGTAAAAGTCTTCTAAGCTAAAATGTTTTCTTTTTTTTGTTTTTAGAGTGCTTTCGCCAATCGATTCTAAAAGTAAAGCGCAACTTTGTCTCGAGCTCAGCATGGAACGGCAAAAGAACGAAGTTCTGATGAGGAAGCTGAAGGAGCAGGGCAAGATGCTCAAGTCTTATGAGCAAGCACAAACTCCAAGTGAGTAGCATTTGTTTATTAACTATCTCACACCGATAATATATTGCGTAATAGTTTGATATTACGCGTTTTCATTTCTTCACTCAATTGTGTTGGCATTTTAAGGAAAATTAAGGCATTTATCCGTTTCCTTATTTCGTTTCTACTTTTTTGCTAGGTGTACCGGCACCTTCACGAGCTGAAAAACTCGGTGAACACTCGCCAAAACGGATCAACTAGCATTAATTAAATCTTTGTAAAAAAAAAACATTACAGTAAACGATTGTGGTCGTGGGGAAAATATCAATGTTTATTTTCAAAAGTCGAACTGAAAACTACCTGGATACATATCTTCTTCATAACACAGCATTCCTTTCGGAACTACTGCCAGTCCTCAATGTGACCAATGAGACCTTCCACAGTTACAACAAGATGTTTCGATGGGTTCTGTCCTGTCCAACTAGACCCAAAGATGTAACGGTTTACTAAAATTGTCTTCAAATCAACACATTCTGGATTTCAAACCAACATAATACAATGGATTGGAAATTTGAAGCTGCACTCTAATGGAGCCAATACACACTGCATTATGGTTGTACAATCGCTATGATTTTACCATGCAACGTATGGTTGTACCGTATGATATATGGTAGGTATAACCATACTGCCGTGAAATGACAATGTGACGTAAATCCATTTCATGAATTGTTCAAAAAACATACTTTTATTTAACCTCGTAATGATTGCGAAAAGTATCTAAATTATTACTGGACTTTTTGAATATGATCTTAAAAAAAAGAAGAAGAAGCCAACAATCTGAACCTTGATGTTTAAAAAAAGCTTTTAATTGTTCAGCACTTATGTATGGCTACCGTCACATTGCCACTTTTCTTCAAAATCAAATGTTATGCAAGTGTTAAGTGTTGTGAAAATAAATTTGAGTCTGATGCTGGATTGACAATCATCAGATTGGCCGAAAAGTTATGAATCACCTGGAAGGAGAAAGTTAACAATGTGTAACATTTTGTGGTGTGGTATTTATCCGGTTCGGGTACGAGATTCATCGGTCGGTCGATCAAGAAATGACCTGGTGTTAGCGCTTCACAGCTATCTGGGTTCGTCGATAGAACAAATCGGCCTAGAGTTTAGGCAAGCTTCGATTTGGTAGAGAATTGCAGACAAATTCTCGTACGTTAAGGCTTCGGCTCTTAATTCTGCCACAAGATGTCGCTTAGCGCTTTCGACCGCGTATTCCCATATATCTCCCATATGCGGCGCTGATGGAGGGATGAATGTCCACTTTATCCCGAGATTCGAGAGGAATCGGCTTGTTTCCTTGTTGTGAGTACTTGCTTGATCAAAAAGTGTGATTCGCGCCCACAAAGTTGGTCCCGCTGTCTGACCAAACTTCGTTCGGATAACCGCGTCTGGAAATGAAGCACTTCAAGTTCCAAGGAAGGTGTTAGTTGACATGTCGCCCGCTGCCTCGAGATAAACGGCCTGAGTTGAAAGACACACATACACCTCTATACATAGCCTTTGGTCACCTTAACTCCACGAACGCACGTTACCTTGATCTTCAGTGATCCAGCGTAATCTAGCCCTAGGTGAGAAAATGGACAAGTCGTCAACACCCTGGCTGGCCGAAGGCTTCCATAAGCTGACTTGCCATCCTTCCCTTAAATCGAACACACCGAGTGCAACATTGAACGATCTTGCGAACTACCGTCTGACATCCTACTATCCAGTACTGTTGGTTTATAACTGCTGTTAGTAGGGACGGTCCAGCGTGAAGTGTAATTCACGCATCAATAACTCCGTTGCCCGATGATTCTGCGCAAGATGATTAGGTACTTGATGTCGTACGGCTGACCAGAGTTCTGTAGTATATCACCTAAACGCAAAGTTCCTTGTTCATCCAAGAATGGGTGCAGGGCTGAAAGAATATGTTCTGATCGCATCGTTTCGCCCTTCCGCAACAGCTCGAGCTCAGACCCGAAAGCTTCTTGTTGGACAGCTCGAGTCAGTTATGCCCTCGCCTGATGCAGTTCACTCGGTGTTGGTTTCACTTTATCAAATCTTACGGTACGTACGGAAGCCATCAGTACTAATAACGTTCCGTTTGGTGCTAAACTACGCTAGATTAAGAAAGGGTAAGTGCGGCTTGTGCTTAATAGGCCGGAAATGGGGTAGTTAACCCTATCAAAGTACAGTACCAAACCACACCAAACTAAAATATAATACGACACTGTTGCCGAAGACCGTCACGTATTTATGTATTTTAGTTTTTCTCGTGAATTCTGAAAATGGCAAGCAACGATGTTCTAGTAATAATATTTGCGACAGAAGTCTGGTGAATATTTCCATCAATATGTTCCAGGGGGTCATCAATCAAGAGTCGCTCCTCACTAACATTGTTGTCGCTGCTGGCATCTGCCGAGTCAAATCACAAACACCTTGACAAAAGGTGCCAAAGAACAGGCCCCATCTGCTTTGAAACCGTACTGGTCTTCTGCAGGGTACCACAAGCACAAAATACCCAAGGCCTTCACAGAATCTGCTTGCTCCGAAAGCTTGGTACCGGTGATTATTTTCGCAACTCAAAACCCGCTGAACCTAGGGTCTTTTTTTTTTTTTTTTTTTTTTTTCTTTATTTTTGTGATTTTTAGCCGTAGGCTAGTTCATCACATCCTAGGGTCTCCGTCGCCTGTTCCTTGAGCTGCTTCGCTTCGGCTTCATCGTCTCCTCCTGACAAGAAATCATCAACGTAGAAAATCAGTTGTGATTCGCTTTACTGCTTTGATTCCGTGCAAACCTCCTCAAAACTGTACAGAGCCGATAATATTTGACCTGTCCTGCTTCGTCGATCCACAGAACTCGCAAGTAGTCTCGATCCTCTTTGGTCACCCAAACTTGGCGGTACATTTTTGCATTATCACCGCTGAATGCCGCTCGATACGAGCGAAAGAGCAGAGATACTGGCCAAAGATCTTCGTTGTTATTTGGCCCCGCTAGAAGTCGATCGTTAAATGACACTCCCGCCGAGAATACACTGAAAACGGCGCGAAGCTTTATCGTAGAGCTCTCCTTTTTGATAACCGCATGATACGGTAGATAGAAGCATTCCGCAGGATTTTTATTAATTTCCTAAGGTGGAACCTCCTCCATGTGATTCAGCTCCAGATATTCACGCATGAAGGCTTATAGCGAATTTGTTTATTATTCAGTTCCAACCTGGATCGGGTATCAAGATTGGGTCTGCTTGTTTTCTGACAAACGTCAGTTTGATCGTTTGTTTTTAAAACCTACCTCAGGTTGAGGTTCGCACTGACAAAAAGTTCGGTTTCGCACTGGGTTGGAACTGGTTCCAACCCCGATAATAAACAAATTCGCTAT
Source organism: Ochlerotatus camptorhynchus (assembly GCF_037179485.1). NCBI lineage: Eukaryota > Metazoa > Arthropoda > Insecta > Diptera > Culicidae > Ochlerotatus > Ochlerotatus camptorhynchus. The sequence continues at coordinate 54,924 of NW_027040770.1, forward strand.
TGGAAGATTGCCGTAAAATCTCAACGCAGATGTCGCCACTGCATGATGATGATAATGTTGACAGACTGCATATAAAATTCGTGAAAATTAGCGTTAAATCATAATTTTCATCAAGCCTGTGTAAAATCCTTCCAATATAACATTCGAATTGAAGAAGAAAACGTTTTCACGATCAGACTGATATGCATCTTTGACTTTTCCAGTTGAACTTTCATTAGATATATTCATTTCATTTCGCGGCTCCATCAATGCTGCATTGTAAATATGATGTAAACAGAAGTAAATTGCTCAATTACTCAAAATAAAGATGATTTGTATTCTTGTTATCACTTTGAAGACCATCTAGCACCATTTTATAGTATGGTGCGTGTTGAGTAAAGCAAGTTCCGTTGCGTTTTCCGTCGAAAATTGTGAGTATCAATATGTTTTCTTAGAAAAGGCCAAAATGAACATTTATTTAATATTGGCGTCCTATACAACCAATTCTCCATTACCACCAGCATAATACAACCTTTCATAAGTAAATGAACTTAATTTCCACTTTCATCTTAGTGTAAATCTCACATATTTACCATTTTCTGAAAAATGCAGCTGCGCAGGAGGTAACCTCTCCCTGTGGGTGCAAACTTGTTATGCATAATTTGCCATGAAAACATCTCCGATCCATACCGAAATAATAACAAATAGTTTTCAAACACGTTTTCTTACACGATTCAAGCAAAAGTTTCCACGGGAAATTATTAGTTTTTCTTAATGGACCGATTTGCCCCAAAAAGCGTCTGTTTTACTTGGAAAATTTGGAAACTATCCTCCTTCTAGTAGTTCTCACTTCGAAATGTAGGTGGCGAAAGCTTGGAAAAGTTTCACTGCAAGACGCCAATTAGTAATCTCCGTAATCTCGCTTGAATTGGCGTTGATGGCACCGTCGAAAAATCGTCTCTTCTAGAAAACATTGACAGTTTCTTATGGGATTTCTCGGTGGAGTGAAAGGATAGTACAAAGTCCGCCATGTTTCACGCACAGTCTGACGTTTGCTTATGGATTTTACCATAGGAGTAAAGAGCTACAGAGTCGCCGTCAACGCCCATTCCGGTTGGATTTCGAATCGCTTCTGTATCGACTTAAGTAGAGTCGGTGTATAATGAGTCACGCCAAGTCTAGTCTAGTCTAGTCTTAAGCAGCTGTCATCGATGCTCCCAGGGGTGGCTTCGAATTGTGTTGTTTAACTTTGAAAAATAGAGCTTCGATTTCTCAGCACAACGATATTTTTATCGATCCCGTAGACATTCATCTCGATTTTTAAAGCAAGATTTAAATTTTTGATCATTGACACTAAATCTATTCGTTGACAGCTCGCTCCCATAAAAAGTCCCACCAAGGGGCGCTAAGATGGTGATTTTTGCTATTGTCGTTGCGTCTATTCTCATTACGTGACAAGGTCGATTTGAAATGTTCAACCTCCTTGATTTCAGAAGAAGTCAATTGGGTTCTTTAAGGGTATTGAGGTAAATGTATATTCGTAATCTGCATTAGAAATGGAACCCAAACCCAAAATTTCATCAATTTTGGTATACTGGAACTATTTTAAATATGTACGATTACATATGCAAAAATCACCTTATTAGCGCCCCTCGGTGTCACTTTGTATGGGAGCGAGCTGTCAGTTTGTCAGTTTAGTGCCAAACAGTGAAGTTATTATTTTGCTTTAGATCTTGATTTATAAATCGAGATGAAAGTGTGTGGGTTCGAAAAAAATATCGCTGTGCTCAGAAAACGAAGCTCTTCCAGATGATATATAAAAACCAATATATTTTTCAAAATTCAAGAACCCAATTGTTATTTGTTACGCAGCTCCGGCAGTTCCAATTTCCTATCGCTATCCTCTGACACTAAAGGCCTAAACACAATGTGGGCGGAAGCGGAACGGAAACGGAAAGTTTGACAGTTGTCACAAATGACCTCAAGATGCCTAACCGAAGTCGATTTGGTTCTAACTAGTTTTCAATCCGACAAGTTGGCTTACTCAGATCCGTCTTTTCCGCTGCCGCTGCCGTTCCGCTTCCGCTGTCATTACGATTGGACCTTAACAGAGGCGTTTCCTTAACCTCAATCTACCTGTACACCAAATCTCAAAACAAAAAAAAAAATATATATAAAAATATTGCTTGCAATGGATAGATATCGAGTAAACTAGAAGATTAATAGTGTATTTTTCAACCGATTCGAGTGTGAAATGAGAAATCCGACAAATATGACATTAAATCTGGTTTTGAAAGTTGGTGTACAGGTAAACAGTGAAGTTACGGGACGCCACTGGACACTACTGTAGCTTATGATCCGGTATCGATCAACACTCTCGCACGCAAGAAGCTTCCATCCATCTTCTGCACATTCACAACCGTCGTTAACAGCTCAGAATGGTGCGACACTCATCTACGGGGAACTCCGCCATCCGAACTGCAACGTTTTTATCTTCACTCTCCGTCACGATCTTTTCCGGAACCTCATTTTCACTCGGCTTTTCTTCGGCAAGTTTCTTCGCAACGGAACATAGCGGCAGTTTGTGCTCCGTTTGTACACTGATTTACCGTATGCGTGATAATGTTTGCACCATCGTACAAATAAGGTTCCCGTTTCACCAGTGCACACAATGCCTTGGTTTTCTTTACATGCACGTAACCTATAGCTCATACCGTAGTAGGCTGTGTATAAAAGAAAATGATTTACTTAGTTTGACAGTTGCACCAACCGGTGAACACTCGTGTTTATTTCAGTTACCGTGTGGACGTAATTTGTGATGAACGGTCCATATATTTGAAATGACGTTTCACATTCATCTAGTGATGGCCGATTTTCATTCGAATTATCGATTAATCGATTAACGAACCGAAAGTAAAATATTTGCAATCGGTTATATCATGCCGATATAAGCATTAACTTCTCCAGAGGATCGTTTCAAACATGTGCTGCACTCTCATTGGTGGAAAAATGGCAGCACAGCGAACAAAAAAAATCGATTAGTTGTTAATCGAGTAATTAAAAAATGGGACATCTCTGATTTTGGTGTGTTTGTTTTGATAAAAATGACCGCAAAATTTCATCTCTACCGAGGGGGCAGCAAAACCACAAAATTACCTTGCATACGAGGGGTATTCAATGGATGAAAGAGACCGTGAAAGAGGACACTAAAATAGAAAGTGTTTCTTCCGACAGTTTCATCTTAGTATTCATCTTTGGTTGCACCATGCCGAAGCGGCAGCGTATTCGTGATTTGTCGCAAATCACGCAAAAAGACATTTCAATAGCCGTGGGAGTGTCCCGGTGGACCGTCAAAAGGGTTTTAGACCGAGAAAAGAAAGGACAACTATCCGCGAAGGTGGCCACAGGTCGTCCGAGGTCAGCTCGGGTTCCGAGGGTTATCGCTGCTATCAAAAGGAAGATTCGGGTGAATCCAGTGCGTTCAATAAGGAAAATGGCAAAGGAACACGGGATCAGTGACTTTACGGCACGGAAGATCGTAAAGTAAGATTGCGGGCCGAAGTCGAGGGCACGGAAAAAACTCACATGATTACCAACTGAATCAGGGAGCTACGAGTCGAACGATGCAAGAAAATCCTGAACTTCCTTAAGCTAAAAAATCCGGTAATCCTGTTCACCGAAGAGAGCATGTTTACCGTCGATCCCGTATCAAATTCCAGAACCGACCGGTATATTAGTTCTCTTCCGGTAAAATACGTGGCCGACGAGCACAAGAACGTGTATCTGAACAAGCATCCTGCTAGCGTTATGGTGTTTGGATTGGTGGCTTCCGATGGCAAAAAAAAAATGGAACCGGTGTTCATTCCAGAAGGCGACAAGGTCAACACGGAGGTCTACATCGGGATTTTAAGTAAGTATGTTCTTCCGTGGATCAAAGAACAGTACGGTCCGAACCCAAATATTGTATTTCAACAAGATGGGGCTCCGTGCTACACCGCGAACCGCACTCAGAAGTGGTTGCAGGAACATCTTCCCTTCTGGGCGAAGGATATGTGGCCGCCATCCAGTCCCGATCCTAATCCGCTGGATTACTCAATATGGCACGTCATGAAGGCCAAGGCCTGTTCTAAACGCCACCCGAGTACAGCAAGCCTCAGACAAACATTGACCCGTACCTGGAGAGAAATGGATCCAGACTACATTATTAGAACCTGCCGTGCATTCCGGAAGCGTGTGGAGGCCGTAATTGTAGCAAGTGGAAACTCGATCGATAAAACATCCCCCCTTTGAAAAAATAAAAAAAAACTCGAAAACGAAATTTTGAGATTTTTTTTAATTTTGACATTGCTCAATGGTGCAAACCAAGGTGACTACATATAGGTGTTCTAATGTGTCAAATTCATGATTCAGCCATCTTGGATTTTGTATGGGACAGCGACCGAGTTTATTTACAATTTTCTCTAAACCGCACTTTCCCCCCCCCCCCCCGCGACCTCCTCGCTTATATAGAGACAAAGCTGTATCACCATTTATATACCCACCATGGTGCAAACATTATCACGCATATGGTAGAAGAACATAACTTGGCATAATCGGCATAATGGGACGGCCTCATGCAGTTAACATATTCTTTTGAGCCAGGCTTCGTCGGTCTTCTACACTCATTTGTTTAAACTCTTAACAGAAATACGTATTATATTCTTTTAAGCATTTCGCGCACTTTTGGCTCGATGCTACTGCATGTAGCGATTTCACTTTCTTCTCGACATTCACTGATATGGTTGCATCCTTTTTGAAAACTTACTTCTTCGAAAATGCCGAACACGTCTCCAACGGTTCATATCGCTTCTTCACGAACGACAACAAATTCTCGAATGTCGGTTTATCGTTCTCGATCAGCTTGTGTGCATCTCCTTGTCCAATTTCTCCAGCATCAGATGGATCAACCAAGATTCTCCAAGAGCGTCTAGTTGATGTACTATCTTATCGAATGTCGAAATCAACTTGATTAGTGCCTGAGGACTAGCATTTATGAATTCCGGTTGATCCATGAACACGCGAATCAAACAAAACGCCGTATACCGCTTCTTGTCGTAGTAGGCATACAAAACATCTCAAGCCTTTCCGTAGTTCGCACTGGAAATCATGAATTTGTTTACCAGACGTTTGGCATCTCCGTCCAAATACGAAAAAAGATATTGCATCTTTAGCAAATCCGAGATGTCCTGTCTGTTGTGAATGGTTGGCTGATTAAGGTCCTTGAACGTAAACCATCCCTTTACGATAGTCACTGAACGTTGAAATGTAGACTAACAATTGAAAAGGGCGTAACTCCAAAATGACCATATCGAGAAAATCGCTTCCGAATTGTGATGAACTAAAAATTAATCCTATTTCGCGAATTTCTATTTTCTGGATGATTTTTTAAGCTTGAAATATAGTTATTAGTGTAATCTATCGTCATGCATCATTAAAAACACACACAAAAAAAAAGTTTTCTTTGTCGTGAAATTGAGAATAAAACATCATACGCCCTGATAATTTTCTTACATGTTGTTACCCCCTGGATCTTCCATCCTTTGAACTGCCAACACTGGTGATACGCCGCGGAAATACACCCTCGGGATTTTTTGTTTGTTGTTCCGCCTTGTTCGTTCGTTTCTTCGTTCGCAAATTTTGTGAGAGTGGAATTACGTCCGGAGATTTTCTTTGATCTTCTTTTTGTTCGTTGTTTACACGTGAAATATCAATCGGATGCATTTCAAATTAATCGGGCGTGACTAAATAGAGTAGAGCACTACTTCGTCGTAATCGATCAGAAAAGATCAATAATATCAATGATTTCACCATGCACAAATCAATAATAGAGTTCTCCAGATGCACAAAAGTGTGCGTGAGACCGCGCGCTACCTTTTTAAGTAGTTGTGATATCGCGACACCTTTTTGTTTCTTCTTCTTCTTCGTTTTTACGTATGGATGTTGGATTCTAGTGTTCGTGAGATTGCGCTTGGAGATCTCTATAGGTTTGTTCTGATGCGTAAGTCCATTAGCTACAACATAAATCCAGTTAGAGCGCATCATATGAATATTTACGCTCATTGTTCTCAAAACAAAAGAAGCGCTCCTAGCGAATCCTCTTTTTCTACGTTTATCAGTAGGACGAAGAAAATCTAATGGCGTTTCAATGCGTTAGGACGGAACTGAAACTCGTAGAACGAATTTAGAATCAAGAAGCAGTATTAGATTTTAAACAATATCGCAACAATTTGTGACTCTTTATCAAATCCAACGGTACGTATGGAAAGGTGAATGAATTTAGAAGTCATCTTTGACAAAAATATTCCATTTTTTGTTTAAATTCGTTCAGAAAAGAGAGGTGAAACGCGGGTTGTGCTTAGTAGGACGGAAATTAGATCAAAAACCCTACTACAGAATCAGTTTTGCATAGTAGAACAATATAATTCGTAGTTCTGGTGCAAGGCGTAACAACCAGATGCATCATAGAGTTGAATGTTGGAAATACGCCATGTAAGAAGAAACGTTTTTGATGAACTGAAGTGATATTGTCTTCTACTTTTTCGTGTTTATCGAGTAGTTTGTGAACTGTTCTCTCTATGTGTGGCAAAATATGGTTTGTTTACATTTTGGAGCTACGCCCTTTTCAAATGTTAGTCTAGAAATATTGATCGCTGGGAGACGAACACTTAACTGGGGTGCAGCATTCGACTCCTGATCACCGTCCGGAAAAGCTTTGGCTCTATTCGACTCCTGAGCCAACACTGCATTCGCCGTTACTTGTTATAGCAATAATTGTCGCTGTGTTTCCATCAGCAGCTGCATTGCATCTTTCCAATCCTAGGATTCTGCATTCGTTCGCTGGTTGGGGGTCGACTCGATATCATCCAGAAACGTCTCGAACATATTCTTCGCTCGGTAGTAGACACCGAAAAAATCCTCACGCATATCAAATAGTTCTCAGCTAGCACTTTGATCTGATCCACCTGTTCTCTAACCTCACTTTGCGAGTTGGCATCGCTGAGGTTTTTCGCGACCACACCTGTGTAGGATATCGCACCCATTCAACACACATGGGCCGGAAGTGTCAATCGACTCGATTTACATAATACTGTTTGACTGAAACTTTCATGATATTTTTGGTTTTTAAACAAAATTTATTATATGTATTTACATAAATTAAATAACAATCTTCCATCTATTTTATGCAGATTGATTGTGCATATTTCAAGAATGTTAATGTCGGCGGTAACTGTTCTTTCAGTTGTTTTGTCAACATCAAATAACTGCACTGCCGTTCTACGCATATCTGTCCCATATTACTTTTGGACGTTTTTCAAATAACTTTTTTAGGTAGACTTTGGAATGAAAATAGAAAAACATATAATTTGTTCTGGGTTTTTGTATAAAAACAATATCAAGTCTAATTGTCCCATGTTGAAATTCTACGCATAACTGTCCCACAAAGATTTTCTTGACTGAATCTATCATAACGAATCGATTTGTGTACACAAATTATTGATCAAAAGAAACGGTATAAACCATTTTAGGATGTGTTTTATTTTATGAAAAACGGGATTTCACCAGCTTCTAATTTCAAACAATCCCCTATAGTGTCTACGTTTTTCATGAAAAGCCCCTTTTATAATATGATATTACGCAGCATAAAGTTCAACTCCGTACAGAAGAAATTTGCATGTGCATGTCAACTCATCCAAAGAATTTCTTGAAATCATCGAAGCCCACGCTCAACGATCGTGTAACTTATTGATCTTTTGTCCACAGCATGTCAGCCGCCATAAATCTATGGTTGGACTCAAAATTATTAAGAACAATCTCCTTTAGGCCTACGTTCATCTTGCTAAGGAGTAGAAGTTTATGTTCTAAATAGTGCATTCACCATTAGTTTCTTGAAATGCCCATACTTTTAATAGTTTTATAGAAGTAGCAATGTCAACCAATTTATTGTTGGTATAATTTAATTATGAAAAGCTATACAAACTATTGCACATGTCACACCAAATTGGACTAATAAGCGCGTTTTCACTTATTAAAAAGTGTGATAAAATTGCAAGTTTACATCATATCGTCTTGGTGTCTTGGGTGCACTTATTCCTTATGATGCAAGCAATAAGTGCTCCCAAGACATCAAAACGATTTGACGGAAATGTGCACTTCTATCACACTTTTTGCATTTTTGGGACAGTCCAGTTTCAGATGCAATCAGCAATATCTTCCAAAACTTCGCGGAGAACGTAAGCACGCTCATGCTAGAGTCGGTGTATAATGAGTCACGCCAAGAGTGAAGCCAAGTCTACCTATCTAACTGTCAAACCAGCTACCTATCGTGCAAAGTAAACAAACATTACGATGCTATGAAAGGTCTACGAAAGGTATTGCAATAAAAATAAAATATAATCGAAGAAATGATAATAAACACGCTCACTTTCAATTGTCATGGGATACGTTTGGTAATGATCATTAATGAGAATTTCTACTATTTTTTGTTAAGATAATTTGACAAAATCACTTATATAATGATTTACTACAGCCGCTATTATTTTTTCTCGCTAGAAGTCATTTAAAGTTGATGTAGAAGTCCTCTGTTGCCAAGTGAAAAGAAAGGGAATCTTTCGAAAACCGTGATGCGAGTTCAACTGTTTTTCTCTTGGCGTGACTCATTATACACCGACTCTATTTCCAATGAGCAGAAATGATTCGAAACATTATTTGCGATTTTCTCAGAAACAACTTTTTAAACATGGGACTAATATGCGTAGAACGGCAGTGCAAATGATCGTGAAATTTACGGTACAGAACCCTGAAGCAAATCAAGATCAGTTGCTCATCGTTATCTAATATTATATTTTCTCTAACTTATAAATGCTGATGCTTCCTAATGTAAACATACACATTTTTCATGAAAAACCATTCATTCCTTCCAGGCCTTGTTGTCCTCTGCTGTCCGAAGAAGTCGTCTCCACTCTATTCGATCCATAGCCACCATCGCCAGTCTCGTAGTCTGCAAAGAGTCTGTAGGTCGCCTTCTACTTGGTCGATCCACCTTACCCGCTGAGCGCTTCTTCTTCTTATTGGGTCGCTTTCGAGAACCATTTTCACTGGGTCGTCGTCCGGCATTCTTTCGATGTGCCCAGCCCACCTTAGTCGCCCAATTTTTGCAATGTGGACGATGGATGGTTCTCCCAGCAGCTGGTGCAATTCGTGGTTCATTCGGCTCCTCCACGTTCCGTCATCCATATGTACTCCACCGTAAATGGTACGCAACACCTTCCGTTCGAAAACACCTAGTTGGTCCTCCACGAGCATAGTCCAGGTCTCGTGGCCGTACAGGACCACCGGTCTAATCCGCGTCTTGTAGACAGTCAACTTCGTGCGGCGACGAATTTTATTCGACCGGAGTGTCCTCCGGAGTCCAAAGTAGGCATGATTCCCTGTCATAATGCGTATTTGAATTTCTCTGCTGGTATTATTTTCGTCACCGTCAATCTGAACCAGTGTTGGGAAAATATCAAAAAATCAAATCTCATCAACGCCCAAGATCACGCTTGATTTTCGTAGACAAAAATCCACAAGCAAACAACTGCGGTTGATTTTGCAAGCTGTGATATCGCAGCTCGGAATATCAAGCTAACAAAACTCGCCAACTGCAAATCTCACCAAACTGTGGTGAGATTGAGTATAATGATTTTTGCATTACACCCGAATGCAACCGAAACTTCCATAACGGCTTGCAGCAGTCCCTTTGCGTCTGCCATCGGTGAAGATTAAAAAGAGATAGCAAACTATGCTTTCTCTTTCTGAGAAAACGATGTGTAATGGAATCATTTTCGTGTCGACTCAACTCTCAGCTTGATTTTTGCACGTTGTGAATAGTCTCGCAATATCAAAGGAGCTTGTAAAATCAATATCAAGTATGATATTTTGTTCCAATATCACGCGTCGTGATATTACGAGCGCATGAAAGCGGAAAAATATCAATTGATTTTTGATTTTGCCAACACTGATCTGAACTCTTAGTGTGATGTTAACATTGTCTTCCCTAGAACCTCTTCCTCTCATGTATTTTGTCTTTGATGCGTTGATGGCAAGTCTAATCCGTCTAGCTTCAGCCTTCAGTCTGATGTACGTTTGCGCCATCGTCTCAAAGTCCCGTGCCATGATGTCGATGTCATCGGCGCTGGATGTACTTCTTGAAGATCGTACCTTTCGTGTCTATCCCAGCTCTTCTGATCACACCTTCTAACGCGATGTTAAATAGCAGACACGAAAGTCCATCACCGTGCCGTAGCCCCCTTCGATTCGACTCAAAGGGACTCGAGAGTGTCCCCGAATTCTCGAACAACGCACATGACTCAATCCATTGTTGACCAATCGCGTCAGTTTATCCGGAGATCCGTACTCGTGACAAATCTGCCATAGCTGATCTCGATCGACTGTCGTATGTGGATTTGGTGTTCAATTGGACTGTGTATAGAAACTGAGACCAATAAAAACAACTATTAAGGCCTTTTCTATCTAGGAATAATATCAAAATAGAGATTACACTGTGGAACAAAGGTTCTATTCACCTGCCCGGTGGATCAATATGGGTTTATTTACATTGAATCCGGTTGGTACAATTTACACATTTACTTGTATTATTTACATGTCTTATTCCGGAAAATGGGATTCCGCTAAACGGTTTTCCGCAAATGTATAATCGGGTTAACTAATACGTTTATTAATTTATTAGTTAGTCAAAATTAGATCGATGTCACACAAAATCCTCACGATACTTATAGGTTTTAGAAGCCAAAATTATCTTCTTAGATTATCTTAAACGAATAAGTCAGCTATCAGTTCTGTAGGAAAAATATCGTCACTCGGTTTTCTTAAAACAATCGCACAAATTTCATAACACGTCAATCTCATTGCAGGTACCCGCAAATGCCGAAGCAGTGCCACTCGCGAACTGACGGTATCAGACCGTAAGCTACGATCCTATTCACGCAAGAAGCGGTCCACGAACCTAATCACCACGCGACGCGGCATCCGGGACAACAGCAAGAGCAAGGAATACTGAACCTGGGAGCGCGATATTCGAGAAACAGAATAAGGATACCACCGATCGATAATAATACTGAAAGGCAGCCGACAAAATCATCGTGCACAAGCGAGAAATTCTCAAGAATGCGGACACTCATGGCGTTATAATCTAAGGATTCAACAATAACGCAATCGGATATATCACAAATGCAGCACCGCGCAGACGGACATCGAAATTGTTTTATAAAATTTTATTTTTGGTATTTTTATTGTTTTCGGAATTATCCTTCTACTCAAAATTTACATTTTACTTTTCTCACTTAGTTTTTCGAATTTTTTAATTTTCTAAATTCTTTTCTAGTATTGTTTTCTTTTCTTTCTCTATTGAACTGCTAAGTATTTGCAAACAGAACTCTTTTGTATTTTAGGTTTGTCAGGATTAAAGTGTTACACAGTTACATTATTTTGAAGCAAAAGTTGAACTAAATTAATCGTAAATTTTAAGTGTTCGAAATTGTTAATGGTAATCTAGAAATATGAAACCAACATCAAGATACAAATGGAAGCTGTGAAACTTGTTGATGAGAAGCGTGCCTTTCGAAATGCGAACGATCGGCTCGAACGAAGAAAGTATGTTAAAATGTGTAAATGTCAATGATCAAATAGCAAATCCAAAACAGAAGGAAGATACACGGTTCGCTCTGAGAAAATAGAGTCAAAATGCAGAATAAACTGCGGACGAAATCCAATGTTAACAAAAAGTGAAAAACGACGAAAATTTTGTGATTTTAAAATATAAGCACCATCGTAACGTAAGAAAAGAAAAGTCGATGTTCAAAAGGATAATTTCCTAGTTTGTTGTTTCTTTCAACTCATCGTGGAAGAATGCTAAGGTATGAGCAGGTTTCAGTAGTTTGTAAATAGTGTATTAAGTTTCTTCCAATATTTGCCGTTCAAGCAAATTTGATAGGTTTCTCCATCCACTTGCTCCATTGCCATAGAACTGATCCTTATTGACTAGTGTCGGGTAGGGGTTGAATTATGTCAACCATTTTTGTGTTAGTCATCGCTTCATGTCTAATGTTAGCTCGTAAGAAAACTGTTCCAAAAAGGGTATATTTTTGATAAGTGATTTTCCTATAGATATCTAATGAAAATGTAAAACCAACAAATGAAAAAAAGATTTAAAATAAAGAGATATGCCAAACACAAATCCTGCTTTAATCCTTTCTTATTAGCACAGTTTTTCCACCAATTCATCCAAAGGAACGAGAAATCCTTCGGACTCCTCGTCAGGGGTGTATTCGGGAAACAAGGTCCTACAGTAAAAAGTCATCGTTTTTGAGTCGACTTTTTCGCCAAGCGTTGCCAATTGTTCGTTGAATGCTTTGAGGTCTACTGGATCGAAAACCCCTTTTGCAATCAAAGTCAACGCAGCCCGTATCTCTTCGCAACCGGGGTTCATCAATGTTCGGTGGTTCAGGAATAGTTTCACAACCTCCTCGAAGGTAAGAAATAACATTCCCATTTGTTCGATTTCTTTACCCAGATTGTCCTCCTGCAATTTGGTAATGGTGGATTTTAGAGAAGGTTGTCAAGATTCTATAAAATAGGAAAGCTCACCTCGAATTGTGTCATGTGGAATCCTATGCTTCTCATGTAGTTAGGCACATCTCGAACGTCCATGGCATCCCGTATCTGAGGAAAGGTAAAAAAATAGATTATACCTAGGGTGAGTGTGCTAGTTTTCGACCCTATGTGGAATTTCACATTTTTTCATTCATTACAAAATTTTTGTCGATAATGGTAGGGGAAAAATGGGTACCCTAAGAAGATTGATGTTGTTTATTGTGAAAATAAGTGAATTCTGAGTATCTACGTGGCTACGTGTGCGCGTTTGCTTCCAAATGATCAATGGGGTTCTTTAATTTTGAAAAATATATCGGTTTTTATACATCATCTGAAAGAGCTTCGTTTTCTGAGCACAGCGATATTTTTTTTCGATCCAACACACTTTCATCTCAATTTTTAAATCAAGATTTAAAGTAAAATAATAACTTCACTGTTTGACACTAAACTGACAAACTGACAGCTCGCTCCCATACAAAGTGACACCGAGGGGTGCTAATAAGGTGATTTTTGCAATTGTAATCGTTCTTATTTATAATAGTTCCAGTGTACCAAAATTGGTAAATGTTTGGGTTCCATTTTTAATGCAGATTACGAACCCAATTTGGGTTGTTTAGGGGTATTGATGGTTTTGCATATTCGTAATCTACATTAAAAATGGAACCTAAATACAAAATTTCATAAATTTTGGTGCACAGGAACTATGTTAAATCAGTGCGATTACCAGGGCCCCACAAAGTCACATTCAATCGAAGATCGTCAAGCGACGATGAAGCTGTAAACCATCACTTTCAATTGAAAGTCATTCTGTCTTCTCTGTCAACATCAACAGAACCACTTTCGATCAGTTTTCATGCTGTTTGTGTTGGCTTGACTCGTGTTCATTTCTTCTTTCATTGTCAAATGAACTTACTTTTGCATTGAAGCGAAGCTGTTCGATTCAAACTCGCGCAGTTTTTATGACTTTTATTGATTGTTCACTCGGTTCATTAAAGCGTATGCGCATAGATCTGTGCACGTGGATGTCAAATTTATCATTGTCGGTGGCATGTTTACTCATCAATGTGTGTATTTTTTAATCGAGGTGACGTCTAGAGATCGAAAATTGATATGCGACGCCATTTTTAAATCCAATATGGTGGCTTCCAGTTTAATAGAAAGTAGGAAATACTGTCAAATACCTATCAATAAAAGTATTTTTGGAATCGGGATGCTGTCTAGAGGATGAAAATCGAAATCCGACGACATTTGAAATAGAAGATGGCGGCTTTCGACTTAAGAAAAAGTGGAAATATAGACAAATACACATCAATATTGACATTTTTGTAATCAGTATGTAGTCTACATATGCGATGCCATTTACAAATCCAAGATGGCGGCTTCCTATTTGACAACAAATGGGAAATATTGTCAAATACCCATCAAAATATAGGTATTTTTGGAATCGGGATGGCGTCTAGAGGCCGGAAATCGATATCCGACGCCATTTTGAAAACCAAGACGGGGACTTCCGATTTACGGAAAAGTGTCAAATACCCTAAAATATGGTTATTTTCAGAATAGAGATGAGGCGTAGATGCCGAAAATTGATGTCACACCGTCTTTAAATCCAAGATGCTGACTTTGGTTCAGAGAAACTGTGAAATACTGTCAAATACCGATCAATGTGGGTTTTTTTGGAATCCGAGTGACATCTAGAAGCCAGACATCGATGTCCGACGCCATCTTGAAATTCAAGATGGTGTCTTCCGATTTCAGAAGATGATGGCCTACAAATGGCACCGAATACCAATTTTCAGCATCTACGCGTCGTGGGAATCGGAAAGGTTCCGTTCCAAAAAAAAAACCCTGATATTAGGGTATTTGACACTTTATATGAAACCTGATGGCCGCCATATTGGATTCCAAAATGGCATCGGATATCGATTTTCGGCAACTACACGTTGTCCCCGTTCCGAGAATAACCATATTGTAGGGTATTTGACACTTTTTGCGAAACCGATGGTCACCATATTGGAGTCCAACATAGCGTCAGATATCGATTTTCGGCATCCATGCGTTGTCTCCGTTCCGAAAATATCTTAGGGTTTTTGACACGTTTTATGAAACTTGATGGCCACCATCTTGGATTCCAAAATGGCGTCGAATATCGGCTTTTGGCATCTACGGATCGTCCCTGTTCCGAAATTACCCATATTGTAGGGTATTTGACACTTTCTTAATCCTGATGGCCGCCATTTTGGATTCTAACAAAGCGTCGGATATCGATTTTTGACATCTACGCTTTATTACCGTTCCTAAAATACCCATATCTTAGGGTGTTTGACACTTCCGAAAACCAATTTTCACTATTATGAATTCCAAAATGGCGTCGGATATCGATTTTCAGCATCTACGTGCCATCCCCGTTCCGAAAATATCGAGGAAAATATCCTATTATGGCTGCCATTTTGGATTCCAAAATAGCGTCGGATATCGATTTTCGACACCTTCGCGTCGTCCCCGTTCCGAAAATACCCATATTGTAGGGTATTTGAGACTTTTGCTGACCCCGATGGCCGCCTTCTTGAACTCCAGAATGGCCGTGTTAATTTAATTTTCGTTTGACATAAAATAGTATATTATTACTACATATAATCCGGATACCATCCCTATCGGCAACCGATATTGTGCGGATACTATATTTTTATGCTTGACGACGCGATGCGTGACAAGTCGAATGAGCCAGAATGGAAGTGAAAGTGGAAAAAACGGAGGAAGCAGTTTCCGACTCATTCATTGCGTCAATTGAAACAAGTCATTGCTTCAAATGAAATGAACTGAAGCACTTGACGAACGAAACAAGCGATAGTCAAGTGATGTTTGAAAGGAGGAATGTTCATCGTGACTCGATAACAAGAAACACAATGACTTACACGAAAATTATATTGCTCGAAATGAAGCGATTCTGCGGAGAGTTCATTTTCTTTTCTTTCTTTCGAAAATGCATAGCACTGGCGATTACATTTGCAAGCATCACCATTTTAGCGCCCCTCGCCATAGAGCGAACTGTCATTCAATGGATATTAATGCCATTGAATGCAATTTATTGACAATTTAAAAATTGGTTTACAAATCAAGATGAATGTCTCCAAATGCACAAAAATGTGCGTGAGACCGCGTGCTACCTTGTTAAGCAGTTGTGATATCGCGATACCTTTTTGGTTCTTCTTCTTCTTCATTTTTATATGTGGATGTTGGATTTTAGTGTTCGTGAGATTGCGCTTGGAGATCTCTATATGGGCTATTAAATGTAAAATACTGTGTAGCCACAGCATAGTTCTGTCAAAACCTCAGCATTATCATTGATCCAATGGGAAAGTATGATAATGAGCCAGACAGCTGTTGTTTTTGAGGAAAGCGACACAAATCGGTCATGCCAGGAAAAGCGAGAATAAAAATTATGATTCCACGTGATTTCTTCATAGTCGGTTCGTGGCATACCTGTAGGTAGGTAGGACTACTTACCAACTTTCCATCTATTAATCATTTTGTGAAGCTTCTGCATTCATGTTCCATCAGATGTCACTGCTGTTGTTTGTGGTGACATCTATCGGAAACTACGCACAATCTGTTTTCCGTTAATTGTTCACAGAGGACAGTGCAGTGCAAAACATGTATGGTACCTATATATATGCAATGACATATATATATATATAAGGTCTGGGCCAACAGGCAGCTTGCTGGTGTTAGAAGCAAAAATGTTGTAAACATTGCTGAACATCTGCGAACAGATAGAAATACGTCACTGCCAACAGCTGTTTTGTGTAAAAAGATAAACATTGCAATAAAATACGAACACCACTAAACATTTGCACATTTCACTAACACCAATAAGCCCTTTGGCCCAGACCTTATATAAACGTCATTGATATATCTGAATTTACAGGTACTCTATTTGGTAATCTATGAACGGAAAATCACAAATCGAGTGTCATCAAAATACATGGCATGTTGAGAGATTGAGCCCGTGAGAGAGAATATTCTGTCTCTCAAATTTGAATATTATTGCTCTCTGGGGACTGGTAGTAAAGCAGGTAAAACCATAGAGGTAACTCTAAGACTAGTAGGTCCCGAAAAAACGAGCTTTACTTTTTGGCTCAGCTCTGGTACTATCTTCGGTCCCAAGCTAATCGATTCACCCCTTGAAACATAGGAAAATCCACTAACCCCTCATTTTATCTGTCAAACTCTCATAGCGAATCAAAACAAACATGGTGTAGTAGTAGAATTTCGACTAGAATAGGGTACGTTAACCGTTTGCTTGGGACCAATAGGCTAGTCAAGTAGTGAGCTAATTTAAAATCGTTTGTTTCGTATTGATTGTTGGTAAAACTGTAGCTTGTTTAACAATAATTTCCGGGAAAAAACTGAACGACAATGTCCCTGAATAATTTATTTAGGTTGTCGTTCAGTTTGTTTTTGACCAGAATATGCACCGAAAGTGAATTATTCCCACTTCTCTCAAATTCTATATGGGGATTTTTATCACTTCCTACCAGCGGAACAGCGCCATCTCTGCGGAAAATGGCCGGACGATACGATTAATTATTGGTTGTTTTACGACCGTGTGCGTTAATCTTAGACTATGGCTTATATCATGTAATATAGGCTGTCTTGCAATAAGCACTCATATACAGGATTTCCAGTGAAAGCTAGATGCATGAGTGCTCATTGCAAGACAGCCTATATGACATGATATAAACCATAGTCTGTACGGGGTATTACTGTTGTCACTGGAATGTCAGATTCCGGAAGCAATTTAGAATGGTTTGTCGTATGTTCCAACAGCTGAATTCATTAGAAAACAGGTGCTAGTTAATTGTTATTGGATCTATAGTTACCCGACCGCGAGCGGCGTACAAAATGTGTACAGAAAATATCAATTATCAAATCCTAGAACCAAAATTAAAACAAAATTTCAAGATTTAATCTTGCTAAGAAAATGGGTTTGAAAAGCGTCTCAGCATTTTCACAACCATTATACCATAGAGGTAACTCTAAGACCACTGGGTCCCGAAGAAAATCATTATTATTTTTGGCTCACTCAGTACCAGAACAACGGTCCCAAGCAGTCCCAAGCTATTTCACTCACCCCTGCATGTGCTGCATGAATCCACACACCCCTGATGTTATCTGTCAAACTTTCATAGCGAATCAAAACAAACATAGTGTAGTAATAGAATTTCAACTAGAATAGGGTACGTTAATCGTTTGCTTGGGACCAATAGGCTACTAAAGTGGTGAGCCAATTTAAAATCGTTAGTTTCGTATTGATTGTTGATTATACCGCGTTTACATTACAGCGTATATCACGTGATATACGCTGTCTTGCAATGAGCACTTATACATCTAGTTTTCACTGGAAATCCTATGTATGAGTGCTCATTGCAAGACAGTCTATATTACGTGATATAGGCTGTAATGTAAACGGGGTATATTCAATTTGTCAGTCGTACTGAAAAACAGAAGGCAGCAAATGCTAATTTCACGTATTAGCGTATATTAACTCCGCTCCTGAGCATGAGCATGATTTACCGCCACGGTTGATACTTATTGCCAGACCAGCTGTAATTACACAGCCAATCAATAGACGATGCTTGGGACTAGAATTCATCCTTAATGTGTAAAAACTGGTGATCTCAAACTAGGCGATACCATCGCCGGCCGTACAAACGCCTGAACGTAGGTTAAGAAAGGAATGGGTAAGAGATGAACTAGCCTATGGCTAAAAATCTCTTAAAAAAAGAGGAATGGGTAGGAATGTGTTGACGTGACACTCGCTTTGATGGAAACCGAGGAATTCAAGAGCAAATTTTCATTATGTCGTAAGTAACATTCGCACCAATCCGAGAAAAATAAAGTTTTGTTTTGATGACCGAAAAGTTATTCCTATTTCCAAGTAAACACATATAATCTCATAGTGATAGCAATGTTTAACATATTTAGCAGGGTTTTAATCATACAAAAGCAAATCGCTAGCTTTCATGCTAAAAAATACTGGTTTTTGAGTCAAAAGTTATTATACGTCGTTTGGTGGCCCCTATTGTTACTTAAGTCAAAGTGTATTTACCAGGATATTCAGGAGAATTATCAATTACGTCTCCTTACGTGCAGCCTATTCATCATTTTAGGACCACCGAAATCATCTTAGCAACAAACAGATCGATTTATTCACTTTAATAATGAGAAAGCGAAACGACGAACGTACACTTTTCACGGGTTTCTCAGCGCTGTTACTTAAGTCAAACGGCATCTCCATAGAAATTGGGTGACTTAAGTAACATCGAAAACTATTTTGATCGGAAGGTGATTACGTCAAAAAGCAATTTGACTGGTAAATAAATTTAAAAATGGGATTTGATCCTATATTCGGACAGTATATAGTGTAATAGCAGGAGAATCGATTGACACTGATAGCTCGACTTTGTTTACCTTTGTTACATTCCACGTAATGAAAATTTGCTCTTGAATTCCACGTGGAATCATTGGGATGTTGGGTAATACCACGTTCACATTACAACCTATATCACGTAATATAGGCTGCCTTGCAATGAGCACTCATACTTAGGATTTCCAGTGAAAACTAGATGTATGAGTGCTCATTGCAAGACAGCGTATATCACGTGATATACGCTGTAATGTGAACGGGGTATAAGAGGGTTGAGTTTGCAGCAGGGTTCGTTTTGGTAAACGATAAGCTGAATTGATGTCCTAACGATCATATAACGCCAAGGAGCTTGGGATTGAACCCACAGTCTTCTGCTCAGTAAGCAAAAACGTTTTCCACTAGGCAAACGAGCTACTTGCTTACCATCCGGTGGAAACTAACGATTTTAAATTGGCTCACTGCTTGACTAGCCTATTGGTCCCAAGCAAACCGATTAACGTACCCCATTCTAGTCGAAATGCTAGTACTACACTATGTTGGTTCGTGGATTTTCCTATGTTTCGAGGGGTGCATCGATTAGCTTGGGATCGAAGACAGTACCAGAGCTGAGCCAAAAAGTTGAGCACGTTTCTTCGGGACCTTCTGATCTTAGAGTTACCTTAGAGTTAATGTCGTGACTGGACCGAGGTTTCCAGCCTCAGTCACGGTTCCATGAATCTGCGGCTACCTCTGTTGGTCCGCTAGTGCCGCTATCCCTTCTGCTGGTGGTCCTTTGCTGGTCGTCCGCTCTCTCCACAGTCCATCATAAGAATGCCGTCAACGAGCTTAGGTACCTAATATTTGTACCTCTAGCTGTATCAAAATTCCCGAACCAATCAGATTCCGTTTACATACGGTCTATGACGCTTCACGCTCACCCGATTCTACTCATTTCTATTCCACACTAACTCTATCTACTACACGTAAGTTTTTTTTGCACAGACGAAGGGTTAAAAGATGGGAAAACACACTGATTATTTCTACCAAGAGATTTCAAAACAACCGAAGTCGCAAACGTAAACAATGGCTTCTTCCGCAAATGTCTCGATAGTGAAAACTCGCCCAAGCAGGATGATTATGGAAGAGGAGGCCCACACATTATTTGTTCATCGATTTCAAATCCGCTATGGCAGATTATGCACGAGTACGGATTTCCGGATAAACTGACGCGATTGGTCAAGGCGACGATGGATCGAGTGATGTGCGTTGTTCGAGTATCGGGGACACTCTCGAGTCCCTTTGAATCTCCAAAAGGGTTTCGGCAAGGTGATGGACTTTCGTGTCTGCTTTTCAACATCGCGTTAGAAGGTGTGATCAGAAGAGCTGGGATAGACGCGAGTGGCACGATCTTCAGGAAGATCTATTGAGACGATGACGGGAACGTACATCAGACTGAAGGCTGAAGCTAGGCAGATTGGACTTGCCATCAACACATCAAAGACAAAATACATGAAAGGAAGAGGTTCTAGGGAAGACAATGTTAGTCTCCCACACCGAGTTTAGATTGACGAAATCGAGGTCGATGAGTTCGTGTATTTGGGCTCACTGGTGACCGCAGAAAATGATACCAGCAGAGAAATTCAAAGACGTATTATGGCAGGAAATCATGCCTACTTTGGACTCCGGAGAACACTCCGGTCGAATAAAATTCGTCGCCGCACAAAGTTGACTATCTACAAGACGCTAATTAGTCCGGTGGTCCTCTACAGCCACGAGATCTGGACTATGCTCTTGGAGGACCAATGCACCCTTGGTGTTTTCGAACGGAAGTTGTTGCGTACCATCTATGGTGGAGTCGAGGGGGCGACACATCTAAATCTCAAGTTTAGATGCTCAACAAATCTCACACTAACGAATCAATCTTCGAAAAATCTTCTTTCATTTGTCGCATCTACTTGCATCGCTCATCATCTTTTTGCAGGAAATCTTCAGAATCGTCATCAATCTTCTTTCTATAAACTCAGCGTGCGCGCAGCTAGCCACAGCAAAACACAATCTTTTTTGCATCGTAGATAGAGTTGCCCCCCTCGGGTGGAGTGCAGATGGATGACGGAACGTGTAGTATGCGAATGAACCACGAATTGCATCAGCTGCTGAGAGAACCAACCATCGTCCACATTGCAAAAATTGGGCGACTATGGTGGGCTGGGTACGTCGTGAGGTGGATCGACCAAGTAGAAGGTTACCTTAGCTTGATTTGTAAGTAAGTAAGCTGTGGAAGAAGCCATTGTTTACGTTCGCGACTTAGGCCTTTATGAATGCTCAGTAAAGCTGGGTTTAGACAGGGCAAGTCAATTGATCAAGTCAGTTGAATTCAACTGACTTGCACACGAATTGAACTTGTTAACCATGCCATTCAATTGACTTGATCAACTCACTTGAATTGAAAAAAGTTTTTTTTTTCCTTGATTTGTTTTCCGTCGATCTTGTTTTCCGTGCTGAGCACCAATGCTACCGACGGCGACGCCAGGGAGGCAGCTCCCACACACCTGGACCCTACCTATCGACCCATCAACTCATGAACCGGGGACCAACTCATCTGAGCTATTCTAGAATTCATCATATGGGTAACTCAATAATCAATAAAAGCTTGCTTGAAAGTAAATACCTATCAGCACTCCAGATCGCAACTCTAGCTCGTTCAAGGCCCTGTGGGAATGATTAATTCATTCATCGTTGTTTTAAATGAGACCAATGTTGCCTCTTCACCAGAGCTGCAAAATCTCGACAGTACACGGTGATATTGACAATTCTGCTTTGGTCACTCATTTTAGCTAAGAGTCATAGTCAAGGCAAACCATGTCAATTGTCAATGACAATGGTGTCAGTGACGAACATGTGCAGATTTGTTTATTAGCTAAATTTGTAACAAAATTAAATGACTTGAGCAAAACAATTACATGGATCCATTTTAGAGAACAAGTATCTACGTCCTGAGCTACTTGGATAACAATAATGTGACACAGAATGTACTAAATTACACTTTTTGTTACCAGGTGAATCTTTGTCATTGACGAAAAAATGAATGAGATTTTGACGAAGGTTTTTTTGAGGATCAAGTCTGTCAGTGACTATGTGACGAACAATTTTGTCAATATCGCGCGAAAGTCTGTCAATGACAATGACAAATCTCAGCACTGCTCTTCACCTCTCCAAGTCGAAAGAAAGGATGTTCGGTTATATTTTAAACTAGATCAATGCATTCATTATCGTGAGTCATGTGATCGATGATTACTATTTAAATTAATTATGTTCTACACAAATAAAAAAAGGGTTGAGCCTGGGATTGAACTCATGACCTTCTAATTGGAAAGCGGAAACGGTAACCACTACTCTACTGATTTCGCCTTGTTGTTAGACTGAATCAGTGTTGTCGAATAATGAATCTAATACGTCGTTTATAAAGCATTTACAAATCATGTGATTACAACATGGAAGCATAGTGGTATAAGAGCAATTTTGCTGAGTGCATTCACCTTTATACAGCAATATTGTAAAGGAATGCAATGAAATCTAATAATGGAGCTGGAAAACATTTATAAGACGTTTAATAAAGCATTTTATTCAATCATATGAAAACAGTCGAATAAAAGTGACAATGTATGTGCAAATTACACTTATTCAGTTTGTTATTAGATCAAACTTCTGGTTCTGAATAAGGAAGACATTCAACGTTTATAAAGCTTTTAATAAGGAAATTATTCATATCAGAGCAAACGGCGGAATAAAAGCGCATCTATCGATCCCAATGAACTTTTTTCAGCACATAATTCGACATCCTGTTTTATTTAGCATTGTACACTGTTATACAGCATTTATTCAATGTGTATGCTTATTTGTGACTTTGAATTGATTGTTGGGCATTCCTTTGATCGTTAGCTGTTCTCGCATAGTCCATTCACAAACCATTTATCAGTATAAACTATAAAATGGAATTCACACTGTGCGCATCGTCCAATGTTTTCCTATGAAGAAGTAGACTAGTAAAAATCCGGAGAAGTAATAGGGTCGTAAATTTGAGTTTTCACCGGAATCAGCTCAATTACATTTTTTGATTTACTTTTTGTCACATCTATAAAAAAAACAAAAAAAATGCTTTTAATGATAACACAGTTGTCGTACTCTTTTCTTAAACAAAGACCTGTGTATATATGAATTCAAAATTGTGGCATCATTAAATGGCTAAATAAATAGAGATTTACAATTTCCGGTACAAAAAATCAGGGAATTGGTCTATTCCGGGAATTATAATTACGGCAAATGGTCGTTTTCTGAATAATGCTTTTTTGGGAAATGTCATACAATCGTTGGCGCAATATTCATACAGCAGGTTAATGTTGAAGAACGTAGGGGCAGGAAAGGTATAGTACCTAGGTTTGATGGGTAGTCCGTGATTGGAGACTTGATAAGTACGTACCGAAATATCCGTGATCTCTTCATTGTGCTTCGGTGATATCTGATTGTAGAAAAACAAACTCAGCATCTCTTTTACGTAGCACCCGTTTTTCCCTCCGGGGAGAAGAGAACAATATGGATCTAAACCGGATCCACAGTATTTCTGATTTTCAATCAATGGGCTGGTAAGTAAAACGTTAATTGTAATAAGTGAACTGTAACAGTTGATTGACCAACAAGACAGCCTTACATCGCATTGATTCTCCACGTACTGACCCCGTGGTCACCTTCTCCGTAGCTGAATAGGAAATGGTCTTCCATGTTCCGTATGGCTTTGAGTTTCTTCGGATGGGCAAACATTCCCAAATACTTAAATGGGTTGCCATCGATCGGGAGTTGATGAATGTAAATGTTCCTATCGGTCATGAATGCAAAAAAATGATCGCCAGGTAGAAGCTGTGGATGACAAATGATGAATCAAGGTTATTGTAATTTTACAAACGGAAATCCTAAATATCTACCGTCAAGTTTCGAATGGGTCCATCGTGGAATGGTGCAAGAAATGTATTCAAAATGCTGAAAGTTTTAAGATTAAATATTTTGAATTTGAATTGATCATTTGCCACCAAAAGTTGATCAGATGGCAGAAGGAGAAACGATGTACTGTGGGCTGATTGTTCTATTTTGAAACGATCGCTTATCGCTAAATTGTCCATTCGAGAAACCTCGCCAGAATCGATCGTATATCTAATCAAATGCTGAAAACACTCAAAGTTATATTTGTATATCTGAAAGAGGATTTATGATTATTTACTCTATCGTCTCCAATTGTTAGGAACTTCACGTTTGAAACGAACAGAATATCTACTATTTTGTGAGTTAAGCATTTTCCAGTCAATTTCCAGCATTCATATTCACGCTGCAGTAAGCCTATTGAGCCTTCGTCGTCCTGCAAGTTGCAAAAATTTGCTTTACAGTGAATTTATTTAAGCTAAAACTATAAACGAATCTTACAGCAAAAAGGAAAAACTTTGAATCTGGAGAGAACTTGAGAAAACGAATATTTTCGCTGTTGTACTGCAGGGGACTGTCTGCACTGATTATCATCGTTTCTGGATTGACGACCCAGATGTAACCGTTTTCTGCCCCGCCAGCCAGGTAGGTTCCTGTAATGTAGTAGAAAATGTTGTTTGTGAGTATAAGTTATACTAACAATAATCGCATAAAAGTCCTATATGGATTGGAAATCAAGCAAAGATGGGACAAATTAATATTTCATTAAAGTAGTGGTACCGCAAGGCGAATAACAGAGGACGGTAATTCTTCCACGTCGAGTCCTCTGGATCGGAACATTTAAGCTCATAATTGCCTGTCTTTCCTTGAGATCGTAGACCGTTATTTTGCCATTTCCGTCGCAGGAACATAGTTGAGCTCTGTAAACAAAATGATAAATTCAAATAAAGTGAAATATCTGTATCTGTATAGAATTTATTCTATAGACTTTTTACGATTCTCTAAACCTTGTGTTATATAATAGCACACAGTTTTTAATTGAGAACTTTTTATGCCAAATGCATGAATATGTTTACTGTGTAGCAAGGACAATGATACTTTATGCCCAGTAGAGTGATGCAAAATTTGAAATTTTCGCTCCACAATACTTAAACGATTCCAAATCGGGTCCTAACTAACCTCCCAAAATTTTAACCCATTTGGTGAGAAACTGAGATGGCACAAACCATTTGAAGTTTGTATGGGAATTACTATGGTAAAACCAAGATTTTTGTTTGTCGGTCTGCTTCAAAAGCTTTCAACTGTACTTGTAGCTACAACTTTGCTGCAGACCACTTTTTGATTAAATGCAAGGATCGAAAGTTATCAATGGTTCAATGCGCTGATGTCTTATGATCATGCTAAATCAACTGCTCAGCAGGCAAGACTGGTGTTTCTGAGGCGTTGAATAGGACACAAACATCATGGCTACTATGTCACACTGCAAAATACAGTGTTGCCAACAGAGCAGCTGCTTGATCATGTCATAAGTTTACCAATCTCTTAAATCATTAATAACCTTTTCCTGTCTCGTTTTACATAGAAACAATCTTAAGCAAAGTTGTAGCTGAGAAAATTTTCTATAAGAATAGCTATAGAACTGTTTCGCAGCTCAATATGGAAGAAGACTAGAAGGCAATGAACAAAAAGTTGAGATTTCCCATAGTAATTTACGTGTAAACTTCAAATGGCTTGTGCGAAGCCTGTTTCTAACCAAATGAGTTGTAACTTTGGGAGGCTAATCAGGACCCGATTTGAAACCATTTAAGCACTGTGGAGCGAAAACGTCAAATTTTGCATCAGTCTAATGCCCAGGTAAGTGAAGAAAATTTCTAACCCCAGTAATTTCTTCGACCGGATTGGGAGTCCAACTCGCTTTATCGTTGATTTCAAATTTTAATTTAACGAAAAGAGCGTTTATGTGCCAAACCAAATTTCCACTTACTCTTTTGGGTGAACATCAAACGAGGTGATGATGCTTCCCGACGAATAGTACAGCTCCTGAATTTTGTTCTGCACTATATCGATGTCGAAGATGTGTCCTGTTTTTGTAGCCATGATAAAGTTCCTTATGATAACCGGATTTCCTTCAAGTGAGACATCTCTCGGCAATGACTCGAAACAAAGCACTTCTTCATCAGTATCCTCTGAAATTCGACAACTTTGGGTTATGGTAGTCAATCTAACCAAAAATTCAACTTACCTGAACGATCTTGAACATTGTCCAGAACATACTTTCTCGGTAGAACGTTGAAAGAAATTGTTCGAATCGGCTCTGGGTCTTCTTGCTTGAACCAATACAAAATCCTCATATAGGTATCATAGAACCGAATCTCGCCATCATCATCACCCGTAATCAGTTTTTGATCGCAATACTTTATCACATTAATCGAAGCATACTTCAGGTGCAGATATTTGAGAAATTGCTTCTTGATGGGACTAACGACTTTCTTGTCATCACTCCAGATGATAGCCATCCCAGCTGCCGTGACTGAAACAGCTCTTGGCGTATCATCAACAAAAACAGAATCGTTGTAATCCTGAAAGCCATGCTTCCTGGGAACCTCAATGTGAAGTTTTTGATTTTTCGAATCGAAATAGCCAAAAATAACAGCGTTTTCCAGGGTGACTATAAAATGATTCTTCTTGCCAAGATCAGTACAAAAACGAATGTTTTTCGTTTTACCCAACCGAGGTGGCAATTCAATGCAATCTGTAAGACTTGATATAGCTTAAGAACAATAAAAGATAATTTAATCAAACTTATACCATCTGGACTATCGTTTCCTATTGTCCACTGCCACACTTTCAGTAGGTTTTGTGTTCCACTACATGCCGCAATCAAATATCGAGCGTCGTGACTCAATCCAACAGCGTTGATCTCATTTGACTTGAATGGTTCATAAATAGTACGAATGGCCACAGGGGATCCATCGGTAATCGCGTCCCGGTCCCAAACATTGATACAGTATGCATTATCTGATGACGCCACAAAACGGCCGCTACCATCGGTGGTAATCGTATTTATTGTGCTTTTCTGAAATACCATAAACGTTAGTTAATTCCATTCTGGAGAAAGAATTTAAGAAACTGCAAGCTTACATGACCGACCAACGTTTGGATCGATTCGGTTTGGTTTACGAATTTATAAAATATAATAGCATTGCCAGAGGCCATAACCATCTCCTTAGCCTCTCGACTTGCAGTAACGTTGACCAACGGGATACGAGGATTGAATCCAAATATCCATTCGAGTATCTGAAATTTTATTGTATGGTTTGCTTATTGAATGAATAATTTAACTCATTTTTATCCTACAAAAGGTTGGCACCGGTGTTGAAGGTCATCGAAAGAATCTGTCGTTTTGGTGTAAGGCACTATTTCACCCATTAGATCGATTTAAGATATTTATTGTCAAACACAATTGCATACACAATTTATAGACATTAACGAACAAACAATAACCAACGGTTGCTATGTGCAAGGAATATTTTGTCTATCGTCTACTTCAAATTGCAATTCCAAATTTGCGCATGCTCAAATTGTGTTCAAAGTTATACCCCATTCACATTACAGCCTATATCACTTAATATAGGCTGTCTTGCAATGAGCACTCATACATAGGATTTCCAGTGAAAACTAGATGTATGAGTGCGCATTGCAAGATATCGTATATCACGTGATATACGCTGTAATGTGAACGAGGTATTAGCATAGAGGTAACTCTAAGACCAGAAGGTCCCGAAGAAATGTGCTCAACTTTTTGGCTCAGCTCTGGTACTCTCTTCGGTCCCAAGCTAATCGATTCACCCCTCGAAACATAGGAAAAACCAATAACCCCTCATTTTACCTGTCAAACTTTCATAGCGAATCAAAACAAACATTGCGTAGTACTAGAATTTCGACTAGAATGGGATACGTTAATCGTTTGCTTGGGACCAATAGTTAAGTAGTGAGCCAATTTAAAATCGTTAGTTTCGTATTGATTGTTGGTATTAGGGTACTGAACAAAAAAGTCTATTGGGTGTGCAGTAACGATGATCTATGCTAAGGGTTTGTAAACAAATTACGTAACCCCGGGATGCAGCGGGGGGAGATTTTATACCCCGTACAGACTATGACTTATATCATGTAATATAGGCTGTCTTGCAATGAGCACTCATACATCTAGTTTTCACTGGCAATCCTATGTATGAGTGCTCATTGCAAGACAGCCTATATTACACGATATAAGCCATACACGGATAGAAATCGCCTTATACCTTTTGGCAAATTTCTATTGCTACCCAACAAGCAATCGTCTATTGAAGAAACGACTTGTTGGCCATTTTATTCAACTGCATGCTTAATAGTACTTGTACTATTTTTAATAATAACTTCTGTTCAGACTTTGTTCACACAAATCTGGAGAATTTATTCAACCACAAACATTGAACTACTGGTGTTGTATAAGGTATGTCGAAAAGCTTTTATTCGACTTATATGAGTTGTAACAGAGTTTATGCGATAAAATTTTTGATTATTCAGCGTTTATTAGACATCACTGCTTCCTTAAAACAGTGATACTCTGTATACGCTTGATTCTCATGTGAAGTAACGTTTAATTAGACATTATTATACATTTATTAAACGATTATTCAACTGTGGGAAAATTAACCCGAAAATAAGAGGGACGGGGACAGGGGGAAGTGTGTGTTTCTTAAGTGTATTGTTTATCAATATTTCTGACGTGGCTCGCACCACACAGATATTAGAAAATTTATTAAATACTTATACATGTCGTTGTATGGGATTCGAACCATGTACCTTCCGATCACCAGCCGCTTGTCTTGTCATCTGAGCTATCCTAGAATGCATAATATGGGCAACTCAATAATCAATAAAAGCTTGCATGAAAGTAAATACCTATCAGCACTCCCGATCGCAACTCTAGCTCCTTCAAGGCCCTGTGGGAATGATTAATTCATTCATCGTTGTTTTAAATGAGACCAATGTTGCCTCTTCACATCTCCAAGTCGAAAGAAAGGATGCTCGGTTATATTTTAAACTAGATCAATGCATTCATTATCGTGAGTCATGTGATCGATGACCACAATTTAAATTAATTATGTTCTACACAAATAAAAAAAGGGTTGAGCTTGGGATTGAACTCACGACCTCCTAATTGGAAAGCGGAAACGATAACCACTACTCTACTGATTTCGCCTTGTTGTAAGACTGAATCAGTGTTGTCGAATAATGACTCTAGTACGTCGTTTATGAAGCATTTACAAAAAATCATGTGATTGCTACATGGACGCATAGTGGTATAAGAGCTATTATGCTGACTATATTCACCTTTATTCAGCAATATTCTAAACCAATGCAATGAAATCTAATAATGCAGCTAGAGAACATTTATTAGACGTCTAATAAAGCATGTTATTAAATTAATTGAAAACAGTCGAATTAAAGTGTCAATGTATGTACAAATTACACTTATTCAGTTTGTTATTAGATCGAACAAAGACATTTAACACTTTCACAGCTTTTAATAAGTAAATTAATCAGATCAGAGCAAACAGTTGAATAAATGTGCATCTATCGATCTCAATGAGCTTTTTCAGCACATAATTCGACAACTCTTTTTATTCAGCATTGTACACTGTTATACAGCATTAATTCAATATATATGCTTATTTGAGACTCTGAATTGTTTGTTGGGTGGTATAAGAGCTATTTTGCTGAGAGTATTCACCTTTATACAGCAATATAGTAAAGCAATGTAATGGCATCTAATAATGGAGCTAGTAAACATTTATAAGACGTTGAATAAAGCATTTTATTCAATCAATTGAAAACAGTCGAATTAAAGCGACAATGTATGTGCAAATTACACTTATTCAGTTTGTTATAAGATCAAACTTCTGGTTCTGAATAAGGAAGACAGTCAACGTTTATAAAGCTTTTAATAAGGAAATTTATCATATCAGACCAAACGGCGGAATAAAGGCGCATCTATCGATCTCAATGACCTCTTTTCAGCACATAATTCGACATCCTGTTTTATTCAGCATTGTACACTGTTATACAGCATTTATTCAATGTGTATGCTTATTTGTGACTTTGATTTGTTTGTTGGGTAATTATTCATAAAATGTATAAGTCAACTAATAAGCAGACGCCTTGCAAAAAGTTAATGAATATCATGTGTCAAATGAAATGTATAAGCGGTCACACATACCTTTTATGCATTCTTATAGGACCTATGTGATTTGTCTTATGGAATGTATAAGGCTGATGTTTTGGCAAAAATGTATTAGTGAAACACATGAATAAAATAATTGATTTTCGTTTCCGCACGCGCGAACGAATGAAAGCTGTATTAGAACAGTCGCATCTATACCCGCTTTGCTAAAATCATCAGCCTTCACAAACCGACGACATCCCTCAGCTTACCCAAGTGACTGTCACGAAAAGGCTGTCACGAGAAATGATATACAATTGATATACGGCAGTGGAGTATGGAAGAAACCCAGAAAAATGATCCCGAACAGACAATATAAGGTCAATTTATGATCAACGTCGGCCAAATGGTGGGTCGATATCGGGTCTATTCTGTGTTTATGTCGGGTCAATGTCGGGCCAACATCGGGTTGGGGTTTGGTAGAAGTCAGGTTGGTGTCGGGTAGGCTTATATTTTTCGCCGGAATGTCGGAATGTCTGATCTGCTCAATACCGCGCGTTTAAAAAAAATGTCAGTTGAAAATTTTGCAATGGGCAGCACGTGATAGCAACGGAACGAGCTTCGGTGTCACACTGGTAGTGTAGTAGCAGTCTCACGACATACGAACAAAATTTCAAAGACAGCAGCAACGAATCGGCAGTTTGACGGACTGCTTGTTGTATTGTACGAAGACCGTTACGAATGACCATCCGAAGCTGTCATAGCCGAACGAACAAAATACATGAATAAGAACAAGCTGTCGTGTACTGCACAAGACGGCAAAGTTGCATGTCGTATGACAGCCTCACTGTGGGCTGTCACTTATAGCTCAATATCAAGGCTGTCGTATGAAAAAGAAAGCGACAGCCGTTGGAATACTGTCATGAGGCGGTACTGTTGGTATGCCTGGTTGGAC
This sequence comes from Ochlerotatus camptorhynchus, assembly GCF_037179485.1. Lineage (NCBI taxonomy): Eukaryota > Metazoa > Arthropoda > Insecta > Diptera > Culicidae > Ochlerotatus > Ochlerotatus camptorhynchus. The sequence continues at coordinate 86,130 of NW_027040770.1, forward strand.
CAGCAGAATAATTTCCAAGTATATATTTACTGGTAGTGTGGTTCTATTTTACCGTATGCGTGATAATGTTTGCACCATCGTACAAATAAGGCTCCCATTTCACCAGTGCATACAATGCCTTGGTTTTCTTTGCATGCACGTAATCTATAGCTCATACCTTAGTAGGCTGTGTATAAAAGAAAATGATTTACTTAGTTTGACAGTTGCACCATAACAAAGTGGCAACGTATTCGTGATTTGTCTCACGCGCAAATGTCGCAAAAATACATTTCAATCGCCGTGGGAGTGTCCCGGTGGACCGTCAAAAGAATTTTAGACCGAGAAAAGAAAGGATAACTATCCGTGAAGGTGGCCACAGGTCTTACGAGGTCAGTTCGGGTTTCGAGGGTTATCGGTGCTATCAAAAGGAAGATTCAGGTGAATCCAGTGCGTTCAATAAGGAAAATGGCAAAGGAACACGGGATCAGTGACTTTACGGCACGGAAGATCGTAACGGAAGATTGCGGGGCGAAGTCGAGGGCACGGAAAAAAAACTCACATGATTACCAACCGCATCCGGGAACTACGAGTCGAACAATGCAAGAAAATCTTGAACTTCCTCAAGCGAAAAAATCCAGTAATCCTGTTCACCGACGAGAGCATGTTTACCGTCGATCCCGTATCAAATTCCAGAACCAACCGGTATATTAGTTCTCTTCCGGTAAAAGACGTGGCCGACGAGCACAAGAACGTGGTAGCGTTATGGTGTTTGGATTGGTGGCTTCCGATGGCAAAAAAAATGCACCCGGTGTTCATTCCAGAAGGCGACAAGGTCAACACGGAGGTCTTCATCGGGATTTAAAGAAAGTAAGTTCTACCGTGGATCAAAGAACAGAACGGTCCGAAGCCAAATATTATATTTCAACAAGAGGGGCTCCGTGCCGCATCTCAAACAGCACTCAGAATTGGTTGCAGGAACATCTTCCGTTCTGGGTGAAGGATATGTGGCCGCCATCCAGCCCCGATCTTAATCCGCTGGATTACTCAATATGGCGCGTCATGAAGGCCAAGGCCTGTTCTAAACGCCACCCGAATACAGCAAGCCTCAGACAAACATTGACCCATACCTGGAGAGAAATGGATCCAGACTACATTATTAGAACCTGCCGTGCATTCCGGAAGCGTGTGGAGGCCGTAATTGCAGAAAGTGGAAACTCGATCGATGATTAACATAGTTTAAGACTCTGAGAAACATCCCCCATTTGAATAAATAAAAAAAACTCAAAAACGAAATTTTAGAGAATTTTTTTAATTTTGACATTCCCATCCCAACTAACATTTTCTGCTTTGAAAGCCAACTTTTCCAGCGTTGTGCTGTAAAGTAGCTGAAAAGAAGCTGCAGATACAGCTACAAGCAAAAAAGTTTTGGAGAGCGTTTACTCAACTTTCTCACAACCATTATTCAATTTGTCAGTCGCACTGAAAACATCAGCCAAAAAATGCTAATGTCACTTCTATACACACACTAATCAACTTTCCACTTGTAGCTGCAAAACAAAGCTAACAAAGTGAATATATTACTCATTTGATGGCTTCTACACAACCATCAACTCTTGCTGAATAACATAAACATCAAAAGTGCTTTTTCAACAACTAAACAACCTGTACTCAGCTTATAAACTGTGTTAAAGCAACTTCGGATGCATTTTCATAGTCAACTGTATTTATTTTTAGACGTGTGCAGTTTTACAGCTTTTACTCTGTTCTTTTATAACTAGTCGAGAAAAGTGATTCATGTGCACTATTATAAAGCCTCTACTCAGCGATTTTGTTGTAGAAGGGAATGTTGATTTGTTTACATAAGTTCAAAGTGTTGGCGTAGCACAGTTGGTAGTGTCAAGGTTTGCCAATGAGGTCGTCTCGAGTTCGATTCCAGGTTCCGGTGCAGGGTAAATAATTTGGTGATGATTTGTAACTAATTTCGATTAATTTGATTCACAGCTAAATTAACTCAATAAATTCCTTCATAAAAAAGCATAAACAGTATTTAACCCGGCTTCAAGAGAAAGCTGTGTAGTGATTATTGGACAACCGGGAAAAGGTTGAATAAGCGCCTTTCAAGTTCACACACAACTAAACAGCAGGATAACAGCTGTATAGAAGCGTTAATGGATATGCAATAAGAGCTTCTCCCGACCGTTCCAACAGCCATAAGTAGCTGACTAAGTTCGCCAGATTTGCTTGTAAGAGGTTGAGTAAAGGTTTCCTCATATCGTATAACGTTTGAGTACAGCTTGAGACTGTATAAATGAAATGAGTAAAGCGTTTACATTGTGAAAATTGTTAGTTGGGTAGGTTATCACTTTTTCAATTCAAACATAACACACCCCCCAAGGGGTATTCTGTAGACTAGTAGAAAAACGTGAATACGTAAATTAGAATAACAAATTAAACAAAGAGCCTGATTGATAGGCTAATCAATTAAAATGTAAAAAAAGGTAAAATCATAATTAACAGAAATAAACGTAATTTTACTACTAGCAATACACGTCGCAATCTTCTTCATCTTGGCCAGGTGTACGTGTGTAAGCTTCAGGGGATGGGCACTGATGACGGTGGGCTTCGTCCGAACTTCGTTGATGTTTTGCATGACTGATTCCCCTATGAGCATCATTTTACTCGACAGCACTAGGTATTTGGTACGTCTTCTAGACTGCAATCTACGAAAATGGAAATGTTTTATAGTAAATTCATCTGATCTAGGGATGGTGAAACTGCCAACCTGAAGTACACAACAAAAAATAAATTTTAATATTACATCCAAGAGGATGCACTTCAATCATGTCGAAAATGTCATGCAATTTATATCACTTTATGCACTGTATTAATCATAATTTTGTCCTTTTTAGTAAGAAATATTACATCATATTTTTGACACGATTGAAGGGCATCCACTTTGATCAAAATTATCAAAATTATCAAAATTATTTTTTTGCTGTGTAAGTACACAGAAAAAAAAGTTGTTGAATATTACATCCAAACTGCTGCAACCAGGTCAATCCATCGGTTGTGTAATATAACGTTGTGCGATGTACATCGATTTTGCGAACAAAATTACATCTATTGATGTAATATTGTATCTGCTTTTTGCTATTACATCATTATTTCATACATCAGCTTGAATTACATTGATCGATATTACATTTTTTTTGCTGTGTATACATTTTTCTAGCACATTGAGCGAATTTTTGGTAGTTTTGGGTTTTGGCTGTGACTACTACGTTTTCCCCGTTCTATTTGATGAAGAAACGAATGTCGATGTTATCCCGGATGAAGACGGAGAGTATCAGGGCTGAGCACTCCATGGGACTGATTCTGGTCGTAGGAGGGATAAACGGCGATGGCAAGGGTTGTGGCCGTTGGATTCCAATTTCAACAGGTCCACAATGTCTATCTTGTTTACTGATGGTCCAATCGGTGCGGTCTGCTCCAGGGGACTTGAAGTGGTAGTCGTTTTAGCGGTCTATGAACCACTGTCGATGGAACTGCCTAGCAGGTCCAGAAGGATGTCTTAATTCTAAAAAGGAAGTCCTTTCCAAATTCCCTGCCTAATCATTAGGATGAACCGATTTAGAAAACAACTTACTAGCAACGAAACATTGAAAAACACAAATCTATAAATGTGTGTTGTAAAAGTATAAACATGTTCTGATTGCTAACGGTTGACACCCGCATAACCAGCCCCGGGTGTTACCTGGTCACGCTACGCCAACTATGCCATATCACGTTCTTGGTAAATAACGAACACGCACACTGAACAAATTACTGTGAACGCCAGTTCAATCGATGCATCAGGTCACTGAACGCAGTTTGTGGATGATTTCATATCTATAATGATGTTATTTGTTCGACGCATTTACATAAAGCCGACAAATGGAACTGAACATAAAAACACATATTAATTACGGTTGGACAGATGAAAGTCTCGTTTAAATAATCAAACCGATCGCGTCCAGTACGAATGGTTTCATAACACGATGAATTACTAAACAGAACACTCATGAATATTCAGACCGATGTCTGACTATTTTTCCTTTTCAGTGACTTGAACTTTATTGAACTTGATCTTCATTACTGTCGTCAGCCGGTTGACCCAGAAGTGTATGAAATATGTATAGAATGATAACTTTTCAACTAATATGGTTATTTCATCACCTATTTGCAATTGTAAATGATGTTTAGACTTTCGAGTTCTCAAGAACGGTTGTACCAACAATGTTTCGGGACAGGAGGTTCCAAAAATAGTTCCTGTTATTTTAATTCCCAATTCTAAAATTACTTTACACGAAGACTTGGCATTATACGGCACTGGCCCACACTATTAATTCATTGTCGCCTTTACTGTGTAGACGTTTTGCATAACAACTTGAAGCATAATCATGCTACACATTGCAGGTAAACGTGACACCTTCTATACTCAGTGTAAATAAGGATAAAGTGAAATATGCAATAGATCTAGACACTGCCTTAGAAGGCTCCCAGACTTCACTCTAAGTTTGTCCCTACATTTTGGTGAACACGTTCCTGCTACATGCGATCTATTTTCGTCGCAGATATTGAGTAACCGTCAGGAACTTGTCCATTGTATCATAAACAATCAATAAGGAGTAATTATCACCGGCCCACTTCCATTTCAGTAACGCTATTACGCGTTATCAGTGAAAACATCGCCGCACGGTTTATGGTGGTGAACAGAGATTTTACACAACACGAATATATGACAGCATCCCATCGTTATTACGTTAGCACGGGAGAAAGTCGCATGAAAATCGCCTACGGATCGGGGAGCAATCGTGGAAAGTCTCGAAGAAAATGCAACATCTGCCAGCCTGCACACGCTGTGAAAGTGGAATCTCATTCCAACCAATCTCGGCAAATTAAAACCTTCACCAATGCCGCGAGCAAGCGATGCACGGAGTAAACCGGCAATCATCATCGCTAATAGAAGCAACATCGCCGTTGATTCGAGCGTAGTTGCATGCATTTCTCTTCAGTGAATTGGAAAGTGGAACAATTCGTTAATAAAAGCATAGCTCTGGCACAAAAGGCATAGAGAAAGAAAAAACAACATACACTAATCCACTTGGCAGTGTCATCTCCATCTAAAATGGAGATGCTTTAAAAAGTTTGCAATCCGACAATATGCTACCTATTTGGGTAACTCACAAGCAATTGCAATGTACCCTACCCTATGGTAGCGTAAATCCAGTAATTACTGTGCAGCTAAACCTAGCGCGTCTATATTTCTCAACTGTTGTCCCTGAGAGTACTTTTTTTTTTGTTTAATTCTAAGCTTTCATCTTGTAGAGGAATTAACGTATTCTCGTGCAACACGTATAGTCGCTATATTTATAGTCTAGCGGAATTTCAATTTATCGAAAAGCGGAGCCAATTCAATATATTGTAGACCAACAATTGAAAAGGTACTATCAAGAATTATAAACAAAACGTTGATTATTCTTTCCTCGCCAATCGAACACAAATTACTGATATCGGATAGGGGAAACTTTCCCCAGGCCAAAGATGGTGTTAATTTGCGTAGGCGTGCGAGAAAACGGTTTCGGAAGTTTTGTTCGCAATAGCTCTTTTCTGTTGTTGTTCGTGATTTGCTCGATTGGTTCCGCTATTTGACAGCTCAATTGGTTCCCGAGATTCTATCCGCCAAACTATGAATATAGCGATTAAGAAAAGGGCCTATCATTGTTGGTCGATTCTTTTCATCGATTTTCTCTTTCGCGAATGCAAATGAATTTCTCATTCAGTGTGTTGTTTTAGGTGCAAGCTAACATCATCTTCTGTCGAACTGTGCTGTGATCTTAAGGAGAAATTCGTTTAAGATGCCGTGGAAGTCGATGAAGAGAATCGATCATCGAGGATAGGCCCTTTTCAAATGTTACGCGAAATTGAAAATTACATTAGGTCCTAAGTAACATTGATCGATTCTCTTCGTCGACTTTCTCTTTCATTAATAACTTGAGCGCATAACCGTTTCTTGTTGTGTTTGTCGTATTAGATGCTAGATGAAAGCTTCTTTTATCGATATGTGTGCTGAAAATACCTGGGAATGTCTTACGATGGTCGTATGGATACAAAGAGAAAGTCGACGAAGAGAATCTGTCAATGTTACTTAGGACCTAATGCAATGTTCAGCTTGAATTGTCATGGCATAACGCGTTCACATGATGTGTGTTTGTTTGTATACATTTGCTTGCTGCTGCCTACTCTTTGCATTTCAATCGACAGTACTGTCCAAAACAGTCAGTCTAACACCAACCGATGAAAACTAACAATTTTAAATTGGCTCACTACTTGACTAGCCTATTGGTCCCAAGCAAACGATTAACGTACCCCATTCTAGTCGAAATTCTAGTACTACGCAATGTTTGTTTTGATTTGCTATGAAAATTTGACAGATAAAATGAGGGGTTAGTGGATTTTCCTATGTTTCGAGGGGTGAATCGATTAGCTTAGGACCGAAGAAAGTACCAGAGCTGAGCCAAAAAGTTGAGCACGTTATTTTGGGACCTTCTAGTCTTAAAGTTACCTCTATGGTATTAGTGTGATAAATTATTAGCTAGAGAATGATCTTTAGAAGAGGGTAGGTGGATAGTTCCGTTAGAGTACGGCAGTATGAAAATTGCATAGAAGTTGAAAATGAGCGAAGGGCCATTAATGCGACAGTATAAAGTCAAACGCACATCTTTTGTCTAACCCGTACGATGTATGCGGAGACTTGAAGTATGTCTTCAAGTCTACAGGCAAAAGATGTGCGTCTTTTTTTTGCTCATTACTGACTGTGGCTGTGGAATAGTTCTAGCGACGTTTCATCACTACCTAAAGCCCCACGTTGCGAGAGCATTTCCAGTCGATGGTGTGTTATAATGCAATTCTTCTTTACCCAACTATTGTGTTGCTCCTCTCGTCATTACGTAAATTATCACACTAAAGCTTCATGTTAGCATTTCCAACCATAAAAACACTTTGAATATAACAACTCAAGGCGGGAATAGCGGTCTGCTTTCTCTCTGAGATGACCAAGTTTGTAGATCTTCAGAGTAGAAATACAGAACTTCAGAAAACTCAACAGAATTTAAATGAAATTTTAGAAAGTTCAGAAAAGTTCAGAGGGTAGATCGTAAATCTACTGAAAAATCTGAAGATTTTTACATAAATTTTCAGAATTTGATTGAGGTTCTCGGATTTTAAGATAAATTTACAGAACTTCAGGTAAGTTCATTGATCTTTAACGATAATTGCACAACGTCAGAAAAATTAGCAGATCTTCAGAGAACTTCCTTAAACCTCCGGGAAGCTCAAAAATTCTTAAATAATTTTTTTATGCTTTAGGGAATTGTGTAGATGTTCAGAGATATTTGCAGATATTCATTGAATCATGAAAATCAACAGAAAACATTACAGAACTTTCGAGAAGTTCGTAGATTATTAGAAATTTTGTGAATATCAGAGGTAATTGTTAATGGCGACTTTTTTAGTCACAATTTGGAGAAGGATGTGGATTGACAACATAATGCCTGAGGGACTATCAAGCCAATTCCTAAAGAGTGGATAATTTCAGATGAATTAGTCTGTGTAATGTTTTATACAAACCATATGCAAAATGGGTAAAAAATAGATTGAGAGGTTTTACGGGAGATCCAGGACTACACCAAGCAGCTTTTATAGAGGGTAGGTCTACAGACGACCTTATATTTGTAACTAGAAGACTGATGGAACAATTTTGGAACGGAGGAGAAGCATTGTATATAGCAGCACTTGATATTAAGAAAGCTTTCAATAATGTGAGGTTGGATAAGCTGAAGGAAGTATTGATAGAATTGCAGGTACCCACACATGTAATTAACAGAGTGTTGTTATGCGTAAAGTAGGATAGGACCAGGATCAGATGGCAAAATCAGTGGTCTGAGGAAATAAGAAGAGGTAAGGGTATAAAACAAGGATGCCCTTTATCTCCTTTCTTATTTAATTTAGTGATTCAGCATATTTTGAGGAAAGTCGCAGAGATGGTGCCGGAAGTAAATTTGATGGGGATAGAAGTGTTGGTCTTACTATTAATTCTAGTGTTCATCATCTTGCAAAAAGTCAAGAGCATTTGGAAAAAATGATCAAAGCTTTTGAGGACTGTCTACCAAGTGTGGGACTAGAGATAAATAATGAAAAAAGTAATGTTTTAATTGAAGCGCCAAATTGCTTAGGAAACAAGTCATCAACTATAATTTTAAATGGGAAAAGGTATAATGCTTCTAAATCAGTTAAATATTTGGGAGTTAACATAACGGATACCTTAAACAGACCACCAACGACTAAGCAAAGAATCATAAACGTAGTTAAAGCTTCGAAATTGGTTATCGAATTTTGTAAACAGTTTAAGCCATCTTGAGAAATTGGAAAATTAATCTATAATACAGTATTAGCTCCAGCACTGTTATATGGAACCAAAGTATCAACACTTACAAAAAGAAGTCGTCAGCAATTAGCTAAATATGAAAAAATGATAGTGAAGAGCATTTGGATTAATTGCAATAGGGGAGCAATGAAAAAATTAAACATTAAAAATGAGTTCAAAGGCAAAACCATAAATAGAAGGGTACGAGTTGGTAGAATCAGCTATTATGGTCATATATTAAGACGACAAAAAGATCATCCTCTCAAAATAGCATATAAGTTGAAATTTAATAAGAAAAAAGAAGGTAGACCTAGTTTTACATGGAAGGATTTATTATGTCAGGACTTAGGAAGATACAATAATATGAACAAAGCGGATTGGAAGAGGCTAGCTGAAGACAAAGTCAAATTAAAACAGAAGGCAGAGGAGATATATAAGCAGGATGAAAGCGAGATTTCAGATGGGGAAGAAGATGAATAAATAATTAGTTTGAGAATAAAAGATGAAGATGTTACAGCATCAGTGTGCGGGTGTTAGGTGAACAACTGCGGAATAGGATGACAATAATAATTATAATAATTAACATTAACATTCAGTTATAAATAATTAAAAACAAATTATGGTAATAATAATATAAATTTGGTTAATAATGATAAAACTATGATAAAAAGTGCCTTGAGTTTAGAGAATTAATTAATAATAAGTATGAACTAATACATATTTAATAACAGCTAAAAAAGATAATAATCATTTATGATACTGATGAATAATAATAAAAATAATAAATAATGAAACACAGGGGAGAAGTTGCTAATGTTGGCCTAAAGGTTCCTAAGTGGAGCCCATACATAAATTGAGTAGTAGGTCAAATTTACATTAGAACCAAAAATATGCATTGGCACAGCCACATTAACACGTTCATCAAGATAAAATTGATAAATAGGAGATGTTTAGCGATGGGCCAAATCTTGGAGCCATGGGCCAACATTAGAGCCATTTGCCCTAATTATTGAAAAAATAACAATAAACGATAAAATTTTCGTGCAAATTTATTGGTAAGGGCTAAGATTTTAATTTAATTTAATAATAATAATAATAAAAATGGCAAATACATAATAATAAAGAAAGAAAAACTTTGAAAAGGGGACAGAGGTTCAGGTGGGGATAAAGGGTTTTTGCATGTTGGTGATGTTATTTTCAAAAGAACCGTAGTGACGAGAGGTGTGTAGTTGGGCGAATCGGCCCAAGCAGAGGTTTAAAGGAGTTGGGGTGAGTAATTCATTTATCACACAAATATTGGTCAAAAGTTTATATTAAAAAAAATACAGTGAATAATATAAACTTTTATATGACATGTAGTATTAACATATAATATCAATTTCACATTAAAATCTTTAATGACACTATATTCAATACAATGGGGAAGGGGGGATAAAGGGTATCAGACAAATTGTAGGCTGGAGGAGGGAGTCGTGGTTGCCAGGCCCAAATCATGGGAAATAGTTATGCCTTCTTTGATGGAAATCCTTGGATCGATATTATCGAGGGTATAGTTATCTTCTAACAGTCTACAGTGAGTCTGATGCACCCTATTTCGAACAAATCACCAGACGGAAATCTTAATGTGCATTGCATTCTATGTATGTCCTGTAATAAGAGCATTCCGTTGGAAGGAGATTCTCTATCCCTACAGTGGATATCGTGTAAGTGCATCAGCTTACAGGTCCATACCTCCGTTTTTGGCCCTTCACACAACGGAACAGTAAAGATTGCAGGGTTGCATAGTCTGATCTTGCCATTAAGAGGAACCGTACGTTATGGCAAGTCCTGCACTGGTGGTGGCTTCTAATCACATCACATCACATCAGAGGTAATTGTTGATGGAGATGGGGAGGGGGAGGGGGGGGGGTGTGTTGACAAAGTGTGTCTAAAGTAAAATCGAGTAGATTTTTCATTTTCGGCGGTCAAAATTAGACCAAGAAATCAAATAGTCTAAACGGATCTTTAGACAGCGATAATGAATACGAAAATCGAGTGATAATAACGGCCACACGATTCCGGGAAAGCGCTGTAATACTTACACCCTTCTTGCGATGTTGCTTACGAAAGGTAAGACACAGCGCTTGTCTATGCACTGCAACACTAACCCATTTCACCGCAACAACGAAGCAGCAATGCAGCCCACTCGACGGCCCACTGCCACACTCCGGGTCTGGTTGCTGGCTTTAGACAAGCAGCGCTTCATTCGTTTTTTATGCATTCCAATTTCGAAGCCGGTGCGAGGGGAACCGATCACTCTCACCTTGGCAATGAAGCAGTGAGTTGCATGTGTGGCTTATGTGCACGATCAATAATAAATAATAATAATAATAATTATTATTATTACATAAATACTTATTACAGATCGTTTCTATAGGCACAACCAAGGAGCGGCAAGTTGATAATTAAGAGCTTTCTGAGTCTACCGTTGCAATGAGTTTGCATGTTGTGTGGCTACTTTATGCCATGACAGTCGAGATAACTACTGAGTCGGTGAAAAATATCTCCGAGTTCGCCTTCGGCTCCATAAAAATATGTCAGGTGACTCTTACTTCGAATCCAATAAATAAGCTATTATGAAAGATGTTTAATAATTATCAGAGATTTATTCATGCAAGAATTTACATGAATTGTAAAGTTATTTGCTAGCAAAATATTTGAGATAAATGGCTCATATGATTATTGAATAAATATTAAAAAAATGAAAAAAAAATGCTAATATGCCTTGTACATGAAAGCGAGAAATGTGCAATTCTTTCTTTCCTTTATTTAACGTCGGTCTCTGTTCCGCAATCTAGTGCCAATCACCGACGGACATCGATTGCCATCCATTGACGGTAATCGAATGCGCAGGAAGGCAGCTTCCACACCTGCGTAGGATATCGCACCCATTCAACACACATGGGCCGGGACCAACGGCTTTACTTCCCTTCCGAAGGAAGACGTGACCAGAGATTTTTATGCCTCAGAAAAATCCCACCGACGTCGGCTGGGATTGTTAGAAAGTAGTCACGCTTACCACTACATCACCGGCGCCGGCAAATGTGCAATTCTAATAGCTTTGAAAATGTGCCTAAACTCTTCGTCTTTAATTAAATAATACCGGAGAATTGAAATGGGAAACAAATAGCAAATTTTCGTATGTGCTAATTTTAAACGCAGGTACCATTCCTTCATTTTTGACAACCGTTAAGCTCTTTTGACTAACGCATATATACGATTGTTTACGGGTTATTTCGGTACTTGTAAAATTCATTATTTAAATAAAATTTGAAAAGTCTCAAACATCCAAATGTGATCTAAACTGAGTGAGAATGATAAAATAAAGTAAAGAATGTCAATTCAATCAGTTTTGCTTCGAATCGGGAAGCTCACGAGACCCATTACTGACCTGATTACCAAAAATTCCGGAAACTACTATCAGAATAAACGTAAACCTTGTAATTACCCTAATTAAACTATTTAACCAACAGTCACTCGCTAGCTGGAAACACTAAATTGGAGTCAAGGGAGTTTGGGGCGATGGATAGATTTGATCATCCTCAAGGTGTCGACGAATCCTTGGTTCAAAGAGTTGGAGGCGGGACGAGACGTCATATGCATGATGTCTCGTCTCATGTCCAATCGCTATTCGTAGACAACCAAATTTTTCAGTTCGGGACATTTTGGCTGGACGCGATCTGAAGTATATGAAACTTATTTAAGTTTTCTTAAAGAACATTGACCTTAGGGTGTAATTCGATTGAACTTTGTGTTTATATTTGTGTTTTGCATTTTATTTTCTCTGTAATTATTGTACAATAACAAAGCTAGTTGATTTCAAATGTCGTTAACAACGTTTTAATAATAGTAAAACAATAGTTTCATAAATCAATTAACATCCTCTTCCTCTTCCTATCATCCATGAAATTGTAAATCTCCACTGACCTCGAGACGACCGCGAGTTTTCGGTTCAATTATTTAACTTACTAGCTTTAAGATTTTATGTAATATATAAACATAACTGTGCTCTATAAAGTTTGATCAATTGAGCCTGTACGAATAAAGCAATTCACAGTAAAAAAAACCTTAACATTAGATATAAAAATAACTAAAAAAAAACCGGTTTTTAGTAGATTAAGCCCGGTACAGCAGTATTGCTGAATTGTTCGGTATTACCGGTAATAATGGTCAAACATCCTTACCTATTCATCTTCAAGAACCGATTATCGCTTTTTTATAATATCAATTTATTTCAGCGCGTTTAAAAACGAACACTGCTGCAAACCAAACCCTTTTATCCATCGTCCCAGTGATTTCTCGTGGATGTACAGTGGATTTCTTGGCTTCCCTCAAAGCGAATATCATGTCAACATATTCCTACCAATTCCCTAATCGACCTGCATTTGGACGTGGCCGGCACTAGTATTGCGTTGTGAAAAGTATGATATAACCAGTTTTTACACATTGTGGATGAATGCTAGGCCCAAGCATTATCGATTGGAGTAGCAACCACGGACGGTCAATCATGCTCATGCATTAAAATAAATTTAAGATCATGCACTTACAAATATTACACTCAAAATAATCTACACGTCAATGCTACGTGAAAAATCACGTAGGGTCCAAAAATGCTTTTTTACTCCAGTTTATCTGACAAAGGTAACTATCATCGGACTTTGGTTGTATATGAAATGAAGCGCCAGTTACTTATACTGCAGTTGCCCCATCTCTCTTACGTGAAAATCACGTATTTTTTTAAATTCATTTTCCCAGCTGCACTCCGCGTTCATTTTGTGTACGAAGAATAAGCAAAATGGCTTCTGTTGAAAACAAACTGCAAGAGCTGCCAGTTGATTTAAACATTTGTTAGAAATATTTGATGATAAGAACGGTTTAATGTGAGCTTGATCCTATATTGATGTGTCTTTTTTTGTTTTTGTTTTCATTTGAATAGAATGTGGAGTCGATTTTGTCGATTTACTCAGGATTACGACTGATCAACTTCGCAAGTCTTTAGAACCAACAAAAATACCTTGGAAATGTCCAGTGTTGCATGAATTGATTTCCTCTTGGCGAACACGAAATGTAAGATAATCTAAATATTCTAAAAAACAACAATTCATCCGGTAACTTTTTTCCTCTTTTATACAGGAGTCCAAAATCGTTAGTTTACTAACGTCGCTGAAACCAGGGTACCACCCGCGACTTACCGGAGCAATTAATATTGCTTCTTCATCGGTTGCATCTACCGAGATCACAAGCGAGAGTAATCAGTTCGATCAAAATTTCTCTCAGTTCTCATCTAACGAGGCTTCCAAAGGAAGCTATTCGGATTATGGACATGGTTCAACCTCAACATCAAAAACTCTGGAATATGTATTAACATCATTGCCTGTTCGATTGAATAAACCAGCAGCAGTTTAATGGAAACCAATGAAAGCAAACACGAAAAGCAAACGCAAAACGTAAGTATATAAATCCCTATTTTACATGTAAATAAAAATTCATCCGCTTTTTTGTTTACTTTTCTGTAGGAATCCCAAATTGAATGTTTAATAACGTCTCTGGAGCCAGGATACCGTCTGCGACTTTCCGGTGAAGAAAATGTTGTTCGGTCCTCGGTTGTGTCGACGAGATCACAAGAGGGAGTAATCTGGTCAATCAACGGATCTACCCGGTTTCCTCTAATGAGGCTGCAAACCTAAACGAACCAAATCCGGTTACTTTGCCCAGGGCTTTGTCATAGTAACGTCGCCTGCTCATGTAAATCAACCAGGAACTGGTTATTCTGATGCCATCGGAACCACATCGTCAGCCACTGACAGTAATACGGATGCGCTAATTGTATCGTTAGCAGACGATACAATTCGGTCTTCAGAATCTGGAGACAGTTTGAACGAAGCAGAGCAAAATCAGCAAAAAAGTGCTCTTCCATCATTTAAACAGACCAATCCCAACAAATTCACCGAATCCTCTTCGATCGCTTTAGCAATAACGGTTTCACATCATGAGAGCAATGTTTTTACAACAAAATCCTTAGAAGAGTTACTGAGACATTCCGAAGAAGGAAAGGAAATTCTACAGTACGCCGCCAAAGGTGAACTTTCCGAGGCCAAGCAGCTAGAGCTTTCTAGCATTATTGCAAAGTTCCATTTAATCACCAAAAGCAAGCTACTAACTGAGGACCTCCGATCCGAACATACGCTCTGGCAGTAACATCACTTTTTAAAATTAAACGTATCGTAAGTCACAATCATAGAATTTAAGAACAACCAAAACGAATGTTTGTTTTTCTAGCAGAATTATTTTATTCAAAGGAGCGGGGATTGAAAAAAACCACGGTGAAAAGATAGCCAACCAGATAAGCAACCTGAAACAAAGGAAACGGAAGCGTGAAACAAGAGAGAACCAATACCAAGCATCCAAGCAATCAACAGTCGATTCCCAGCCTAATCGAAACGTAGTTGCCGAAGAAGCAGCTAAATGGTTAACGCTCAATAGTGAACCATGGTCAGTTGTCCTTGATAGGTGGAAAATTAGCTACGAAGCACGCAAAGTTGACTTGCTATCCAGAAAACGTATTCCCCAAATTTTTACGACATATCCGCAATACAAATGTCAGCATGGTTTTCAACTGGTGAGTTTTGTAAATGAAGTTAATAATCTATTAAGGAAAAATAGTGCACTGTAGTCACTGTTGAAACAAGTTGTCACATCAGAACACCAGCGGTGTTCTTCCTCTATCGCTTTGAAGTAATAGCACACATAAACAGACGTAACACCTAAAACATTTTGCAACCAAAAATATCGTTATCGTCGAGTGGGATGAAATTGTGCCTAACAGTAGTTTATTAGCGGCACTGGTGGTGTAGTGGTTGGCGTGATTACCTCTCACCACAGCAGGCCTGGGTTCAATCCCAGTCGGCGCCGCCGGGATGTTCTGAGGCATAACATCTCTGATCACCCCGAAAGTAAAGCCGTTGGTCCCCGGTCCATGAGTTGATGGATCGATAGGTAGGGTCCAGGTGTGGGAGCTGCCTCCCTAGCGTCGGTAGCATTGGTGCTCAGCACGGAAAAGAAATCAAGGAAAAAAACAGTAGTTTATTGAAATTAGAACACTACAGTAATGCCATCTAGTCCTTGCAGTGTGTTCATTAGATAGAATTTTCGTCACGATAGTTTTGATCGTTTAATGTTTGAAGTATGCGGTATGTGTGAAGTATGTGGTGGAGTGACTAATTCAATTTACTGAAAATAGCTTGTATTAAGTATTTGTTTCCAATTTAATTTTAGATCGATATTGATTTTCACGAAGCTTTTCCGAATGCTGAAAACGGATTGAAGAAATTACCACACTTGGTACCGCAGATTACAGAATACATTTCCAAGAAGGCAGGGGACCCATCGGCTGTATCATTAATCGAGCGATTGACTGATGAAGGAGCAAGTAATGGTAAAACATCCCAGCTGTTGATGTTAATAAGTATTACCTATTCATTTTAATGTCCTTATTTTTTTTATAGATACGAAAATCTGTACACTGTTGCTAGCGCTAAGTACCACCAATTCCGGTTGCATCTCGTTTCAAACCTACCATCTTGGTTGGCACTGGCGTGCACAGGGTGGGGCAAGGTGGGGGCAATTGCCTCTCCTTTTATATATAAGATTTTCATTTCCACATATACAAAATTATGATATAAAATAGCTTGATTTCTTGATAACTTGATTTGAAGGTAAAATAACTTCATTTCATAATATAAGGGCACTGAAAACCTTTTATTGCATCAATTCCTTTGAGATGGTGCCTGAAAATTGCTTCACAAAGGTGCATGAAGGGACAAACTTCAATGACATTTTTTGGTCAAAAAATTGCACCACAGTGGTGCATACAAAACATTTATGGCAAAAAAATTTTTTCAAAGGTTTTTCATGGAGGGCTTAAATAAGAGGGTAAATTGAAGATTGATAAAATTCACCTTCGTGGTGGTAAATCGAAGAAAAAGCTTTCTATTGAATATTTCTGGTGTATATATATCATCAAGGTGGGATATAATGGGATAATGAATAACTCTGGTGGAAAAATTGAATCACGCTAAAAATTTAGAGGTGCAAATTTAACTGAAAATTTCTGGTGGAAAGTTCGCAACACTGTGGTAAATGTAGAAACAAGGTTTAATAATTTTTCTGGTGCAATTTGCATCGTTCTGATGAATGAAAGCTTCATCGAAAATTTATGAAGAGGCAAAACCTGAAAATTTCACTACAAAGGTGCATGATGAAACAAACTTCACTGACAATTTTTGGTGCAACGTTCTGGTGAATTTAGGAGCATGATTTATTGAAAATTTCTGGTGCATAATTTATAATTGATAAATGAAATGAATAACAAAATTATGGTGGAAAACTTGCACTGGTAAATGAAGGCATAAGCTGTATATATAATTAATCTTTTTTTTTTTAATTTCTGGTGGAAAATCTGCACAGTTCTGGTTAACGGATGGGCAAGCTTTTCGGAAAATTTTTGGTCTTAAATTTGCATCCTTCTGCTGAATAGAGGAACAAACTTTAATTATAATTTCTGGTGTAAAATTTGCACCATTCTGATGATTGGAGGGAATATGCTTTACTGAACATTTATGATGGAAAATCTGAAAATAGGGGTAAGCTTTATTTGATGAAAAACTTGCAACATTCTGATGATAGGAGAAGCAAGCTATATTGAAAATATTTGGTGGAAAATGGAAAAAGGAAATCTTCACCAATCAGATGATTGGCGAACCAATTTTTATTGAACATTAACGGTGGAAAATTTGATTGTTCTGGTCAATTGAAATTTTGTGGTATAAAATTTTCTGGGGGCAAGTTTGCATTAAAAATTTCTGGTGCAAGATTTGCAACAATCTGCTGCATGGAGGGGCAAGCTGAAATGAAAATTCCTGATGTAAAAATTGCACAGTTCTGGTGAATGAAGGGGCAATCTTTATTGGACATTTCTGGTGAAAAACTACAACGTTTTGGTGAATCGACGGACAACTTAAACTTGACTTCCGAGAAGAACCTCAAGGGTATTGAAGTCTGAGGACAGTTCCAAAAGAAAAGATTTCTGGGGATGATTCCATGAAAATTCAGCGAATAATGTCTAATGAATCTTGCAGATAGTTCTAAGATAATTTCGAAAAGAATACAGAGAGAATCAAATTTTGAATTAAATTCCAAAGGGATGTTGGGGAAAATTTCAAGGATATTCCGAGGATAATTTCAAGCTCATTTTGGGAAAAATTTCTTGAGAATACTGAGGAAATTCTTCTGAAACTTTAGGGGAATTTTAGTTCCAAGGTATTTTGAGAAAAAGTTCAAAAATATTCCGAGAAGAACCTCAAGGATATTGAATTCCTTGGACAGTTCCAAAATATTTCTGGGGAGAATTCAAATAAAATTCTGTGGATAATTTCTAGTGCATCCTGCAGATAGTTTCAAGATAATTTCGAGAAGAATTCCGAGAAAATTAAATTTTGAGTGAAATTCTAAAGGGATTTTAAGCAAAATTTCAAGCGAATTCCGAGGATAATTTCTAGAAACGGGTAAGAAGTTCTGAAGGATTTTCTGTCATAAGGTGTTCTGAGAAAAAATCATGAGGAGTTTTAAATATAATTTCAGAAGACTTCTGAGAAGAATTTCAAAAGAGCTATTAGGAAAGTTCAAAAAAAAATCTGAGAAGAACCTCAAGGATATTGAATTCCGAAGACAGTTCTAAAGGATAAATTTTGAGTTAAATTCCAAAGGTATTTTGAAGAAAATGGCAAATGTGTACCGATAATTTCTAGCTCATTCTGGGAATCATTTCTGGATAATACTGAGGAAATTCTACTGAAACTCTAGGGGAATTTCAATTCCAAGGTGTTGTGAGTAAAAGTCAAGAAGAGCTCTAAAAGTAATTCCAGAGCACTTCTGAGAAGAATTTCAAAAGAGTTCATAGAGTTCTAAAAACTTCGAAAAGAACCTCAAGGAATTCTGATGATGGACTTTTTCGCAACAGTACAAAGTTTAAAGACAGCTTTTGGATTCCCTAATTGAAAAGTGGGTATTAGTTTGCCATAGAACCTTGGTCGATTGTCGTTTCACTAAAAAATCGTCTAAGAATCTTCTCTGAAAATTTCAAGTCATATGTTACCGTGGTTAAAACGTTACAGCTGCTTATGTGCGTTGCAATAAATTCGGGTTTGTCCTTTATATCATCTCTAAAACATATTGAATGTTCGGCATCATTTTCTGTCACCCTAACTGGCGGTGCTTAGCTACAGGGCTGATGGCTGGCAGCACTACTGGAGTACAAGCCAAGTGCAAGGACAAAAACAGCAATATACTTTAATGAAGAGCTTTGAGTGTGTTGGTTTATTTCCATTTAATTCCGTTATAATTGTTTATCTTTTGACGAATGCGCGTATTTCGTCTACTTCTTGCAGACTTCATCAGTGCCAAGTACTATACATCACTGATCAAGATTGGATTGATCAAGAGCAATATACTGTTTGTTCACTGCTATGCGCATTAGACTGATGCAACATTTGAAATTTTTGCTCCACAGTGCTCAAACGGTTCCAAATTGGGCCCTGATTAGCCTCCCAAAATTTGAACTCATTTAGTAAGAAACTGACTTGGCACAAACCATTTGAAGTTTATATGGGAATTACTATGGAGAAACCATAATTTCGGTTCATATCTATCTCAAAATTCACCAGTTCACTCTACTTTAGAAAAACTGAACTTGTTGAAAATTTTCTCAGCTACAACTTTGTTGAAGACCACTTTTCGATCAAATGTAAGGAGCAAAAGTAATTAATGATTCAAGTCACTGATGTCTTATGATTATGCTCAATCAACTGTTCAGCAGGCAACATTGGTGTGTATGGCGCGTAGAATAGAGGACACAAATCATGGCTACTATGTCACACTGCAGAATACAGTGTTGCCCACAATATAGTTGCTTAATATTGCCATAAGATTATCAATCTCTTAAACAATTAATAACTATTTAATTTGACGTTTGGTTGAAAACCGATTTTCTGCAAAGTTGTAGCTTGTAGATAGAATTTGTTAACAGTACAATATGTAAAAAGGCTAAAAGACAACGAACAAAAAGTTTTGTTTTCCCATAGTAATTTCCATATAAACTTCAAATGGTTTGTGCCAAGTCAGTTTCTTATCAAATGATTTTAAACTTTCGGAGGCTAATGAGGACCCGATTTGAAACCGTTTGAACACCGTGGAGCGAAAATTTCAAATTTTGCATCAGTATAATGCGCATTGTTTGAACTTTGTACTTGTCGACGCAGTGTGCATGCGAAAGAAGAATGCGATTCTTATTGGTCATTTATGTCGGTTTGTCGGTGCTATCACCACCATATGACGTGACTTCAGCTGAATCCAACCACCAAGGCAACAACATTGCAGCAAATGTATCATTTCAGTTAAAGCCCTACTATCACAACCATTTGACGAACCGATCGTCATCAACATCGTCGATGGGATTAAATTGTCAATTTCCATTGGCTGTCTGAAAGTAGTTTGCATTGAAGAAGATGAACCACCACCGGAGCAAAAAATAAATAAAATTAGCTAGATTGAACAGTAGGGAAATGGTGGGAGGTTAACAGCACTATACACCATGCACTTTGGAGTACTCCCTAGCCCCAGATTAAATGCACCATAGAAAAAAAATGCCCCTCCTTAACAAGATTCCTGTGCACGCTAGTGTTGGTTGGACAAGAGGATACGCTGATTTTCGTAGATTCTTTAGAGAAAGCGTAATCAAAAATTCAAGAAACCTACCGGAGCTACACAGAGCTGAATCTTCCAATCGTACCAAAATTAGATGCAGTGGGAGAAAACTTGGACCAGTTGCAAGGAACTTTTTTTGTCTGGTACGGCGATGTGTGCTATGAGTTTCAATCGGCATCAAGAGCAGTTGACTTATTAATTAAACAGAGTGCCGTCCTTGGACTTCCGTTTTCAAAAATTTCGAAATTGGTTTGGCACTTTCTCAGCGGTTATATTTACGGCATAAAACAACGAGAATCCTACGCTTCCATAAACAAACTCCAGGCTTATCTTGAGACGAAAAAAGTGGACAGTGAATTAAGAGCATGACTCGGATCACATGCATGATACCTGGATGTACAATCCTTTCTGCAACTCCAAGTGAATACCTTACACATCTTAAAGCCTACCATCATGTTCCGTCCGTATATAAATATAGATGTACAATATCCGGATGCCACCAAATTTTCTCTAAGGTATATCCATTCAAAAAACATGTTATTAATCATTCGGGAGTTCACAATGACAGCAAAACCGAACTTATAAACAGCAGCATGATTCAGCATGATCAGTCTTCGCTGCATCTAAATATTTCGACAAATATGACAGGTTCTTTATCATACCATTTCGAAGGTAGTTCGTCGAAAATAAGGTGTATTGAAAGCGGTGATGATCAGCCAGTTCATGTCGACCAAGATCCAATCAATATACTCGACCAAATGGCGCTAAAACTTACTCTTTTTATGCATAAACATAACAATTTCACGGGAAAGGATGTCTATCAGATTCCAAATGAAATAAGCCTCATGTTTTCAGAAATAGCAGATAAGTTAGAAAAATTCAAAAAACACATCTGATTCAGAAAATAGTTTTAACTTTCAAAAACAAATTGATAAGATGAAAACCATATTTGACTTAATAAGTACAGATCATAAGTTTAGTCTTTTTAAAATAGTGTAGGATTTGAACTACCAACGATAGTCACAATTGAGGAAAATGACAATACTGCTTCAAAATTGTTAGATATCGAAAACGACGGGGACAGAGTGCATGCCAATAATTACTTGATTGTTATGCCTATTGAATTCCAATTCAAAGCTTTTTTTTGAATGCAATGATATATTAAAAACCACGTTACAGAATACAAAAAAGCTACAAAAATCGACTGAAATCTCAAATTACATAAATGGAAGTACATGGAAAGCTATTGAACAAAAGTATGAAAATGAATACGTGTATGGTTATATGCCGATGAATATGAAATCAACGATTCACAAAGTTCACACAGTAATAGGCACAGTGTTTGTGGTATATATTATAAATTCCCTACAATACCCAAGGAATTCCAATCCAGGTTATGCAACATATTTGTGGCTGGAATGGTTAAGAAATCAGATATTAAGGTAGTAGGTATGAATATGCTTATGCATGTTTTAGTCGATAGATTCAAACGAATTGAGAGTGAAGGAATTCATATTGTTCTTGATGGAGAAACAAAACTAGTCAGATTTGTGCTATGTTTGATACAAGGCTATAATTTGGGTGTTCACTCGATGCTGCTTTTCGCGAATGGATTAATGCTGCATTTTATTGCCGCTTTTGCAGACGGCCTTTTAAAGTCGGATTGTCAAGAAAACGCTGATTGCCTCCGTCGGCGACAAGATTATGCTTTGGATTTAGAAATAGGACAGCCTAGTGAAACAGGAATACACGGTAATACGGTTTTCAACGAGCTTCCATCTTTCCATGTTACCGAAATTTTAAGTGTTGATGCGATGCACGACTTTTACAGTTCGGGTATTTGCAAA
This sequence comes from Ochlerotatus camptorhynchus, assembly GCF_037179485.1. Taxonomy (NCBI): domain Eukaryota; kingdom Metazoa; phylum Arthropoda; class Insecta; order Diptera; family Culicidae; genus Ochlerotatus; species Ochlerotatus camptorhynchus. Next base: position 108,219 of record NW_027040770.1, read on the forward strand.
TACGGGTTAGTTGAAGTCGTAGACTATTATATCTTCAGTAAAAAGTACTTCACTCTTAATGACTTCAATATGCACAGAAAAAGTTTTGAAAAAATGTGTATAGACAGCGAACTTTCTCGAATGCCAGATATAGTTGATGGTTATAACAGTAAGGAAAAGCGCAAAACAGTTCATATGCGTCTAACTTTTAGTGAAACGCGTGTACTGACACATTACATTACTTTAATTAATTTAATAAATTTGTACCAAACGATGACATGGTGTGGAAGTACTGCATAACGCTAGTAAAATTAGCTGAGTTCTGCCTAAGAAGTGCATTTTCAATAAATCTGGAGATTTTAAAATGTTTAATTTGGGCCAACGTAATTATTTTAATGAGCTTCTACAACCATTGAATATAGATTCAGATTTAAATATGCAGATTGCAAGTTGTGTCGAGTACAAAGGAACTCAGTATAGGGCTGGATATTTTATGACTCTGTTCGAAAATCATATAATGTACTTATTTGAAATCATCGAGTTCATCATGCATAATGACGAGTTACATTTAATAAGCCAACACTGGCAAGTTGAAAATTATTGCGAACATTTTCTGGCGTAAGAAGTAACAAGATGTTTATCTGTAGTAGATGTGCTAAAAATTGAGTTATTTGATAGTTCTCCAGTATCAGTACATAAAATCGGTGATCAGTCTAAAATGTATTTCTGAGTTAAAAATAGTTTCAATGTTAATCCTGTAGAAGCTAAGCATGTATAGTTTGTAATAAAATTTTATGTATTATCCATATTGTTTTATTGCATTAATATATGTTGCATTATTTTCCAATTATGTATTTTAGTTAGGAACATACGAATTGGAAAATAATGCAATCATTGTAATAATTGACTGTGAATCAATCAGACTATAAAAAGCAAAAGGTAAAAATCAACGCAAAACAACGTGCTATCCACAGAATTTTTTGATAAAAATTACTGGATTATCATCTAGGTTCTACTTAAACACTTCGTAAAAGATACGGGAGAAGTCACGTGGCTATTACGTGAAACTCCAGTGGGATGAGAGTTCATTAGTTCATTCTGGGCTACCGATCCACGTAAGAGCTACGTGAAAAGTACGATGGAAAAAAGCCACGTATGTTTTCACGTAGCATTGAAGTGTGTATTATTTTGAGTGTAGGTATATGGAGAAACTTTCTTCTGCTGCCTTGGCACCTAAATGCAAAAGAAAAGGGCAATCTCTTGAGGGTGATCTGATGAAATTAATTTGAGAAATTAATTTGGTATGCTCACGGATGATGAGAATGATCCATCATCCAGGCAGAATTCCAGTAAATTTACACGGCTTAAATGTGATTACCACTTCCGATTTCCATATTCTTCGCACCGAACTTTTGAACTTCGTTAAATTCAAGTTTTCACTGCAAATTGACCGTCGGAGTGAAAATTACTTAGAGTTGAGCCAGTTCAAGTAATCCAAATGAAAATGAAATCCCGTCCTGATGACTCGCACAACAGGATTTCCTATGATCTCTTTGCTTCATTAGCGGAAGAGGCAGCAGAACGTCAACATAAGCTAATTTGTTAAAAGTTATCCATAATTCTGGGTGACCCATAATTGTGATTTTTACAGCTCACAAACAGCGTGTCATTAACAATGATCTTAAAACCCTTGAACACTGTTCAGCAAGCAAGCGCTCTTGACTTCTCACATATTTTCATATAGGTCACTCTTGCGAACAAACGTGCAAGTTCCAAATCGTTGAAAAGAAAAGTCAAAACTAGTTATTTTTTTATTCTCTTCAGCTCCTCATCTCTTGGTTAACATGACCGGCATTTCTATAGTGGTACTAGGCGATCGTGGCCGTAACCTTAACATTACAACCGCTTGCTACCAGCTGCCTTTGGATACGGTTAGATACGGACAAACTCGTTCGACTTTCGGTGTTTTGGTTTGAAGGTTTCTAGTGTTTTTGTTTTTGCTTCTCAGTTGGTTTGTTTTTTTTTGCGCGGTTTGTTTATGATTTTTTTTTGTTCAGTCATCCAACAGTAGCTACTTATCTTAGTTACATTGTTCAATGTGGTACAGGTAACCATCACCTTAACATTGAGGTAAAAGTAAACCTTTCTCTCAATGAGCTTTTGGTGTTATATGGAAGCCTTGTGTTGTTGATTGTTTGGGTGGGTAGCTATAATGAGCTGCTGGTTGACTGTTCCACGTGGTAGGCTAAAAGGAATCGAGGCGAGATTTTTTCAAGTAGGTATTTTGGAATGCTTTTCATGAGTAGTTTTTGCGTGAAAGATATGTATAGAGGTTGAGTAGAAGCATAGAGAAGGTTAGAAACTGACTTCCCAAACCATTTGAAGCGTGTATGGGAAGTACTAAGCGAAATTCAAACCTTTTGACCATTGCCTTCTACCCTGTGTCTAAATTGCTATGAGAAAAAAGTTCGATATCTATTCGAGTATGATTTTTTTCAACTACAACTTTGATCAAAACCGTTTTTAAGTCGAACGACAAATGTGACAGTTGTTAATTGTTTACACCCATCTGGAAAATGTAAGATTCTCTTATAGATTTGCATAACAAACATGCAGACCTTGTGTGTCGTCGGAAGATTTTTTTGAAATAATTTTGTAACTCTTAAGGTAGCTTATTTTCGAACAATCTTTATTTCCCCAAATGCACTTTGGCTAGAAAATTATCTTAAAAATGGTTTTGTACGAAAATACTAGTTCTAGAAAAACTTGCATGTTCGCTACAGTTCATTGTAAGAACTGAAGTTATTTTTTTTTTGTAAGAAAACATGTTGAGCAGGGTTGTCTTAACCACCCTTGGGGCCCTTGGTCTATTTTTAATTGTGAGCCCCCTATGATTTGATATAGGTGAAAATATGTACTCGTAACAATCATTTTTCGATTAAATTTATTTTTCTAATTTGCTTTAATTTAACACATATTGAACTTAATCTGTTTACGAATCCTAATACTTGGGAATTTGTAAAAAGAAGTGTTGATATCAATATTAATAAATATTTCCTATTCAATATTCATGATGAGCAACAAATTTTGTCTGGTTTATATCATCTCTCAATTTATGTTTTACTCATTTTAATCTATATTGAGAAGTTGGTGGTCATTTAAACATCCTGAGGATTATTTTCATATTTAGGAAAACCATTTCCCAAACTTTAAAAAGTTGGTGCTTTGTAAACCGAGCAACTTTGTCGAAGACCGTACAGCTGTAGAAAATATGCCCTCGTCTCTAGAAATTTTGGCCACGCTACTGACCTAACTGCCCTAAAGTTCTGCTGTAATGTGATAGTATAGTGAGAGTTTTTATTTTAATTTTAATGTTATTGCGGTTTATTTTAATATTTAAACTTTCTCGACGAAATATGGAAGGTGCCAAAATATTCTGTGGCTTTTAGAACTCTTACCATTTCAGCTTTTCCTTGACGTTTTCGCGCGCAAACGAATTAACTAGCTGGTTTTGTTATGTAAACATGATCAACAGGAGCTTGAGAAGAAAGGGGTCAAAAGTAAACATCCGAAAAAGAGTCATGGAAACCAAGCGTTAGATATATTACTACACAGCAAAAAAATAATTTTGATATCACATCAAAGTGGATGCACTACAATCATGTCGAAAATTTCATGTAATTTTTATGACCACATAAATAAACAAATGCAATAAAAGCAGCGTAATGTCAGTTCATGCATTGTATTACTGATAATTTTGTCCTTTTTAGCCAGTAATATTACACCATATTTGCGACATGATTGTAGTGCATCCACTTTGACGTGATATCAAAATTATTTTTTTGCTGTGTAGCTGAAAACGGGAAGCGTGAAAGTCGAAAACGAAATATGAGATCGACGAAATTAAAACCACTCAAGTGTAACTGGAGAAAAAAAAAATCGCAATATCAACTTGTATGATTTATTGTCTCAAGTTTTCAACACGTTAGTTTTTGATACAAATACAAAACTAACCAACGATTTATTTCGTAAAATATATGATTGAGAAAGATATGATTGGTGTCTCTGAGTTGGAGGCCCTGGTTTTAGCCCTACCGTTGATACGGTACTGATGTTGAGGGTGTAAGAAATCGACACTTACATTTAATGTTCATGCTATTTGTTTTGCGTGTACGAGATTGGAAATCTTATGACATTATCAAGCGGTGATTTGGATTTGAAGAATGATTTAAAACCTCAATAAAACTTGCAATTTAGCTTGGGATCAGCGTCTTAAAATTAATCGTATAGTGGTCTTGAGCAAAGTTTTAGCAGAGTAAATTTTATACAAGTACAGCAATCCAAATTTGTTGTTGATAAATATGGTGAATTGTTATGAACATACTTTCCCCGCACAGACAAAAAATTGAATTTTCACCATCGCGAAAAATGTTCTTTTCTTTGGCATAAACAACTAAATTGTTTACCAGCTTGCATACAAAATTGCTGATTAATGCGATATTGCGCTTAAACTTATGAGAAATATCGTGTAAATTTCTGCCAAATCTAGCGTTAAATAGGTGTGCGCTAGGTACCACAGAAATTTACACGAATTTTTCAAACGATGCATAGTTATTTCCACATAGACTTCAAATGGTTCGAGCACAGTTTAATGAGTTCAAATTATAAGAGGATAATCAGGACCCGATTTGGAACCGTTGGAGCGAAAGTTTCACATTTTGCATCGGTCTAATAGGGCTTAGATCCAATTTTTGGCCGACTAAGCACAATCGTCCTTGCCTCTATTTTTCGAGTGGATTTTTTTTTTCACACAATGGTATATTTTCACTGCAGATGAATTCAAAATTTGTTTACCTTTCCGTAAGATTTGTTTATTTGAAAAATTGTTTAGATATCGTTAAAAATCTAACACTGCTTCCTAACCCCAAACTCGGCATACGGATTTTAAATTCAGCCTCACGCATTGAAAAGCCTTTGAATTCACTTCAGCCTATCAGATGAAGGAGGATGAAATTTATGTTACTATGATGCACATAAATGGAGCGTCATTTATCATATAAGTTTACATTGTAGATCGCTTAAGGTTATGAGAAATGTCATTGTATGCAACCGTCCATCTTTGTAAGAAAATTTTCTGGTAAGTTTCTGGTTTACATGAAAAGGAAGTTTACATGCATGAATGTTTGCATGCATGGATGTTTGCATCACCAGTAACATTCATATTTTTTCTGTGATTGATTCGGTCGCTCCGCTTCTTTGAATTTGAGAATAATGGGTGCAAACATTCATATCACGTTCACGGAGTGAACGTCAAGATAATTAGTTATTAATTAATTAGGAAGATAATATTCTTCTGACATGCTTCATCAACTGCTCAGCAGGCCACATTGGTGTAATTGGCGTGAATAATAGGGCAAACAATCCAGCCTACCATGTCATAAGTGGAATATTCAGTGTTGCCCTGAAAGCGGTCGATTAATCATTGGCCACGAAATAAATTAGTAACTAATTATCTTGAACTCTAATAAAAAGTTGTCTGTAACAAAGTCATAAAATTTCAAATTTGAACAGCTAGCAAGCTTTCCCATAAATTATACTGGTGAAGTGCTAGGACGTTGAGAACATAAAGATCAGTAATTCCCATATAAACTTTAAAGGGCCAGTGCGCACCCAAATAAACTCAAATTTTAGGAGAATGATCAGTATGTACTTGATTTAGAATCAATTGACCCTGATGGAGTAAAATCGTTATTTTTGAACCACCCTAATATACATATTCAATATATTTTCAAAGCATGCTTTGAAATCATTTACATGTTTCCCACAATTAGTATGGGAATGCATTGAGCTACATCAGCAGTTGTCTGATAACTATACAGTAAATGTTTACCGGGTGCCAGGACACTGTAGAGTAGAAGGTAATGAAAAATCTAATGAATTAGCCAGCCACGGATCATCGAAAATTGTTCTAGGACCCGTGATATTTTATGAAGTCTCTCCATGCTCTATCAAGATGGAATTAAGGAACTGGTAAAAGATGACGATCGAATTTGGGAATCGGAACCAGGGTTCTGCATTTTCGAAACAAAGAAAAGAAAATGAACTCTCTGCAGAATCGCCTTATTTAGAGCAATATTATTTTCATGTACGTCATTGTTTTTCTTGTTATCAAGTCACGATGAATATCCCAACAAACAATTTTAACTGAAAAATGACTAAATAAGCTATATTTTTACCTGATGAAGCTTATTTTTGCCTGAATAAGCTATTATTCTGCATGCAATGTTTGTTGGGATTCCTCCTGTCAAACATGACATGGCTATCGCTTGTTTCGTTCGTCAAGTTCATCAGTTCATTACACAGTACACAACAAAAGGCTGCCTGCAAGCAGCGAGCTGCAGCCCACATGAGCATTCATAGAAGGAGCATGAAGCCGTACCGCTATTGATCGGAATCAGTAGCCCTTCGTGAGTCGCTGAGGGCCATCCATGTCAAGCGCGTCATACAAAAGAGTATAAACAGAGAGAATTCCGCTCAAATTCCAATTCCTACACAAAACACAAGCTCCTGCTGTAGCTTGCTTGAGCTTGAGCTTGATTGACCGCCCACGGTTGCTACTTTGTTACTGCCAGATCAGCTGTAATTACACAGAGAACCAATAGACGATGCTTGGGACTAGCAATCATCCTCAATGTGTAAAAACTGGTGATCTTAAATTAGGCAATACCAGCGCCGGCCGCGCCCGAACACAGGTCAAGAAAGGAATGGGAAGGATTGTGTTGACATGACACTCGCTTTGATAGAAGCCGAGAACACCTCTGCACTTCCACGAGGAATCACTGGGATGTCGGAGAAGAGGGTTGGGTTTGCAGCAGGGTTCGTTTTGGTAAACGATAAGCTGAATTGATGTCCTAACGATCATATAACGCGAAGGAGCTTGGAATTGAACCCACGGTCTTCTGCTCAGTAAGCAAAAACGTTTGCCACTATGCAGACGAGCACCTTTTTAATCACCGAGTTGCTGTTATTACCATGTAGTCATATTAACAAATAAAACGATTGACGAATCTTGAATGTGGATGGGCCTGAGATTAGACTCGTGATGTTCTGCTCAGTAAGCAAAAACGGTTGCTCTAAAGCCACCGAGCCCCTCATATCACATAATACCGTTGCTCAAATTTGTGTATCCATTCAAACCCGGAACCAACGACAACAACGAGTTTCGCAAAATACACAATACACAAGCGATTTTACCATAAATCTCTTTGATATGTAAGGACCTGGGACCGCGTTTTTCTGTTCAGTAAGCAGGCCACTGTAACCGAGGATCTTTTAAATCCGAAAACTAAAAACTACGAAAAAGTACTTAGGCCTTCATTAAGTTCCACTTTCACGCGACGTTCAATGACAGGGTCCTATCCAGGATTACATCTGAAAAATCCAAATCTGGCCAACGCCCACCTAAACCTGTTCTAATCCACCTGAAATGACTAACGAACGGAAGACTTTGACTACCCAGCCATGCAATAGTCTCATTCCGTGCCTTATGGCAACTTGATGATTCTATTGCGCTCATCTTCTGGCACCACCCAGGGGAGACTTGGTCCTGTACCCAATGCTTAACTTATCTTCATTCCACTCAGCTACTCGCAATTTCTTGTGATATAGTGGGCGGAATATTATTATATGAGACAATTCAATGCAGACGTCTTTCCAAATTTGGCAGATCGACAGTTAATCGGTGAGTTACCACTATAGTTGCTATTCAACAACTCGACAACGTCCCATTGCAGACGCCAACGAAATGACGTCATCGAGCTATTGATCAACTACCCTGGTTATCGCCTGGTACCTTATAGCACGATGCTAGGAGGCGAACCGGAAGAATCGATGAGCTACCTCTCCCCCTACACAAAACACAAGCTCCTGCTGTAGTTAACAAATAAGATTCATTGTGTAAGACCACGTAGTCCTACGTTACCATTGCGTACAACCCCATAGGGCTGTGCCTTGTAGTTTTTCATTTAGGTTCTGCAGTGTGACGTCACAAATGAACTCAGTGTTCATCGTATGAACTTTTTGAAAGTTCAGTGGTGCTGTTTACAAGCACTTAGAAGTTTTTTTTTTTGATATTGTTTTTTAAAATATCCTAATTTAGTATCCGCACAATATCGGTTGCCAATAGGGATGGCATCCAGATTATATGTAGTAATAAATTGTTAGCTTACATTAAATGAGAATTATACTAACGAGGCCATTCTGGAGTCCAAGATGGCGGCCATCGGTCTCAGACAACGTGTCAAATACCCTACAATGTATGTATTTTTGAAACGGGGATAACGCGAAGGTGCCGAAAATCGTTGTATGACACCATTTTTATCCATGATGGTGGCCATCGGAGAGAATGTCAAATACTCTAAGATATTGGGTATTTTTGCCGATGCCGAAAATCTATATTCAACGCCATTTTGGAATTCAAGATGGTGGCCGTCGGAGTTCACAAAAAGTGTAAAATTCCAAAATTTGGTGTTTTCGGAACGGGGACGACGTGTAGATGCTGAAAGTAGATATTCAACGCCATTTGTAGGGTATTTTACACTTCTTCTGTAATCGGAAGCCAACTTCAAAATGGTCAGGACTCTATGTGTTACCCCGATTTTTATGCCTCAGAAAAATCCCACCGACCCCGGCTGCGATTGAACCCAGACCCATTAGGATGAGTAAGCAGTCACGCTAGCTATCACCCTGATTTGTAAAATATCCACATTGATCGGTATTTGACAGTTTCATACTTTTCTGTACAAAAACCACAAACTTAGATTTTAAAATGGCGTAGATTATAGGTTTCTGGGAAGAAGTGACGAACCAGCCAGTGGCTGAAAGTCACTCTAATAAAGAAAAAAAAAAGATTTACTGGGATTTCGAAAGTACTCATATTGATAAGTATTTGACAGTATTTCCCACTTTTTCTTGGATTTCAAAATGGCGTCTGACATTGATTTTCGGCATCTACGTGTCATCCCCGTTCCGAAAATACCTTTATTTTAGGATAGTTGACACCTTTTCCTAAATCGATGGATTTCAAAATGGCGTCGGATATTGATTTCCGGCACCTAGATTTTACCCCGATTAAAAAAAAACCCGTAGTACTGGGTATTTGATAGAATTTCCCACTTCTTATGAAATCAGCCGATTCCAAAAATACCTAGTTTGATCGGTATTGGACAATATTTCCCACTTTTTTGAACTGAAAGCCAACATCTTCGATTTCAAAATGGCGTCGCATATCTATTTCCAATCTCTAGACATCCCTCCGATTCCAAAAATACCCATATGGATGGGTATTTTACAGTATTTCCCACTTTTTCTGAAATCCATTATTGGCCAACCATTGAAGCATCTGTAGGATAATAGAAAGATTTATTTGCTGGACAAAATTGTGGAATTTTATTCGAGTTCTATTAGGGTGGCTATCTGGATTGCGATACATAGGGTAAGTGTGGCATGGTTTATAGCTCTAGTACTTCACTTATCGATTTTTTTTACATGGATTGATTTTTAAGATTATTGAAACATATTTCGAATTTAAAAAAAATACAACAACTGGCGCTCTTATCCCATGATGATCAGATACGTAATCATGCTCCACTACTCCACGACTTCGTACACCAACATTATGCATAGAAGCGAACTGTAGGCGCGAGGTATGCCAGATTGTATGATATACTTTCACCACAGTAAAACCAGATTTTCGTACACAAACAACTCTCTTTTTCCATCCGATCATTGCTGCTGCAGTGCTGGATATGTTGTTTTTCTTTATGCTCCATGGAAATAATAATGCTGACCTACATACTTTCCTCTTTCGCTCGCTTCCAATCCGGCGCTGTATTTTATCATCGGCTCTCTTATTTTCCCATTTCCATCTTTCACTCGGCAGCACCGCGTTCTTCATGCTCGGTTGCGCGATCCCAAAAGCCCCTCTTCCTCATCCTTCAAGCACCACTCACCGCACACATCACGCTGTGCTGTTCAAAACTGGTGAACGAAGAATTACAAAATGAATTAACATCATCGCCAACTCGGTGAACCAAACCACACTGCTAGCGATGACGGTGGCGACGGTGGTCGTGATCATGATCATGAACATGACAGTGAAATTTTCAAGTTGCTTGCCACTTAGCCTAGTGATCGAGCGAACGCGCAGCATGGAAAGTGCACAGCACAGGCTGATAGATGTGTGCAGTAGGTAGCTCGTATACATGCCAACTATGTATCCATTATCCACGAGACGAGATTAGTCTCCTTTCGTAGCGTAGTTGGGATTGTGACTGGAGTTGTGATCTTTGGGCATGCTTTGGATCGGTGAGTAAGGTTGAAGATGCATTGAAATAAATAAATTAATGAAGGGGAAATGGCTCTAAGATTGGGCCCATCCCTAAAAATCTGCTATTTATCAATTTTATCTATAGATGAACTAATGGTACTAATGGATATTTTGGTCACTATTTAAAATTTAGTCGATTGCTGAATTAATGTATGGGCCCAAATTAGGGGCATTTAGGCCGACATTACATCAATTTTCCCTATATACTGAATTCAACAAATAAAAAAAAAATAACGAAACAATTTTTTTCAGGCAATAGCAACGACGTAACGAAAATTAGCAGTATTTCTTTTAAAAACAGACCTCATGTTGACACATCGAATCCAATTCAATAGGTAAAGCCCACGGTTGATCAAAGGCAACGGCAATTGACCTCAAAACAGAATGCACACAAAACAGAAGAAAGCGCTTTAGCTTACAGCGAATTGGATCTCAATCTGCAAATGGGGCGGAAGCATTGCGCGGTAAGGGGCTGGTAATGTCATCGTTTCTAGGTTACTGCCATCATACGCTTTGAATTCATGTATCTAGTTAAAATCTCAACCCACCACTTCTACTACCGTGAGATATAAGAAGAAAGTATGAATAATTTGATCACTCAAAGAGCTACATTATGACTACATCTCGGCTGTAAGATATGCCAACATATGCAGGCAACAGAACAACGTGTTGCACTGTCTACAGGCAATGCAATAACTATCGTATGAGTTATTTGATTTCACGTTCGTTTTTATGTGGGAGCGGTTATGTTTCCCGCATGACCTAATTTTCTATCGTCAGTGCTGGGTGGAACGATATTTATAGCAGGATGGTCTAAAACGCACCTCTGTGATAAAATGCTACCTTGTTTTCCCATTGTCAATTTGTGAATTTTACAAGCAGCATTGCTTGTTCAATACTTCAAAAAAGCATTCTGACACATAAAATCCTATAATTAGTAATGGGAAAGCAACGAAAAATCGCGTGAAGTCATTTTACCTCAAGGGTGAATTGTGGGCTGTTCTCCTCTACATGATCTACATGAAAGGTTTGATTATTAGCGGCAAAACTAGTTGAGTAGATGCAAAAGATTCAACTGCACAGACGGGATAACATAGAATCAATCATACCTTTACTAGAGCAATACAACTTGTCATAAAGGTGTTAAAAATACTGCTTAATGACATATATGAGTGTTCAATTTGAAAATACTTCATTTTATACTTTTACATAACTTTCAATAAAACAAGTCATTGGTCAAATAACATATTTTGGAAAACATCGTAATAACCAAACAAATTAAATGGCAAAAACGTATTCTCTGAAGCAAAAAATAAGACATAGCTCAAGTAAAACAAATTCATAGAATTATGTTGTGAAAACTTCTTTACAATTAATGTGTTTCTTGGGAACCGAGCATGGGATTTGAAATCGAAATTCAGCGTGCTAGGCTTGTATCTTCTCTAGAAGACCAACACCGCTTGTTGGTTAACATTTTTTTACTATTCACCATGTTCTCACACATGGCATAAAACCAAGCGAGAAGAGGAGCTTGTAAAAGTAGATTATGGTCTTATAGCATATTTTAGAAAACATCATAATAACAAATAAATTGTAGTGGCAAAAATATAACATAAGAAACGGTTGAGGGGATTCGAACACTGGTCCTTGACGTGATAGATTTATAACTTCCTTACTAGGATAATTCCGAAATAAGACTAACTTAGTTTTATTATCTATGATGTTGTCGTAAATGACAGGAAAATCATATTCTAGAGCAAATGCATTTGATTCGCCATTACGATGTTTTGAAAAGCACTAGAAGCGTCATCTAAATTATCATTTCAACTCCTTTATGACAACCTACACTTTTTCAGTTTAATTAATGTATAGAAATAATGAAGAAAATGTCGATCATTGTAAAGCAAATTTTTAATCTTTTCATGTTTTGATAAGGTATTTTAAATGTAAGTTGCACACTCATGTGACTTTAAAGATCAAAGTCATAAATTATCATCTAGGAGGATGAAAAATCTTGGAAGCAGCAAGAAAACATTTAACGAATTCTTATTTAAAAAGATGTTGGTGTGTGTTACTTGAGGAAGTGTTAAAGTACCCATGCAGCATATTAAAAAGAAAGAACGTAAATTTCCATCTTCAATTTTCATTAAATTGAGTGAGGTTCGTTTTCATATTTTCTTTCACTCACTCTCACCTTTACTGTGGATACACTCTACGCTCGTGGTTCTCAAATTGACGTTGATTTCAACCCACTTTGAGACATTTCTTTGCCTCGCAACACTCCAATATTGAATATTGATATTGCAAGATCAATAGCTTGAAAACGCCTTCGCTCTGCATGATCGCCTAAAACTTGAAAAAAGGCCTAATGCGTTGAAATAACTAGCAATACCCAAAACATCTCTTTGCTTTTGAAATCAACAAGCTTGAACCTCATGTATTTTTTTCGAGTCCAGATTAACTCATATGACGGCTCTGTAGTATCTCCTCTTCATATGTACCATTATGTGTGTTACTGAAACTTAGGAAACACTGATTGAAGTCAGGTCTTAAATGCAACAAGATTCAGTCAAGCATGTTTGTTTTGCAGCTGTACAAGTTCGAAGAGCTTAATACACGAATGATCTGCAATCAGGCAATCAGTAGTCCATTTTCAAACTGCTTGGCAGTGATGGAAAAGTTCGCGAAAACTCACTATGACTCGCGAACTTTTTCCTTGGTGAACTTCGTGAAATATCGCGAACTTTTCCAACACTGCTGCTTGGATGATAATTCACTGGGTGAAAGTCCCAGTCATACATTTGTTTGCATAGCTAAACTTTTTCTTTATTTACCCAGTGAATTCAGATCACCGAAGATCGTAAAATTTTACCGGGATTTTGAATAGCTGCAAAAGTCGGAAACATTTGAAATGATCTTTACACGTAAGAAATCAATAAAATCTACAATAAATGGAGTTATCCAAACCAAGTCGGTACAAGTTTGGAATACATTCTTTAAATTTTAAAGTTTCCACCGATTTTTTAACTTTTATTACTTCCGTAGTTAAAAAATTACCGAACAGTGGAAGCCTGGATTAGTGTATACATGACAAATTCTCGTGAATGACACCCAGATTGTCAAAGATCATCAATAGCAGCGACACATTTTACGTGACGTTAAAATGGTTTATGTTTGCTTTTTGACAGCTTTTGTACTGGAACTGAAAAAAAATAAACTCTAATTATTATCGCAAATTTTAAAGGTGCATTTCATCTCCTATGAGAATTTATCAAGAGTTTCTGATTTGAGTAGCTCAAAACGCTTTGGTAAGTAGTTGTGAGTTATATCATTATACGAGGCTATCTTGATGACATTTTTCTTTTTGGTATAACTTTGTTGTCTGAACAAGAAATTAGTTGGAACTCCAAATTGTTTCTTATAGCACAACTACAAGCCTGTTCAAAAAAAAAATCGCGGAGGTCTAAGCTCCGTTTCATAAATCGATCACTTTTACGAATGTTTCGTATTTTCCGGAGGATATTTCGTTGCATCATCATGCTACGGTCATTAGTATTTCACAGTTTTAAGAATATTTAAGAAAATCCATGAGTTCTTGAATTAGTTTCATGGTTCAGTTTCATGCAAAATATCAAGCAGTCAAGAGTTTTTGGTCAGTACAGAGTTAAGTTCCGATGAAACCATTTAGAAGAACACAACAGACAGCTGTGCAAGTACTTGTGAACGACGTCAATGGTTGGATGATCGTTCGCTGCGGTTTTCTTCAATCAGGATACCAGCTGTAGAATGAGAAAGAGGATCAAGGGGCTTGTCAATTATTTTAAATAATTCTACCGTGGTTTATAATTCTATGTGTTCTTAGCACTCCTCAATTCATGTCTTACTATTTCCTTAACCATTTATGTGCTTTATTTATAATTATATAGCTAACTTTAACAAATTCATCACATTGATTCACACAACAAAACTGCGGTAAACTTAGAAGAAACATGCATGTAACATTTCCTTCTTTGGACATTTTCTAATTTTTTGGAACCAATTCCATCAAACTTTGATTTCATTAGGTTTCATAGGAGGAAAAACACGACCGCGTAAATGTGGAATTAAGTGTTTACATTTTGAAGTCCAGAGAGAAGCAGCAAAATTTGGAACAAGAGCCAAATGTACGATTTGAAAAATAAATATGCAGTGTTTTGAGCTGACTTTGCATTGTTCTATTCGCAAGGGTGGGACTATTCTAACACCCCAATGGGTCTGGGTTCAATCCCAGCCGAGGTCGGTGGGATTTTTCTGAGGCATAAAAATCTCTGGTCACGTCTTCCTTCGGAAGGGAAGTAAAGCCGTTGGTCCCGGCCCATGTATGTTATGAATGGCCCATGCTTGGCATACACAGTTGTACTCACCAACTGCTCATTTGCTAATAACTTCGCACACAGTTGACGTAACATAGTTCTTTTTGAAGCAGTAGATAGAATAGAGTTTAAGCTTGTTATAGATACGTAAAAAAGTAGATTTTAATTCTAGTAATAAACTGTATTTGTTTTTGCGTTGTAAAAATGAAGTGAGAAATGCTCGCTGCACATCTCGTACTTTACGTGTAAAAAATCATTGGCGTTGATTCAAATGTTAAGATTTACCTACTCTTTGCATATCTATAGTAAACTATGATCCTAATCTATCAATTACTTGAAAGAAAAATAAATTTCAACAACTGAGTGAAAAGTTATTAGCAAATGAGCAGTTGGTGTGTACAACTGTGTATGCCAAGCATGTGAATGGGTGCGATATCCTACGCAGGTGTGGAAAGCTGCCTTCCTGCACATCCGGTTGCCGTCAATGGATGGCAATCGATGTCCGTCGGTGATTGGCACTAGATTGCGGAACAGAGACCGACGTTAAATAAAGGAAAAGAAGAAGAAGAAGAAGAAAGGTGGGACTACCAGCTAGCTCTTAGATACAGCATTATTTGCTAACGAAAATAATCGATAATATGCATCAACTGGATATTTCGTGATGTAATCATAAGAAGATTCAGTGAAAGCACAGTTAAAAATATTTCAAAATACCACAGACAAAATGATAGTTTTACACCTATTCAATGTAATCATCAAATCTTCGAATTGTTTGCATTAAATTACATTCAATTAACATAATTTCCGCATTGAATCTAATGCAAACCAATAAGATCCAAGAGACGTTGAAATATGTAAATAAGAAATATTACTGATTAACAACGCTCTTGATTGGCTTCTGACCGACTTGAAAATACTAGGGTAAACGCTCCTATAGTTGCGGTACGTTAGAAGCGTTACACCGTTCGAAAAATTCATGTAACTTTCTGCGAGATATAGCGCACATAAAATTAACGCAAGATTTGGCATAAATTTACCCAATATTTCGTGTAAATTCAAGCGCAATATCGCATAAATTAGCAATATTGTATACAAGCTTGTAAACGATTTCGCTGTTTATGCCAAGTATAGCTCAAAATTAAACGAAGGGATATTTTACGCGATAGTTAAAAATCAGATTTTTTTTCTGTGTAGTTTCCTATAGTTATGCTTCTAACATACCGCAACTATAGGAGCGTTTCCCCTACACTCAAAAGCATTACTAAACAAAGAAAGATTAAAATTTAATCATTTAATAATTAATCAATGTTTATACATTGCTTCGATTAAAATGTATTTCAAAGTTATACTAAGTCAGAATAACTGAGAATAATCCGTTCAGTGTATATAGCTGTTCTTCCCTTTGACAGATTTAATATAAAAATGCAAATTTAGCAACGAGAAAAAGATAGACATCTTGCTAGAAGTTTTTAACTTTTGATGATAAATCTCGAGGGAAATAATACCAAATTCCAGTCGGTTAGTGCGTGAAAATAATGATCACATTTGTAGAACCGTGTGAATCCCTTCGAAAACTTGCCAATTCCTAAGTGGTGGAGGACGAAAGCAGCTTGGATGAGAGTGAATTCAGTTTAGCCGAAGCCCAGCTGTCCAAGTTCCATCGGACGGATGTGTCCATTAGCACCAATCCTCTCCCGAATGAGCCTTCTGATTGGTATCGACATTGATTCGACGGCCGTAGCTCAAATCTCCACCTAGGAAGGCTTACTTTGAAAAGTCCCATCTACAAAAACATACAATGCCAAACGATGAACTGATTTTTGAAGGTATGGTTGGTTCGTTGTGGGAAATTGTTGTTCAAATCTGGTGCTCTTGTTCTAGGTCTGCTTGGCGCAAAGCGTGTGTTCCAAGTGCAGTAATAGCTTCCTGTCTAGCTCAAAGTTTCGTTAGCACAGCAACATGGGACTGTGTTGGTTCAAATACCTGCTCATCAACTTCCTCATCTGGTTGAAGCACATCAATTACCGCACATTTGATCACGAGACCGGGAGCACCTAGACAGCAGTCCGGGTTTTTGTGACCATGAAGAACAATCTAGTTGAAAACAAGGACGTCATCGTTGTATTAAAGCAAGTAAAGAAAAAACCCCCGAAGGAGAAACTTCAGCTGAACAACAAGCAGGATAGCCATCCATTTTTAGGTGATAACTGCAATATTCACCTAAATTTGGTCTCCAAGGATAACCTGTTGTAGCCGCTTAAAATGGAAGAAATGGAGGACGTCCTTCTCTAACATCCCGGGTATCTAACGAAGGGGCACAGCATGATTTTTTTTTCACACTCAGCTAACCGTCACAACCACGTCAGCCAGTATGCCGTATAGCCCCAATAAGTTATTCGTTTCAATTACTTATTGTGATACCTAATTAAACTTGATAAAATCGTTGTTTTTTGTTTTGTTTGAAAACATCAATATTGAGCAAGAAATATGAAATCAAAAAATAATGCACTACCCTGAATAAACTGTATGTATACATTGTAAGAATACTTCTTTTTTATACTATAGCATGCATAAACCATTTTTATACTAAGTTCGTATTCTCTCTCTTTATACCGAGCTATGCGTCGGTCGGGAGAGTTGCGATTTAGCGTAACTTTAAATCTATTTAGATTTGAAAAACTTTTGAGTGTAGTTAAACAATCCTTTGAAAAGCTCCCTGTCGAGCTAGTCGAAAAAAGAATGCCCACATGTCAAACTCCGTAAACAGCGGAGGAACAAAAGAGACGACAAATTATCTGGGCCTCATCTGTTAACACTCCGAATACGGTGGGTAAAAAACTTTACGCCGACTACGAAACCTCCGAAAAACGTGTAACGGCAAATTTGCAATGGCACAACTTAGCCATTTCTTAATGAATTTCAAAAATTGTGGTGCCTGTAGAATTCCTAGGGTTTGTAGTTGATGTTTATTGAAAAAAGATTGAAAATAGAGTCGTCTACTTTTTTAAAAGCGAAAAGAGTTGTTACACGTTTTTTTAAAGGTGTGTTTGTATGGTTTTGCAAGTGGCGCAAGATCTGTAATTTATATTAATGGGTCCTCGAAAAATCCGGAACATCCGTAAACGTGGTCAATCCATGAAACAGATTCTAGAGCTACGCGTTTTTTTAAACATTAGGAACTGTGATATAAGAATGAATTTGTTGTCGTGACATAAACATGAACCTGGATGTCCATGGAACCGTCCCCCAGAAGATCCGGAACATCCGTAAAAGTGGTCAATCCATGAAACAGATTCTAGAGCTACGCGTTTTTTTTTAACAATAATATCTGTCATATAAGAATGAATTTGGGTCATGGACCCAGATGGCCAGCGGAAGATCCGGAACATCCGTAAAAGTGGTAAATCCACGATCATGATCCTAGAGCTCCGCGTTTTTATAAAAATTAGGAACTGCGATCATAGAAAGAATTTGGGGTTGTGACATAAACATGAACCTGGATGTCCATGGGACCGTCCTCCGGAAGATTCGGAACATCCGTAAAAGTGATCAATCCATGAAACTGTGAAAAAACCGTGGTTTTTTTTTTCGAAAACTCTTGGAACTGCGATTTAAGATAGAATTTAGGGTCGTGACATAGAACCGGATGGCCATGAGACTGTCCTCCAAAAGATCCGGAACATCCGTAAGTTTTTCATTCTGTGAAACTGATCCTAGAGCTCTGCAGTTCTTTTTTAAGCACTGTGATATAAGAAACCACTGGATCACTTTTACGGATTTTACGTATCTTCCGGAGGACGGTCCTAATGCGTCTTTGAATTTCTCTGCTGTTTTCATTTTCGGCGGTCACCAGTGAGCTCAAATACACAAACTCATCGACCACCTCGAACCTCTGTAGGCGGCGCTCAGCATTGTGATCGCGTGCTAGCTGCAGCAATACAACTTGTCGCCCTTTTTGTAGATGGGGCATACGACACCTTTCATCCACTCCTCTGGTAATATCTTCTCCTCCGGCAATTACCCAGTGTGGCGCTCTAGCCAGTGCTTCACCACCGTATTTTAATAGCTCACTTACTTGTTAGTTGATCTACAACAGTTGCTTTGTTGTTCTTCAGTCGACCGATCTCCTCCTCAACTTCTTGAAGATCAGGGGCCGGTAGCCTGTCATCTTCTGCGCGTGCTCCAAGCTCTGTCACCGTGCCACCTTCGTTTTCTGCTGCATCACCGTTACGGATGTTGATGATCTTCCGTCACGACCACAAATTCATTCTTATATCACAGTTCCTAATGTTTTTGTAAAAAGCCACTTTTACGGATTTTTCGGATCTTCTGGAGGACCATCTGGGTCCATTTTTATGTCACGGTCCTAAATTCATTCTAATATAACAGTTCCTAACGTTTTCAAGAAAACCACGGAGATCTAGGATCAGTTACGTGAATTTTCCACTTTCATGGATGTTGCGGATCTTCCGGAGGACGGTCTCATGGACATCAAGGTCCATGTTTATGTCACGACCCCAAATTCTTTCTATCATCTCAGTTCTTAGTGTTTTTCAAAAACTGCAGAGCTCTAGAATCAGTTTAATGGATTGACCACTTTTAAGGATGTTCCGGATGTTTCTAGGACCGTTCCGTTGTCTCCAGGATCCATATACAGGAACCATGGCTAATATTATGGCTGATTGGCTGAAAAAAACGTGAAACAACTCTTTTCGCTTTTTAAAAAAGTAGACGACTCTATTTTCGATCTTTTTGCAATAAAAAGCACCTACAAGCCCTAAGAATTCTATAGGTACCACCATTTTTGAAATTCATTCAGAAATGGCTAAGTTATGCCATTATAAACTTGACGTTACACGTTTTTCGGAGGCATCGTGTTCGGAGTATTACCATCTCATTACGCATTACCGTGCCTATTGACAATTCACCTTTTCGGTCACCCTTTAACTCTTTACTCCTATGGTAAAATCCCATAAGCAAACATCAGTATGTGCGTGAAATTTGGTGAACATTTCCTTACCCTTTCACTCCTGTGAAAATCCATTATGATTCTGTCAATATTTGCGTGAAGAAACTGGAGGAATAAAGAGATAAGACAAAGTCCGCTAGATTTCATGCACAGATTGTCAGATGCTTATGGGATTTTACCAGGAGTAAAGAGTTGTAGAGTCGCTGTCAACGTCAATACTTACTTTCGTAAGAGCCAATGCTGCAAACACAAACAATTATTTTTTTCGTGAATTTCTCGAAAATGAAAACTCATTCAAGAAAACCAACAACATGATTGTGTAGAGAAAGAGTCCTCCTATCCGATAAAATTAAAGGACTTTCATTGATTGACTTTGACCTACGAGACATTTAAGAAAGAAGCTATTTTTTATGTTCTCGAAATTGGTCCTTATGAACGCTCAGTGCCGATATCACGAAAATTCTATTGTGACAGATTGATGTCGAACTATACCAGTTATACCACTGAGGCAAAACCAAAAAGGGGTCAGCTGTGAGTCAGCTTTTTGCATGAAGTTCCACATATGTTATGTGGTTATTGTCTAATCGTGATAGACAGCACTGCTCGAGTTTAAGTGGTTCTCAAGCCAACTTAAATCAGATTTTCAGTCTAGGGGTAAGTACATAGTGGCTTGATTCTGTTTGGTATCGTAATATTTACTAATAACTGTTTAAGTGAAGTTCTGGTTAGTGCACTTTTATCAGCTCTGTTTCTAAAACAGTGCATTATTACTTGGTAGATATATCACCAGGTAAATAAAAATAACATAACAACCGACTGTAAGGAGAAACTTTATTACTAATTAAGCATCGCTAAATTTATCGACATTTGAAAATATAGCTTTTTACCTTTCATTTGACACCAGTGCTGGAAAGTATCTGTACCTGATGCCAGTATCAGTTCACATAGTTAGAATATCTATATTATTCGCCTCAATGTCAGAGTGCAAATGACATTGACATCGTAAAGGGACCACTGATATTCAAAGTTCTCCCTCAAATGCTTCTTATATAGGCCAGCTAATCAAGTACCGATCTTTAGAAAACTCATCAGTAATTATAAAACAATGCAACGGTTATACAAAAAAGTTAATTTACTGAGATAAAAGTAAAATTTTCAACTTTTCCCTAGTCATATTCATATGGATAGTAATATTAAAACCGTACCGCCTGACATCATGCCTACTACGCATATCAGAGTCGGAAGTAAAATTCAGTGCTAGACCAATATCTTACGTCAATTGACATTTTTGACAACACGCAGCACTGTTTGACTCGGAGGGATTTCGAACAATTTTTTTTTTTGCCACATAATCATAAGCATGGAGCAACTTTAGCGAGGTCTAATTTCCCACCGGAGAATCTGAATCAGGTCCAGGTTAGTTGAAGATGCCGTCAGGTTCATATGTTACTGGCATCGAAATTTTCATCTACACGGTAAGAAAAAAGTCCCCAACGGCCACTTCACTTTTACCTACTTTTGAATAGTTTGTCTCTTTTTCTCCTTCTAATGTTGTCAAAAACGGAGAAGCAAAACCACCCAACAAAGGTAGTAAAGTGTGGGAACCCAACGTTGAGTATAATCATGCCTTTTTTTGTATAATATTGTTCTTCCGTGAACACATCCAAAGCCGGCACAAGTGGCAGGATCCAGCCGATACTCTGATAGCAGTTATGATCGTATAATAACAGTCACCGATATAGGCAGGTGTATACATAATCTGCACACGTTGTTGCGTGGATCGCACGCGCGCTATCGTCCGGTCGGTTTTGAACTTGAACTTAGCGCGCCAAGTTTAAGTTCCAGTTGCTCGTTCGCTCACCAACGATCGCATCACACACAGATGTAAGCTTTTATTTACAACGGTTGCGGCCGTTTCCTTCATCATTCGCCTGACCACATGGAACTTGCGTTATAGTAATGATCGTCTTCGAATAAGCTCGGAATTCTCTCTCGCTCATTCACCAACGCTGTCTGCAGATCGCGCACGGAATAAAATAAGCTTCTCCGGCAGAGTCGCAGTGAGACCGGCTTACCACCACATCATTCAGCCAGCACCAACGGAGTCAACGATCGTTCATTTTCCGCGTACGTAACCTCGAACTCATAAAAGATGGCCGCTGACATTTACTCAATGCTATTCGAGCCGGGTCTAACCACACTTAGTGGTTATGACGACGACGACGACGTCGAGAAGCCAATGATCGCTCTCGCGGTTAGTCACACCGCTGGCCGCTTGCTCGCTCAATTCACAGCGCGTGTTGGAGCTGGAGAAGACCATCGTGGTGGTGCTCGTTAAAACTGGCTGCGTTCTGTCTTCTATTCTCAACTGGCTTTTCTCTCTCATGTTTATACAAACACTACGGCACTGCCGACTCGGCAATGTCGTTTCTTCTGGGTCGGTGCAGGGGTAAATTTGACCTAAATTCGACACCCTTTCGTTTTGTGTACAAAAAGTTGCTGTTTTTATTTCCATTTTGTACTGCGCTCTGGCCTACTTTGATACCTAGCTACATCATGCTTTTATGATCTTTTCGGTTTACAAGGGGGAATACTGCTGACACTGGAAACCGTGAGCCACCCACCAACTCAGTCCTTTGACACGCGTTCATCTAGCCTACTTAGATCGTGAGATGCGGATTGAAGAGTTTCCGCTTGTAGCAAGACTGGTCCTACCGAGTCACTTTCTCTTCTGACTTTTGACGATTGGATATTCTCATGCAACATATAGGTTATGTACACTAAAATTATGGGGATGCCCCATTTAGCATAAAGACGTTTCGCTCGCGCAACTAGAAAGCAAGACCATGCTGGAGGCCGCTGGGTTCGATTTTCGGTCCGGTCTAGGAATTTTTCGGGGTGGAAAATTTCTCGCCTTGCCTGGGCATAAGAGTATGATTGTACTTGCCACACAATATATACTAATGTAAAAATGGTACAGTCCGTGGAAAGCTCTCAATTAACAACTGTGGAAATGCTCAATGAACACTAATTTGAGAGCTGACGTAAATTCCCAGAGAGGCCGTAATAAAGCCAAAGAAGAGAACACGCTTCACATAAAATTCTTTATTCAAAGTGGATCAAATGTTAGAATGTCTAGATTGTGACCAGGCTGTCGGTTGTGTTGAACTTTTAAACTCAGCGGATCCGAAGTGAAAGAATGGGTTTTTCTAGCCTACAAGTGCGTTGCTTTTCAAAGGCGTGTGCCTGAGGAATCTCTTGCCATTTTTTGTTTTGGAATTTTCCATTGAGTTTTTAAGATGGTTACCAAACACGAGAACCATAATTTTCAAATTCTGCACGCGCATTTGATAAATTAAAATCTTTCTTTGTGAAGGCTGATTTTTAACAGCTTCTGGGTCAAGAATACGCCTTTTTAATAGAAACCAAGCGATCGCTTCAACCTCTGGTAGTGAATAAGAGAACACCAAAAAGAGTGTGGTGATCAGAAATGTTTGCCGTGAGACATAGAAAGCGGAACACTTTTTCACATTTCCTGTTAAATTGATTCATCTGAGATGCTCCAAATCCTGATCTACAGTTGAAAAATTTAATTCTTTATCGTTTTTAGAGGGATATCCTGTTAGTGTTCTGGAATATTTTTGTTGAGAAAAAATGGAAAATTAGAATAGTGCTTTAGTGGTTATGATCTTCCGGATTTCTTGTGTGTGACTAATTAAATGCAAATCAGTTGAGATCTGTGGAAAATCGTTAAAGAAGACAATTACCGATGGAAATTGGCAAAATGGTCAATGAAAAATGATTTAATTTGAGTGTGTAAAATCTTTATTCTGATGTAAACAAACGGTTTGGTTGACGTTTCCTCTCGAACTCGCCTGGCGCACTCTACGTTGGTGGTGTATTAAAAAGGTCTATTGTATACTGCTACTGAAGGAGAAATAGTTCACGGCAACTCAAATAATAACAATCAGTCTAAATTTCAAGAAAATATTTGATCGGTCAGGCGATTTTTACAGGTGAGCTAAATTATATGTGTGCAATTGGGCATCATAACCAGAATATTTACGTGAGCGAGTGTTTTGACAAATAATGTTTATTGCTTTGTGTAATAAATCACTGATACTTTAACCGGTATTGGCCAGATCTCACGCTATGTCATTGCGGTTAAGTTACGAGGAAATTGTATGAAAATCCCAACGATGCAGTTGTACCCAAAAACTAGAACCCGCCAAACTAATCGCATGGCAGTCATTTTAAAAATATTGAATAGTAGTTACGCACCATTCTAGGAAAATCATAAAAAATTATAAAACATAGTTTTTCGGTCATATCGTAAAACCGCAAGAGTAACCAATCGCAGTAAGCCGCGCTTGAAATGCTGGTTATTTTTGTTCCACGGATTTGGAATTCTTTGCATTAAACGTTATTTGTTTGTGCTGTAATTGAGTTTTAATTGTTCATGAAATTGTTCTATAGTGGATTAACTCCCGGGAGATCGAATTTCACACTTTCGGCGTATAGTTGTATCGAGAGTCTAGTCACCGTGGGCGAGTTTGAACCCGGTCCGGTTGGCGAATAAGCCCCGGAAAGTGCTGATAATGTGTCCGTTGTTGGCAGCGAACGGTTCCTGGAGAAAGCACTAGACCTCCTCCCAGATGACCATGGCAATGCAAGAAAATTTGTTTTCGTTGTAGGAAGTATTACGACCAGTGCTGCAAAATTTCGACAATACACGGTGATATTAACAATCCTGCTTTGGTCACTTATTTGAGCTAACAGTCACAGTCAAGGCAAACCATGTCAATTGTCAATGGCAATGCTGTCAGTGACGAACATGTGTAGATTTTTATATTAACTAAATTTTTAACAAAATTAAATGGCTTGAGCAACAAAATTACATGGAGCCGTTCTGAACTGCTTGGATAACATTAATGTGACACATAATGTGCGATATTACACTTTCTGTTACCAGGTGAATCTTTGTCATTGACGAAAAAATGAATGAGATTTTGACGAAGATTTTTTTTTGAGGATCAAGTCTGTCAGTGACTATGTGACGAACAATTTTGTCAATATCGCGCGAAAGTCTGTCAATGACAATGACAAATCTCAGCACTGATTACGACAATTAACTTATTAGATATTTTTGCAAACAGGGACAGATAGCGGACATGAAGATCCAATGGAGGTACCGGGCAAAGGGGTTATATCCCCTTTTTTTTTGGGCAATTGCTCATTACAGCTTAAATGATATTTTTAGTAATTATGAAACAATGAGATACTATAATGATAATTTTTATTTGTAAGATGCAAGAAGAGGTGGTAAAGTTTGTGTATGACATATACAATTTGTCAATTTTGCTTTCGCGTTGCTCATCGTTACAGCTAATCGCTAGTTGTGACCTTCTGAAAGCAAAATTGACAAATTTTATATGTCATACACAAACTTTACCACCTCTTCTTGCATCTTACAAATAAAAATTATCGTTATAGTATCTCATCTCATACGAAACATAGCATTTTAACTGTAATGAGCAATTACTAGCGTGGTTATATCCTAAGCAAATGGTAAGTTCCAAATTCACTGTTGTCGTCGTCGTAGTCACCGTCGGCAGAAACATTCGTATATTTAAAATTTATTATCAACCGCTGAAACTATGTGAATTATCGTGTATCTCTGTTGTTATTTACATACCAAGCGAAAAAAAAAATTGATCCAATGTTGTTCATTTGGAAATAGTGCAGAGAGTAAATTTGTTAGCCGCATTATCAAAGATACCCCGTGTTACGGTAATATTTGAGTTTTAGGAAACACGTTTTGAGTGGAGATCCATATCAAATTCTTCTCAAGAGAAGTTGTTCGTGACGCACTCGCGAACTTCCCAACAAACGACGGCGTACCAGGAGTTCAGGAAAAACACGACAGTTAAAACTTGGCGGAGTGAACTTAACTGACTCGAAAGTGAAACGCGGCGGACTGTTCAACCTCTTCGGATTTGGAATTGAGACTTTCGGTATACGTTTGATGAGTTGGATGGCTGTATTAATACTGAAGAATCGTTTTAAAAATTCATGGTTCTCCTATCTATCTTATCAGTGAGTATGTGTAGGTGAGCAAACGAAAAGGAAATAGATCAACGCTAACTATATTGGTTTCATTTTTATAGCGATACGTTTTCCCTACACGGAAATTTAGTTTTTATGAGTATTATTTCAATAAGTTTCGAAAAGTATAACAAACTTAAGCTCTCGACAGAAGTTGTTGTCATCGTCGGTGAGGTCGTCACCGGGATCAAAGCATAGTAACAACAAATTTAACGGAAACTTGATCGTAATTGTTTTGTGATATAAGGAGCTCAGTGACCTAGTGGCGACCGATTTTTCTTAATGAGCATAAAACTGTGGATTCAAACCCAAGCTCCTTCGTTAGGACATCAATTCAGCATATCGTTTACCAAAACGAATCCTGCTGCAATACCAACCCTTTTATCCAGCATCCCAGTGATTTCTCGTGAAAGTACAGAAGTGTTCTCGGCTTTCATTCCTTTCTTGACCAGCGTTCGGATGTGACCGGCGCAGGTATTGCCTAGTTTGAGATCACTAGTTTTTACACATTGGAGATGATTGCTAGTCCCAAGCATCAGGATTTTCCAGTAATCAAAGCATCACATTTTAGTCCTTGTTACTTTTTATGACTTGATAATAGTGACAAGACTCGGGTAGTGACCACCGCACCGTTCTGCATTTTTATATTGCATATTTCAAATCAAAAATATTGTATATGTTCATAGATTTCACATAATCCTTTTCCCTTTGTCCTTCTCCTTTTCCTTTTCCTCTTTTCTTTTCAGAAAGCGTTCTGCATTTTTATATTGTATATTTCAAATCAAAAATATTGTATATGTTCATAGATTTCACATAATCCTTTTCCCTTTGTCCTTCTCCTTTTCCTTTCCCTCTTTTCTTTTCAGAAAGCGAGTAATGGCGCTATAGCCATAAGTCATAAAAGGCTAGGACAAGAGTTAGTGCTCATGCCCCAACCGTCAGAAGAAAATGGAGCATCACTTAACCTTTCTAGTTTTGATGCTTCCAACGACCAACCAATCATATAATTACCAAAATCGTAACGTACGGTACGAGATGTCAACGTTTCATCCATTTATTGAATACTGAAGCATCGTGTTTAAATCTTCGATTTAAACAGGCCCGATGTTTTCTGAATCATCTTGTCCCTTAAATGCTGCACAGTAGGCCTGGCCGTTTTGATTTGTTTGACGCATCTTCGATGTGAAACATATATCAAATAGACGAGAAAAATGATGTAGGTATATATATCATTTTCCAGTATGCTTTCAAGAACTGGCTGTGTAGGCGTTAGATAAGATTTGATTAGATTAGATTGAAAGTAAAAAATACCTTTCTGAAATGTTAACCAATGAAAGATAAAATGCTTTCAAGTTTGTAAAAAATATTTAAGCATTTTTTAATAGTTTTCCTGGTTTTCCCTGATTCTCCTTACGTTTTTCCTCATCTGAAAATTTTAATGGGGTAAATGTTTTTCAGATTATATTTTTTTCATGGATTGCTGAGATAGTTGTCCTTTTATTTTACCATGCAAAGTTCTTTCTACGATGCTTGGTTCATAGTAAAAAAAATCCCCTAACGGAAGTTCTCATCTGCTTGCAAGATATTTGTTGTGTCAACGTCAAACTGTGATTATACTTTCTGGGACATCCATGTAAATTCAAAGATTTAATCTTAGAATTATATTCATATGATATTACAGCTTTTCCCTACCCCTAGGTGTACGAAATAGGTAAAACATATGATTTGTTTCATTGGTTGAAAGAATAGAATAAGATACTGATTTGAAAATAACCGATCATGAGACTTTAGTCATTAATGTCTTAGACCATGTTAACGATAACGATAATTTTGTAAAATTGAAGTGCTGGAGGAAATATTCGAAGCAAGCTGTTTCAAACCTTGTTGAGAGAAGCCTGGATTTTCCATTCGCGGACGGTAACTTAGATGAATCTACAGCTGTTCTTAATAACGCTTTGAAAACGTGTACCAATCAACTAGTTGAGCAAAAGTTTGTTTCTTTGAAAAACTCGAACAGCTGGTACAATTTGGATCTTTTGCGTCTTAAACGGAAAAGGGACAAATTGTACAAAAAGTTTTGTAGATCTAATAATGACAATCATTGGGCTAGGTACACAATCGCGCGTAATAAGTATTCACAATCGATAAAGAAAACTCGTTGTGAATATGTTCAAAGGAAGATTGATCAGCATCAAAACAACAGCAAAGAGTTATGGAAAATTTTGAAATCTTTATTAAAACCTAGTAATTGCAAACCGCGGTCCATAACTTTTAATGGCACATTAGAACAGTCAGAACAAGTAATTGCAGCTAAGTTTAATGATTATTTCGTAGATAGCGTTTCATTGATTAATCAATCTATTGAATTGGTCGATGAACCTGACGAAATAAAACAGCCAGTTAATAGTAGTTGTAGATTTGAAGTTTTTCACCCAATCACATTAGATGAACTTAGAGTTATTTGTTTTTCATTAGGAAAATCGGCTGGAGTAGATAATGTTAATGCTAGAGTTATTCAAGATTGCTTTCATGTCATTGGCCACATCTTGCTGGACCTTATTAATGAATCATTACAAACTGGACATGTGCCACAAATTTGGAAGGAATCCTTAGTGGTCCCTATTCAAAAAGTTGCTGGAACGATTAAAGCCGAAGAGTTTCGTCCCATCAACATGTTGCACACATTAGAGAAAATTTTAGAACTTGTTGTTAAAGGCCAGCTGTTGGAGTATTTAAATAGTAATAGTTTGTTGATACCAGAACAATCGGGATATCGGGAAGGTCATTCTTGTGAAACCGCGTTGAATTTGGTATTAGCGAAGTGGAAAAATAACTTGGAGTGTAAAGATACGATTGTTGCTGTTTTTTTGGATCTTAAACGCGCTTTTGAAACAATTTCTAGG
Organism: Ochlerotatus camptorhynchus; assembly: GCF_037179485.1. NCBI lineage: Eukaryota > Metazoa > Arthropoda > Insecta > Diptera > Culicidae > Ochlerotatus > Ochlerotatus camptorhynchus. Next base: position 136,914 of record NW_027040770.1, read on the forward strand.
CCCTTATTGTTAAGATCAATCAAGCGCTTTGGAATTACGAGTACTGCATATAAATGGTTTGAAAGCTATTTGTCTGACAGAACTCAACGGACTGTTTTTAATGATTCTGTTTCCAGTCCCGTGGGGAATAACCTTGGAGTGCCCCAGGGAAGTGTATTAGGGCCCCTGTTATTTATTATGTATATTAATGACTTGCGACGTGTTTTACGATTTTGCGACATTAATCTTTTTGCAGATGATACTGTGTTATTCATTGCAGCTAAGGATTTAGATGATGCCGTTTTACACTTGAATGAAGATTTGCGTTCTCTAAGTAGATGGTTGAAGTATAAGCAGTTAAAATTGAATACAAGTAAAACTAAATTTATGGTAATTTCGCGAAATCGAGTAAATGAGAACGTCTCTGTTGTAATTGATGATGAGACTATTGATCGCGTTCGGGAGATTAAATATCTTGGCGTGATTATTGATGACACACTTAAGTTCAACTCTCACATTGACAATGTCATCAAGAAAATTGCCAAGAAGTATGGAATTCTATGTCGACTGAAAAACGATTTAACTATTGCCAGTAAAATACAGCTATACAAATCAATCATCTCTCCTCATCTTGACTTTTGCCCTTCCATTTTATTTCTGGCCAATGCAACACAAATATCGAGATTACAGCGCTTGCAGAATAAAATAATGCGTTTGATTTTGAGATGTAATAGATTCACTTCCTCAACTTTGATGTTAGACGCCTTACAATGGTTGTCGGTGAAGCAAAGAATTGTATATTTGACTATGGTGTTCATTTTTAAAGTAGTTAACGGTTTGCTGCCTCGATATTTGTGTGATCGAATTGAAAGAGGAAGTGACTTTCATAGATATAATACTAGAAACGCGGTTGAAATAAGAACACCACATTTCTTGACTTGTGCTTCACAAAATTCATTATATTATAAAGGAATAAATGTTTTCAATTCGATGCCTAGACATATCAAACGTTTAGCAACACTTACAGAATTTAAAAGACACTGCATTTCACACGTTAAAACTGTCTTTTGAACAGTTATCCAGTGATTTTTTTATGAATTGACAAATTATGTATCTTGACGAAGTTATCTCTAACGGATTATTTTATATGGATAGCTGTCATAACGACTTTTTAATAATTATTGTAGCACTGCAAAAACTATTTCTGTTCGCCACGAGGGTGATGATGGATTTTTAATATATGATTTTATAGTAGATTAATTTAAAAAAAAAGTAGTCTACAAAGGTTTGAGCCTCGCGCGCGTATTACGGATATAGAGGACTGAATTTAACATTTGATAAAAAAAAATGCAATTTTGAAGCTTATTTGGAAGATACTTTGAGTTAGTAGTAAGTTTTCTGGCAAATGTTGGGGGTTCGTGAGCATTCCTGACATTGCTGAAAATTATGATAGCATCAAATTGCGGGGTTACTAGTGTAATAGGATGCTTTGTTGATTGTTCATTAACTCTTGATTGCTTGTAATACTTATGAATATTTTAGGTGGACAAAAAGGCGAACTAAGAGGTGGACGCCTGAGCTTTTCCACATTTATATCGCTGTGAAGCAACTGTAAACTTTAGAGGGAATCTATATCTGTAACTGAAACCAGTTCGATTTTGTTTGCCAACCTGGTTAAAATGTCATATTCAATTATCTTAAAGATAAATCGTCCAGCTCAAACCTTTGTAGGGGTAAGAGGTGGGACCATCATCATCATCATCAAAAAAGTTGGGCCCAATTGTACTGCATGTTGCTTAAGAAACATTCTCTCATTCCGAATATTTTTCCAAATTCTACCCCACTCCATACGAGCAATGTGCCGAGATTAGCTGCACGCAAAACAGATGGGATCAATGGTGGTGCAAAGGTGGATTTCTTAAATTCTATGCAATGGACTGCTGCAGTCAAGCGTACAAGCAAGTTTTTCCAAAATAATGCTGTTCGTATGAAATCTTCACATGATGATTTTCTAGCCTCATTGCATTTGGTGAAAGAAACATTTTTGAAAATTTAGCTAACGTAAATTTACAGAACTATTTTAAAAACCATCCGACGACCACATTACAGGATCTGTTCATACAGTGAAACATTACATATTCTGCATGTTTTTTTTAACAAATCTGTAATAGAATCATACATTTCCCGGATGGGTGTATGTAACGTTGTTGTTCCAATCTAACAAAAGGGGTGGTCGGTTGCAAGAAATACCTCGACACGCGCATCACCTTCCCGGCAATGTGACCAAAGTTCTTGCAACGTGATCGACGTCGTTGCCGGAATTGCTCAATAGTCCACACGTCACCACCCTCTATTATCCCATCGTGCATTATGTACTCCCGATTCTACATTCCGCATTGGTATGAGTTTTTCCTCTATTAGTATACGATTGCCCAACCATCGTCAAGAAACTTGAACATTGACGTAACATTGTTTGATTTGTTAAATTAGAAACCAAAGGGAAACGACCAATCCATATGATTGGGGTGGTTCATAACGATTGCATAAAAAATTAGATCAAGTAAATTCTGGTAACTTTGGGGCTGTTCTTTAACAGACAGTTTTTTGGGATTCTTACCTCCCCCTCCCCCTGCGTAAACAATTGCCATGCACAATTTTTTAAATTAGTATGGGCTGTGGATAAGTACCAACCCTCCCTCCTCTCATTAACTGTCTACGCAGTTAATGAACATCCCCTTTGAGGCAGCTATCTGGAAGTTATGAGTCGCATAAACAAATTTTTGGGATTACTTTTAGCACCCGAGCAATTCTCGCTGAAACCAGCCCACTAATTTCTCGAGGTTCTAAAATGTTGGATGATACAAATTAATATATCAATAAATTTTTTAGAAGAAACCCCGAATATTTGAATACCATTCAAAAGGGCAAGCCCTGACTTTTATTCGAAATGTTTAGAATGTGTGTCTGCCATATTTAAATTAGAATAAATGTGTTTTTCTTAAGCTTACCTCTCATGAATTTAAAAACTTTAGAACGCCAATTGAAAGCTGAGACTTTTTTTCCTTTAAGATACATATAAAATTATGATGGAGAAATTTGCCCATCGTAAGGAATCTTCTGTTTCATCTGCTTCCTTTCGAAAAACGAGGCACTCCATCATAATTTGATATCTTTTATACAGGAAAAAGTCTCAGCTTTCAAATGGCATGTTTAGGTATTGATGGGAGGTAAGCTTATAAAAAAACTCAAATCTTCAAAAGATCGAAGGAAAAATGGTAGGGTAGATTTTGGCTTCGGCACCCATTAAATGTTTTCGGCAATCAAAATTGAAACGAAAATTATACAGTATTTTCGCACCAAAACACTTCGTTAAATGTGTTAATTCAATTCCATAGTTTTTTTTAGTCATTCTGATCACATTTTTACGACGAGCAAATCAGGTTTTTATTTTAATGCTAGAGTGGTTCAAAATATCGATTTTGCCCCACCAAGCTCAATAGATTTTCAATCAGGTCCTGTTAATTCTCCCAAAATTTGAGCTCATTTGGATGCGAACTTATAGTGCAATGGCTCCATTCTCTCCTTGACCGTCAAGCAGTACAGTTCGATTTCTATTCACTCTCTCGATGGGAATTCATTGCTATTGGCAATAAAGCCTCTACGAAGAATCAAGTTGGCCGCAGAAGAGTGCCAGAAAAAACAGGCAGAACTTTCCTGCCATCCTGAAACGGCACCAAATCTGGGTGCTTCCGCCACTTCCACTCAACAATCGTTGTTTTGGTGCTGCATCGGTCTCACCAACAGCTGGGGTTAGACTGGCCCACAAAAATAAAAGTTCTAATTTTCCACGGGCCAACCTCTAGATTTGTGCCTTCAGGTGAGAAAATCATTCTCTAAAAGTATCAGCGCATTTGGTTGTAGGATGAGCTGGCGCCTTGAGTTTGAATTTTGTATGGGGATTTTGGTTAAAATACATGAAAAAATGACACGACAACTTTGCTGAAGACTGCATTATGAATCCGGTTACCCAACAAACAATTGCTTATTGAAGAAACGACTTCTTGACTATTTTATTCCACTTCATGCTTAATAATACTTGTACTATTTTTAATAATAACTTCTGTTCAGGCTTTGTTCACACAAATCTGGAAAATTTATTCAACCACAACATCGAAATATTTGGTGTTGAATAAGGTATGCCGAGAAGCTTTTATTCGACTTACAAAAGTTGTAACAGAGCTTATTCGATCAATTTTTTGATTATTCAGCGTTTATTAGACTTCATTTACTTCCATAAACAGCAATGGTATAAAGGTGTATATAGACGCTTGATTCTCATGTGAAATAATGTTTAATAAGACACTATTTATACATTTATATAAAACGATTATTCAACAACGAGATAATTAATTCGAAAATAAGAACGGCACAGAGCAGGGTTGTGTTCTCATTAGTGATTGTTGTGTCATTTATTTCTGTCGAAGCACGCACCCACCACACAGACAGATCTAGAAAATTTATTACATACATACATACACACTAGACTGATGCAAAATTTGAAATTTTCGCTCCACAGTGCTCAAACGGTTTCAAATCAGGTCCTGATTAGTCTCCCAAAATTTAAACTCATCTGGAAAGAAACTGACTTGGCACAAACTATTCGAAGTTTATATGGAAATTGCTATGGGTAAACCAAACTTTTTGTTCATTGTCTTCTACCCATTTTCCAAATTGCTTTTTCGGAAAGTTCAATAACTATTGTTACGGGAAATTTTCTAAGCTACAACTTTGCACAAAATCGTTTTTCAGCCAAATGTCAAATTAAATTGTTATTAATTGTTTAAGAGATTGATAATCTTATGACATGATAAAGCAGCTGTTCTGTGGGCATCACTGTATTCTGCAGGGCTACATAGTAGACATGATATTTGTGCTCTATTCTTCGCACCAGAAAAACCAATGTTGCCTGATGAACAGTTGAATGAGCAGAATCATAAGACATCAGTGACTTGAATCATTAATAACTTTTGTTTCTTACTTTTGATTGAAAAGTGGTTTCCACCAAAGTTGTTGCTGAGAAAATTTGCTACAATCAATGCTATGATTTGTAAAAACATAGTGATGTGCTGAATTGTTAGATAGATATGAACAAAAACATAAGTTTTCCCATAGTAATTCCCATATAAACTTGAAATGGTGTGTGCCAAGTCAGTTTCTTACTAAAGTAGTTCAAATTTTGGGAGGCTAACCAGGACCCAATTTAGAACCGTTTAAGCACTTTGGTTTGTTTTTTCCGTCGATCTAGTTTTCCGTGCTGAGCACCAATGCTACCGACGTGCCAGGAAGGCAGCTCCCACACCTGGACCCTACCTATCGACCCATCAACTCATGAACCGGGGACCAACGGCTTTACTTCCCATCCGAAGGAAGGCGTGATCAGAGATGTTATGCCTCAGAACATCCCGGCGGCGCCGACTGGGATTGAACCCAGGCCTGCTGGGGTGAGAGGTAATCGCGCTTACCACTACACCACCGGCACCGTTGCCGTTTAAGCACTGTGGTGCGAAAATTTCAAATTTTGCATCAGTCTAATACACACACATGTCGTTATATGGGATTCGAACAACCTTCCGATCACCAGCTGCATGCCTTGTCATCTGCGTTTGAAAAACATTTACAAAGCATGCAATTAAAACATGGATGCATAGTGGTATAAGAGTTATTATGCTGACTGTATTCACCTTTATTCAGCAATATTGTTAAGCAATGCAATGGAATCTAGTAATGCAATAGTATTGGAGCTAGAAAACAATTATTAGACGTATAATAAAGCATGTTGTTAAATCAATTGAAACAGTCAGATTAAAGCGTCAATGTATGTGTAAATTACACTTATTCAGTATGTTATTAGATCAAACTTCTGGTGTTGAATCAGGAAGACAGTCATCGTTTGTATAGATTTTAATAAGTATATTAATCAAATCAGAGCAATGAGCGGAATAAAGGCGCATCTCAATGAGGTTTTCTGAGCACATAATTTGACCACCCGTTTTATTAAGCATTGAACACTGTTATAAAGCATTTATTCAATCTATATGCTTATTTGTGACTCTGAATTGTTTTTTGGGCAGAGTTGTGGAATAATGAATTTAATACGTCGTTTATAAAGCATTTACAATGCATTCAACTAAAACATGGACGCATAGTGGTATAAGAGCTATTTTGCTGACTGTATTCACCTTTATACAGCAATATTGTAAAGCAATGCAATGAAATCTAATAATGGAGCTAGAAAACATTTATAAGACGTCTAATAAAGCATTTTATTAAAGCAATTGAAAACAGTCAAATTGAAGCGACAATGTATGTGCAAATTGCACTTATTCAGTTTGTTATAAGATCAAACTTCTGGTTCTGAATCAGGAAGACAGTCAACGTTTATAAAGCTTTTAAGTAAATTAATCATATCAGAGCAAACGGTGGAATAAAGGCGCATCTATCGAGCTCAATGAGCTTTTTTCAGCACATAATTCGACATTCAGTTTTATTCAGCATTGTACACTGTTATACAGCATTTATTCAATGTGTATGCTTATTTGTGACTGTGAATTGTTTGTTGGGTAGTTTCATGGAAATATTCGCTTTTGAATGTATATGAGGATTTTGTATATGTTAATTTCAACCAAATCCCCTATATAAACACCAGCACCAGTCCGAGTTACGTCAAAAACAACTGAAACATTCAGAGAGTGGTTATCTCATTTACTGAAATGAGTCTGGTCGTTGGCCTGTGGAAAATCTAGGGGTTGGCCCGGGCCAGTCTAAGCTGGGGTGCATAACACTTCGGTACACTCAAGTCGTCAGCCATATTCGGCAAACCTCCGGGGCTATCGTGACAGCATTTAGGTGCTCCCCATTCACCAGCGAACGAGAATGCTGACACTCTGCTTACAGGACCCCAGCATAACAGCTTCAAGTATGGACCGTGAAGCCATCAAAATTGCCAATTGGAACGCTTCGAGTTCGTTTGAACTCGAACGATGCCAATTGGAATGCATCGAGTTCGTTGAATTCCTCAACGAACGAAACATCGATATCGCCATCATCACCGAAACGCACCTGCTCAACCTATCATCTAAAAGGAACTCAGCTCTTGAACCACGAATTGCACTAGCTGCTAGGAGAACCATCCATCGTCCACATTGCAAAAATTGGGTGACTACGGTGGGCTGGGCACGTCGTGAGAATGCCGCACGACGACTCAGTGAAAATGGTTCTCGAAAGCGACCCAACAGGAACAAGAAGGAGAGGCGCGCAGCGGCCAAGGTGGTTCGACCAAGTAGAAGGCGACCTGCGGTCCCTTCGCAGACTACGAGGCTGGCGAAGTGTGGCCATGAATCGAGTCGAGTGGGACGACTTCTTCGGATAGCAGAGGACATTGGTAAGGTAAGTATCGCTTTCAAAATTGGGCTGTAAACAGTTATACATATGGCAGCTCAAAATGACAATTCAGGATTTATCGCTTGGTGGCAGGTCATTGGCGAAAAATGTCTACTTTTATAAATGCAAACGTTAGAATATCAGCCTTTGTGGGATGTTTACATTTATGCTAGTTCACTAGCTCAACCAGCTCAACCCACTAGCACGAATTTCAGTTGTTCCTGAAATCTCATGATGTTAGATTTTTTTCAATACTTCATTAGCGAGATTTTTAGCTCATTAGCTCTTCATGTTGGTAGATGCTGACGCCCTGTTTACTTTATGCTGGTTACTTTTTAGTACAGTTCTAGTACACTAGCGCTAGCAAATCACCACAGATGTAAACACGACATTAGCTAGAACCTTCAGGTACCTGTTGAATCAGTAATGAGTGTAAATTAGGAAAGATCGGTCATTTCATGCACTGGAGATAGTTACCGTAAGCCGGGTGCAACTTGATCATGATTTTCAGTAATATGTTAAAATTTCTTTGATTGTAGTTTATTTTCAATTAAAGTATTTAAAAAACCAGCGCTACTTTGTCGCAATCATCCATTTTATTTTTATCGAGCAGAAAACATCAATAATGTCAAAGATTTCACCATGCACAAATCAATAATACGTTAGTTCATAAGCTACAACACAAAGCGCATGGTATGAATTTTTACACTAATTATTCTCAAAACAAAAGAAGTGCTCAATGTTTCTGTCTTCATCCGTATTTACTTCATTAATCCGAGTTCCTTAATGAGTTCACTAAGACAGAAGAAGCCCTGCGAGAGCTGCATCTTATTGTAGCTAGTTCTACGTTTCTGTTATTTTCCGCTGAGAAGCTGTTCCGAAGACAAGTAGAACCTCCATGGGCGTTACATCATTCATCCCATCATAAGTTTCATCATTCGTTGAGTTGAACCTGACTATTGGCCACGAAAAGGCTTGCCAATGCACATCAAAAAGCGACTACATACATCCGAACATTTGTTTATCTCAAATCTACGGAAGACATTCCGCACAACTACCATAAACCGGACTAGTTCATGTTGATCTTCGTCAAGCTTCGTTTACAATTTGGACTTCTACATCAACACATGTAAAGCAGCCTTCAGGTTCAGGTTTAGGCTAAACTTGGGGAGTTCGTTCCATTTTGTAAATTTTTATCTTTTCAAACCAGTAACGTTGGGAGATCACCGTTTTGTGGTGCGTTACTGGTATAAGATCTATCACCGAACCCTAGTCGTGACAACTTCAAGCTAGGGAATCACGATTTTCCAGTAATCAAAGGATCACATTTTAGTCCTTGTTTCTTTTTATGACTTTATAATAGTGACAAGACTCGGGTAGTGACGACTCCCTTAGCAAATCAAAAATATATTTTTTTTTTCCTTTGGTTTGTTTTTTTCCGTCGATCTTGTTTTCCGTGCTGAGCACCAATGCTACCGACGTGCCAGGAAGGCAGCTCCCACACCTGGACCCTACCTATCGACCCATCAACTCATGAACCGGGGACCAACGGCTTTACTTCCCATCCGAAGGAAAGCGTGATCAGAGATGTTATGCCTCAGAACATCCCGGCGGCGCCGACTGGGATTGAACCCAGACCTGTTGGGGTGAGAGGTAATCACGCTTACCACTACACCACTGGCGCCGTTAAATCAAAAATATTGTTTATGTTAATAGAGTTTACATACTCCTTTTCCCTTTGTCCTCCTTTTCCTTTCCCTCTTCTCTTTTCAGAAAGTGAGTAATGGCGCTATAGCCATAAGCCATAAAAGGCTAGGACAAGAGTTAGTGCTCATGTCCCAACCGTCAGAAGAAAATGAAGCATCACTTAACCTTTCTAGCTTTGATGCTTCCAACATCCAACCAATCATATAATTACCAAAATCGGAACGATTGAATTCTGAAGCATCGTGTTTAAATCTTCGATTTAAATAAGCCCGATGTTTTCTGAATTATCTTGCCCCTTAAATGCTGCACAGTAGGCCTGGCCGTTTTGATTTGTGTGACGAAACATATATCAAATAGACAAGAAAAATGATGTAGGTATATATATATATATCATTTTCCAGGATGCTTTCAAGAACTGGCTGTGTTGGTGTTAGATTAGATTTGATTAGATCCGTAGAACGAAGTAGATCCAATGACCTTTCCCTGCGTTTGGACGGAATTGAAAATCGTAGGACGAATTTTGAATCAAGAAGCAGTGTTAGATTTTTAACAATATCTCTACAACGTATAACTTTTTTTTATCCAACCCAACGGTACCTAAGGAAATGTAAATATATGTTGTAGTCATCTATTGCAGAATTATTCTATTTACTTGTGTGCATATCCGTTCGAAAAATACAGAAATTGCTCGGGTTGTACTGGTCTATATCTATTGGTGCATAGGTAACAAATCCTTAGAGATCGATTTGTTAAATTATGTTCGTAATTTTTAGTTTCAATGATGTTATTATGGTTCGGAAATTTAAGGCTTCTTCCAATAGTTATTGCAGTTATTTTATTATCACTTTAACTTACAGTATATCCACAGTTGATGTGATTACAGCTCATACATATCATTCTTATGTGTGAAAAATAAGTTTATTATCAACTGTAAATGTGTGAACAAAAAAGAAGCTCAGATAAATGTAGAATTATCAATGATTTGAAGTCCAAATTATTGAGAAATGTTGGTAAAACGTGCCTTTGAATCATCTTACAATAAGACATCTTAAATAAAAACGGGTTTATTTTCAGCAGTTCCGTCGATCAATTTGTCCCCGGTGTTCAATTTGCCCCCGGTTTGAGGTACTGCTTTTTGTAGTCGAACTGCAAATCATTTCCCCATCGTCATGGAGCCTAACGTGCAACGAAAAGAGCAAAAAGAAAGCATACCTCAATAGAAATCCCAATGTGTGTCAATTCGTTCGTCTCGTTGTGGCCAACCCTGCAATGTGAGCCACGGTTTTGTGCTGGGCTCGCTGGCCATCCCACTAGTTGGTGGCAATGAGGCTACACTTTTTTATGCTCTGGTGAAAGTTTAGGCTAGAATTGAGGTAACGACGATGACTTTGTTTATGAAAGTGATGTAGCGAATGAGAACTCAAATCTTTACTTTACTTTTTTGTTGTTTTTAAGATATTTTCTGCCATAGACGTAAATTTAAGCAGGCGAAAGCCATCACAATGAGGAATCAGTTCCAGCATTTTTTTTCATACTCGTTATCAAATATTGGTATAGGAATACAGGCGCATCCTTGATCAAAAATATGGTTCGGACAAATTATGGACCGATGACAATTCTTGCTGTCTGCTGTAAACCAATGTTCAAATGTAATTTAAACGTAACCGTTTATGTATGTGATCAAACATGAAATCTTTAATCAATTCACACTGTTCCAAGCAGTAGAGACCGCTGGCCATTGACTTTTCTGTCGTTCATAACACACAACACCTGGAAATGATCCGGATACCACCTGGAAAGTGGCTCAAAATTGAATTTAGTTACATGGGTCAGATCTCCTCATAGGTGGGTGAATCAAGGTGGAATCTATTTTAATCAATATCAATATAATAATTATTATTATTACTTTTGCTGGTCAGCTCGGCTTCTCGCATTCACTCTGCCAACCGCGTTAGGTATTCCCTAGAAATGTTCTTCATAACAGTTTCGATTTTATCTTAAAAACAAACAGTTCTAAAAAGTAATGTAAATTGATGTTACAATGATGCACATAAATGGAGCGTCACTTATCATATAAGTTTATATTATAGATCGCGTAAATTTATGAGAAATGTCATGAGATATTCCAAAAATTGTATGCAACCGTCCATCATTGTAAGCAACTTTTCTGGCAAGTTTCTGGTTCACATGAAAAGGAAGTTTACATGCATGAATGTTTACTTACATGCATGGATGTTTACATCACCAGTAACATTCATAATATTTTTTTCTGTGCACTTACAAATTGCATCTAGGAAAGGGTTGGGATTTACTCTTTAATTTGTTTTCTTCTGATAAATTCTCGCTAGAAATTACATAAATTTTTCTCTATAATACTCCTTAAAGCTCCCTTAGTATGTTTCTCAGAAGTCCAATGTGTAAACATCAAAATTGTCTTGGAATTATTCTCTGAATTTTTCTAGAAATTTCTTTGGAAATCTCCGCAGCGTTCCCAAACTTTGAAAACTTCCATATAGTTCCCTTCAGAATTCATTTGGTATTCTGATCAGAAAGCCATTGAGTTTATTTACAAAATTACCTTCACGGACAAATAAAGTAACTCAAAGGATGAGTCAAGTTTACTCACATTCAATTTTTTTTTCATTCAAAATTTTTACTCACTTTCGTCAAATACACTGTGAGAAAATACACTTTTGACGAAAGTGAGTAAAATTTGTATGGGCAAAATAGAGAGTGAGTAAACTTGACTCAGCCTGTGATGTACCTTTTACCTTCGTGTCGGAATTCTTCTCAAAATTATCCTCAAAACTTTCTTCTAGGATTCTGCTAAAGTGTAGCCCACACAGATAAAAAAATCTGAATTTTAACTATCGCGTAAAATCTCCCCTCGTTTAATTTTGAGCTATACTTGGCATTAACAGCAAAATCGTTTACAAGCTTGCATAGAATATAGCTAATTTATGTGATATTGCACTTAAATTTACACGAAATATTGCGTAAATTTATGTCAAATCTAGCGTTAATTTTATGTGCGCTATATCTTGCAGAAATTTACATCAATTTTTCGAACGGTGCAGTTAGAATCGAGATGCAACAAAACGGCATCTTCTCGGGATTGGTTGGACGTTAAACAAATGTTACACAGTTCGAAAAAGTTGTGTAAATTTCTGTTCAATATGATGCACATAAATGGAGCGTCAGGTATCATATACTTTTACATTATATATCATGTAAAGTTCTGACACATTTCATGCAATGTAGCAAATATTGTATTCAAAAGCCCATCTTTGTAAACAACGTTGTTTGCAAGTTGCTCGGTTACATGAAATGAAATACAAGTCTACGTGAATGAATGTTTACATCCCAATTAAAATTCAGAATTTTTATCTGTGTAGATATTAAAAATGAAGTATATTTATTGTATTGATATGATGAAATTTGCAGCTCTGCATTACTTTTCTTGCAAATGTATCAGCTAAAACGAACTTTAATTTGCCGGTGACATAGTGCCACTGAATTTGGCCTAGATTTGGGTAGATTTGAATTATTCCAACGTTGTTGTGCTTTTTAGTGCTTTTGTCTTCCAGAACTTAATTAAAACTGCACGAATCGTGAAGGTTTCAGCACTGACAGAGGAGCACTTATTAAAACTGATCCTAGAGCTCCACGGTTTTTTTTTTCGAAAACACTTAGGACTGTCATATATAAATTACGTCGGTAGCATTGGTGCTCAGCACGGAAAACAAGATCGACGGAAAAAACAAACCAAAAGGAAAAAAAAAAAAATATATATATATAAATTAATTAGGGGTCATGACATAAACATGTACCTAGAAGGCCATGGGAAAAGTGGTGCATCTATGATACTGATTCTAAAGCTTCACGGTTTTCTCGAAAACACTTCGAACTCTGAAGTTTTTGAAAAAAACACGGTTTTTTCACAGTTTTATGTATGAAGCACTTTTACAGATGTTCCGGGTCTTCCGAATGACGGTCCAATGGCCATCCAGGTTCATGTTTATGTCACGACCCCAAATTGATTCTTATAACACAGTTCCTAATATTTTTTTAAATAAACTGCGGAGCTCTAGGATCGGTTTTATTGATTTACCACTTTTAAGGATGTTCCAGATCATCCAGAGGACGGTATCATCAACAATCAATACGAAACTAACGATTTTAAATTGGCTCACTACTTGACTAGCCTATTGGTCCCAAGCAAATCGATTAACGTACCCCATTCTAAATCAACATTCTAGTACTACACTATGTTTGTTTTGATTCGCTATGAAAGTTTGACAGATAAAATGAGGGGTTATTGGATTTTCCTATATTTCAAGGGGGAAACGATTAGCTTGGGACCGAAGATAGTACCAGAGCTGAGACAAAAAGTGGAGCACGTTTCTTTGGGACCTACTAGTCTTAGAGTTACCTCTATGGTATCATGCCCATCCAAGTCTATGTTTACGTTACGTCCTATTTTTTCTTATATCACAGTTCCAAGAGATTACAAAAAAAAACTCCTGAGCTCTAGAATCAGTTTCATGGATGAACCAATTTTACCGATGCACGAATCTTCCCAAGGACGGTTCCATAGCCATCCAGGTCCATATTTATGTCACGACCCCAAATTCTTTCTAATATTACAGTTCCACGTGCTTTTGAAAAAAAAAACTGCGTAGCTCTAGGATCAGTTTCATGGATGGACCACTTTTAAGGATCTTTCGGAGGACGGTCTCATGGCCATCCGGGACCATGTTTATTTCACGACCCTAAATTATTTCTTATATCACAGTTCCTAATGTTTTCAAAAAAAAAAAACGCTGAGCTCTAGGATCAGTTTCGTGGATTGACCACTTTTACGGATGTTCCGAATCTTCCGTTGTCTCCAGGATCAAAATATAAGGACAATGACTGTATTCTGGCTAATTATGAACATTTGTACCCATTCTAGAATCTAGGAATTCTAGAAGTACCACAGTTTCTGAAATTCATCAAAAAATGACTAAGTTATGCCATTGCAAACTTGCCGTTACACGTTTTTCGAAGGCATCGTATTCGGAGTGTTAAAACGATGAAATGCTCCTGAAACCATGGAAAAAATGTTCTTTTTCAACGTAGCTACTCAGATTTACTGTCCATCTGTGTTTTTTAGTCAGACGAGAGTAATTAAAAACAGACTATTGAATGAGAGGTTTAATGACCTACAACATGTCCTGAAAAACAGCGAAGAAGGACAGTTTTGCAATGAAAAATCTAAAACCTCTCATTAAGAAATAACTATCGTGTAAATGACGGAATCCATCTTTGGCATAAGGGATGATACGTAAAAAAAGATGTCATGTAACATAAAATCCTCTGAGACTGAGAAGTTCGTTGTTACTCGACAAAAAGTAAGTTTGATTGAGCTGAATTTCACGTTTTTTTTTATGACTTAATGTTACGTTAAAATTAACGCTCGTGTATGTCAGTCTCAGAATCCCTACATTTACATGATTTTTTTTATGTGTGACATGTCTTAGATGCACATTTGGAAACTTGTAAGAACGGCTCATATCTGAATGAAGGATATATCTGCTATGAAAAATCAAAGGATGGAAATAGTCAGCTAAAAATGTTTGTTTATAATTCCGAGTCTTAGTTCTTTAAACATTGCCAACGTCCATTAGCATGCAATTTGTCTACATATAAGTTCCAAAAATTAAAAAAAAAGTTTTCAATACTGTTGATCTTTAAATTAGGACATAGTTCTGGATCCTATTGTTCCAAATGGCCTAATAACACTAAACCTGTTTAGCAGCACTTTGTCGGAACTATGCGGTGGTGAATGGTTGGTTTAATGAAGTACAACATGTATCCAATGAAGTTCCAAAGAAGGACACATGTGCTATGAAAAATCTTAAACAATAGACATGTCTTTAGATGCAAATTTTTAAACTCAAAAGAACGTATCATGTCTGACAGAAGAAAACATCTGCATCAAAGGCTGAAGATGCAAGAAATCCCTCAACTATTGATTTGGTCTTAACTGATGCATGTCAACTTTGTAGCCCAACCATGCTGACTTCGATTCTGATTCGACGTTTGAAATATCCCAAGAAATAATTTTTAATCCCAACGCTCTACTTTCAATTACCAAAGGACTGATTGGGAGCAATATCGAATATTTATGGTATATAACTAGTTTCGTCCCAAATATTCTTTTGCCAACCAAAGATGATGTTATGTCCTAGAAACTCTGACTACTTCTATAGAGCTACCGAAGTACACAAATTCGAGGTTAAATTAGATTAAATTATAATAGCCAACGATCTTCAGCTCTTGATCCGTCTTAAAAATGTCCTTAGGAGACAACGTCAAAAAACACGCGATCCTGCCATGAAAGTTATCTGGCGGGATTTGCAAAATCAAATTAAAAAGCGATTCTCTGCCCTAAGGTTTGAACTTTTGAAAATAATATTTCAAAATTAGACCCGAGTTCCAAATCCTTTTGGAAACTCACAAAAATTTTGAAATAGAAATTCGAGAGTTCCCATAATTTTAGTTTGGGTCTTACTAGTCCTATAGAGAATCAGGTTGCTCGGGATTATTTTAATATTTTCTCTGATTTGGACGAATTAAGATCTATAACAAAAAAGTTTCATAATATGAAAACTCCAGGTTATGATGGAATTTCCAATATCCTCATAAAAAACTCCCATGAAGTACCTTAGTGTACTTCCTGATAAATGGAAAAATACAAAAGTTGTTCCAATTTTGAAATCGGATAAAAATCCTGCTGAAGCTTCTAGCTACTGTCCAATAAGTTTGCTTTCATCAATAAGTAAACTTTGTGAAAAGATAATTTTGAATACAATGAACCCAACAAACAATTTAAGCTGAATAAAAACTGAATAAGCCATTTTTTAGCTGAAGAAGTATTTTTTTGCCTGAATAAACTCTTATTCAGCTTTCAATGTTTGTTGGGAAGCTTCACATCAATATGAAGTCAGCTGGAGTTCCTCGTTGTAGCATTCTTGGACCTATTTTTTTGTCAAGTCAAGTGAAATATCTTGGATTAGTACTTGACCAATTAACTTTCAAAGATCATAATCACCTTTCACCCCAGCAGGCTTGGGTTCAAGCCCAGTCGGCGCCGCCGGGATTTTCTGAGGCATAACATCTCTGATCACTCCTTCATTCGGAAGGCAAAAAAAAAAGCCGTTGGTCCCCGGTTCATGAGTTGATGGGTCGATAGGTAGGGTCCAGGTGTGGGAGCTGCCTCCTTGACGTCGGTAGCATTGGTGCTCAGCACTTAAAACAAGATCGACGGAAAACCATTCAAGGAAAAAACAAACAAAAAATGCTTCCAATCGACAACCGTAGAAGTTCTCAAAGCCACAATAAACACCACGCTGGGGGTTAAACGTAATATCCTATCAAGAAGCAGAAGAATAATATGATGTAAAAACCTCATGTTGGGGAAATGGATGTAATGTCGGCCTAAATGCCACTAATTTGGGCCCATACATAAATTTAGCAATCGACTAATTTTTCAATAACGACCAAAAATATCCATTAGTACCGTTTGAATGAACCGTTGATCCAAAAAAAATTGATAAATAGCAGATGTTTAGCGATGGGCCTAATCTTAGATCCATTAGCCAACATTAGGGCCATTTCCCCTATATTAAGCATCTTAATTTAAAGAAAAACTTTCCCATATTTGTTTTCAACCCATATTCACACTCTCTGAAAGGATGAAAAACACACTGCGTAATTGAGTTAATTGATGATTGATTTTTCCCACCCAACCGCGACGGTCCATCTTCAGCTCGATTATCACACCTGTTATCTCAAAACGCCTTATTATTTCATTGTTATCCCACATGCAATCACGTCATAACTTACCTAAAGATTATCGTATCTTCATCGTATATCGTTGAAAGCAAGCGGCACCAATAGGAGAAAGAGAGAGTAAATTGGTAGGCCTACCCTCTGAATACCTGCTTGGATAATGTGACGGATGGGGGAAGAAAGCAATGTGTTTTTTTCCATCCCATCCTCTCACAACACGTATCCAATAAGCTGAGTGCGCACATCCCAGTTTCAACCTTCACGAAGCAACGCGAGAGTCATGCTGCATTCCAAGTTTCCATTCATTTAACCTACATTTCAGCTGCTTTCTAACTTGTTTTTGTTGCATCTCACTTTTGCTGATATGGTTCTTTCTTTCTCGCTGGGAGGATTCATGGCTGGACCAAGGTAACGCTGGTAGATCACGTTTTCGTGGTGCGTTACTAGTATTAGATCTACCACATCGAACCCTGGCCCTAAGCTCTTCTTGTTTGACTGTTGTTAGCCTCGGTTTTGAGTTTGGAAACAAGAAAAGGTTCTGCTGCATGATCAAATAGGGGAATTTACGTATTCTCGTCAATCTAAGCAGCGTCCAAACTTCTATTAGCGATTTCTCAGCGTCACACACATAAATGACAGGTTTGTTTGTTGACATTTATCTGCTGCTTGCTGTTCTACCAATTTCAATCGACAGAATTGATCAAAACGGGTTGAACCTGTTTATACAACGCTCCAAACTTCTCAGGTGAGAGTGACTATTGTCGGCAGTCTCTTTTTCTTCGGCACCCTTTCCATTTGAACTGCGTGTTAACCAGCTGTTCTATTATCGGCAACTCGAAATCAGCCGTATTTTGTAGTAAGTATATTTCATTTAAAGAAAAATATCGTAAAACAGGAATTCACAGTCGTAAAAATGTAATCATATTGAAGCTGAAAAGGTAAGGAATCGGCTTAATACATTCAGCGAAGAGTTTTGATGGGAAAATACAGTGAAATAAACGTTTCAATTTCGGTTGCCGAAAACAGTCAATGGGTGCCGAAGCCATAATTTACCCTATCATCGTTTTTTTTTGTCGCTAAGAAGACCTATTTTGATTGATGAGAAGGCGCGTATTTGGAGAGATACGAATGATACGGAACATCACAATTGGGTTCTTTAGATAATTTGGTATTGAGGTAATTGCATATTCGTAATCTGCATATCAAAAGGAACCGAAACCCATAATTTCATCAATTTTGGATCACTGGAACTATTTTAAATAAGTGTGATTACAGTAGCAAAAATCACCATCTTAGCGCCCCGCGGTGGCACTTTGTATGGGAGCGAGCTGTCAATTGGTTAGTTTAGTGTCAAACAGTGAAGTGGTTATTTTGCTTTAAATTTTGCTTTGAATATTGAGATGAAAGTAAATACTTACTTACTTAAGGGTCCTGTGCACCACCAGCGGTGCAAACGGCCAACGTGAAAGACTTCCATCCTGGGCGGCTGCTCGCTTTTGCCTTGACCTGGGCCCAGGTCAGATTCCTATCGACTTGCTTAATTTACTTATTGAGGCTCCGCCGCCATGAGCCCCTGGGTCTGCCTCTGCTGCGATGTCCTGCCGGATTCCAATCCAGCGCTTGCTTGCAGATTTCATTTCCGCCCCGTCGAAGTGTGTGGCCGACCCACCTCCACTTTCGCTCTCGAATTTCTGTTGCTATCGGTTTCTGATGACATCGACGATGGAGCTCGGCATTCGAGATCCAGTTGTGAGGCCACCAGGCACGAATTATATTCCGCAGGCATCGGTTGATGAAGACCTGCAGCTTTTGAGTGTTCTTCGCAGATTCACACCACGTTTCGCTGGCGTATAACAACACAGATTTCACGTTCGAGTTGAAAATTCGTAAACTCGCAAAGGCAGCCCTAGCCTTCTTAATTCGTGCACCTATGTCGCTCTTGGTCCCGCCGTCCAACGCTATTTGGCTGCCAAGATATTAGAAACTTTCGACCTTCTCCACTGCTTGTCCCGCTACCGTAAAGTTGGAAGGGTTGCCCGTGTTGATATCCATCGATTTGGTCTTGTTGACGTTGATGGTGAGACCCGCCGCAGAGGAGCGTTCGGCTAGGTCATTGAGCTTACTCTGCATATCAGAGCGCCGTTGTGCTAGTAGAGCAACATCATCAGCCAAATCGAAGTCGTTGAGATGCTCCATGGTGATAGGCTGCCAAAGCAGCCCACGGTTTGGTACACGGTCAATTGCACCTACCATGATCTCGTAGATTACGATGAGAAACAGTTGCGGTGATAGTATACATCCTTGTCTCACACCAGCGACTACCCGGATAGGGTCGGACAAGGCTCCGTTATGCAGAACTCTGCACTTGAAAGCCTCATACTGCGCTTCGATGAGGTTGACGATTTTATCCGGGACTCCCTTGCGTCTCAGGGCGCCCCACAGATTCTCGTGATTGAGACGGTCGAAAGCTTTTTCGTAGTCAATGAATACCAAATAAAGGGACCCTTGGAATTCATCGACCTGCTCCAGGATGATGCGGAGCGTGACAATATGGTCCACACAAGATCTTCCGGCACGGAAAATAAATAGAATCGAATAAAACATCGTTGTGCTCAGAAACGAAGCTCTTTCAGATGATATATAGTAACCGATATAATTTAAAAAAATTAAAGAACCCAATTGAGTGAGACTACTTGTGAGAAGAGCAAGTATGTATGATTTAACTGTATGGAAAACGTATACCTCTTTACTTACGCCTTATTATTTGTTGGTCGCAAAATCCTAAACCAAACAGGCTTTATTACAGATTTTGCCAATTTTACAAATAAGCTGATGCGTGTATAGTAGACTGATGCAAATTTTGACATTTTCGCTCCACAGTGCTCATACGGTTCCAAATCGGGTCCTGACTAGCCTCTCAAAATTTGAACTCATTCGATAAGAAACTGACTTGGTACAAACCATTTGAAGTTTATATGGAAATTACTATGGGAAAACCAAATGTTTTGTTCATACGCATCGAACAATTTACCATATCGCTCTGCTTTAAAAAAATATAACTGAGCTCGCAGCTACAACTTTGTTCAAAACCACTTTTCAATATAATGTAAACATTAAAAGTTATCAATAATTCAAGCCAATAATATCTTATGATTATGCTCAATCAACTGTTTAGCAGGCAACATTGGTGTTTATGGCGCTTAGAACAGAGCACAAAAATCATGGCTACTATGTCACACTGCAAGATACAGTGTTGCTCACAAAACAGCTGCTTGATCATGCCATAAGATTATCAATCTCTTAAACAATTAATAACTATTTTATTTGACGTTTAACTCAACAACTATATACTGCTAAGTTGTAGCTGAGAAAATTTTCCATAGGTATAGCTTTTGAATTCTTGAACAGTGCAATATGGGAAAAGGTAAGAAGACAATGAACAAAACATTTGGATTTCCCATAGTAATTTCCATATAAACTTCAAATGGTTTGTGCCAAGTCAGTTTCTTTTCAAAGGAGTTCAAATGTTGGGAGACTAATCAGGACCCGACATGGAACGGTTTGAGCACTGTGGAGCGAAAATGTCAAAATTTGCATCAGTCTAGTGTATAGTTAGACATAGCAGGGGAGCATAGTGGAGTTCGGCCCTGGGTTAAACTGGCTCCGCTGTGGAATATTGAAACAATCAACTCCTTAAAAAATGTACTCGAGTTCTTTGTTATAGTATAATTAATGTTGTAAAACACATTCGAGCTTGTCAATACACTTGTCAAAATAACAACAAAAATACTCATTGTGTAAGGTGACGGCTGACACTTGTTATACATATTGTGCCTATGAAATTCAATGTTTAGCTATGTTAAAATTAGATTCATGTAAACTTAATCTTTAAGAAAAACACAAGTCTGTTCGAAGTACTAACGGAAAAAATATTAGTTTGTCTTAAATTTTAAAGTATTAAAGAAGCTGTTACAGCTTGCCTTGGATCACAATTGGATGGAATGTGTTGTACCTCAAGGTTGAACTTGAATGGAGTATATAAGAATACCTCCATTTAAAAATAAATCAGGCTTTTACGAAAACATCTGTACATTTGCAGTCAAAATTAATTCGGAGTTGAAAACGGTATATGGGGCCATGGGAGACCCATCAGTGCATCCAAAACATTCGTAAAAGTGGTCACTTAAAAAAAGCATATACTGGCCACTACGAGGTTTATGATTTCGGAAACGTTTTTCAGATCAGTGCTGTAAATTCTCAAAATCGATTGAACATTTTTGATGAAAATGAGAAAACCAGCTATCCGATATCAAAGACCTTAATCAGTTGACGAAGGCATGGTTCATTCTCATTTGAGAAACGCTTGATATCATTCAATTGAGTGTAACCTACTCATAAACGGAAACATCAACCCGACATTGGGTCGACATCTACCTTAAATTTGCCTTTCATTGATCCGAAATCGGGTCGACTTGTCTGTTCGGGACAATTTTGCTGGGTTTCTTCCATATTCCACTGTCGTATATCAAATGACAGTGAGTGGCTCAATTGACAGTGACGATGAGGTTCGAATGAGAAAGGGGCTCTTCAAATGATGGACATTTGAGAATTTGTTTTCACAGAATTGATCGAATGGTTGTATTGGTTCATCTTCAATCGAATGATATGAAAATTAACAGCACTGGTTCAGATAATCAAGGCCTTCTACATGGTTCACTCAACGCGGGGGTGGGACAAAATTCAAATTCCAGTTCCAGTATGATTTCCGAGGACCATTTGGGCCCTATAGTAATTGTGTAAAATTTCAAGTCGGTCTGTGTAACTATATTTTAGCGCCAGCGGTTTTAATTTAAAATGGAATTCCAACGGGAAAACTTATTTTTTCAAATAAAAATCTGGCAAAGTCATTAATTGTTCTATAGAAATAAATCAATCCAACTACTCCCTAAGAAATTTTACAAGGAAACTTCTCATCCAAAACCGCAAAAGGATCCGACGCTTGTGGAAAAAGTTATTTATCCATTACTGATTGCTAACCAAACGAACTGCTCATTATCATTATTTTTTAGCAGCACTGCCAGCTACCGCCTGCTCACGATGGAAAATGACAGGTGGGCAGGAACTCACAGTCTCCCAGTGTTGGTGAGTTCTTTGCCGTTAATGTTCACGAAAAGTTCACTATTTTGCTATACAGAAATTCAAAACAAAAATTTTATCTGCGGATTTGAACAGTTTTTGACCTGTTTCATACTACCGGAAGGTGTATGCTGGTCACAAATGCCGTGCCAAACTGATTTCCTACTCAATTAATCGATCTTTGATGTGAAATTCGCTAATAAACACGAGGCGCATTTCTTATAGCAAACATGCCATAACAAAATGGGCATGGTTCATTTAAGTAAACAAACTAACACTTCTTCCGACTGTTACACCTATGTATTAGCCGTCTCGCCGCCTGCTGATGTCTGCACTGTGTGGTGGTTCACTCAGCATGGAGAAAAACCGATATCATGCGCAAAGAATCTTCGATTTGGATGAAACTTTGCACAGGGTCATTTGGAAACAAGCGTAATTTTTCACAAGGGCGCATTTGTTTTGGAACACAATTTATTCAATCAATCCTACTTGGAAAAAACTTCGAGTGTTACTCTACAACCATCTAGGAAAAAAAAATATAGGCTGAACATTAGGCTCTACGAAAGAGATATAATCAGAAAACAATACTCACAATACTACTTTGACGAACATGAACTGAAAATGTCTAGGTTGTTCTGTGATTAGGTAAAATTTCAGTCAAGTTGTGAAACAGGTCTTAGAGTCCTACAGCTTTTTTTAAAGCATTTATAGAACGACTCATTAGAATCCGGGACGGGACTTGACAATCAAGCTTCTTCTTGAAGTTTTTGAAGAATGCCCTTCGGAAAGTTGTGCGTGGTGTTTGACGGAGTTGACCAATGATGCCAGGAATGTAAATTATTTTTTTCTATCTTAATTTATTTTTATTCGGAGTTTCTACCACAGTTTAGCAGCTTGTACGAATTTTTGCTCAACACAATAAAAATAACCCTAAACAAATAACAATATTCATCACTTTAAAAACGCATTGCACTCAATTTTTCAACTTTCCTTTCGCACATATAAACAATTAACAAAGCCATTGACGTCAACATTGATTCCGGTATCACTGCCAGCCAGATTGATGCGATCCCTCTGTCCTTTTTATTCCACGATTGCTACTGTCAAATCGACCAATCAGAAACTGGCTCTGATTTGACAGCAAATTGGCTCGAAATCGCTACCCGATTGCCAAGTCCCGTCCCAGATTAGAATGAATTTGGACTTCTGACCGGAAAATGGAGCCCGGGAGTCACAGGGTGAACTTTCGGAAGATACCGAACAACAGTGAAAGTAGTCAATACTTGAAACTGGGCCTAGAGCTCTGTGGTTATTTCGAGAGCACTTATAGAAGATTTATTAGAATGAATTTGGATTTGTTATCGAAAAATGGACCCCGGGTTACAGGATGACCTTCTGGAAGATCAGGAACAGCCGTAAAAGGGGTAAATTCATGAAATTGGTCCTAGAAAGCACTTCTAGAAGACTCATTTGAATGAATTCGGACTGGTGACTGGAAAATGGACACTGGAATCTACTGGGTGAGCTTTCGGAAGGTTCTGAACAACAAATGGTAAATTCGTGAAACTGGGCCTAGAGCTCTGCGGTTATTTCGAGAGCACTTATAGAAGACTCATTAGAATGTTTTTTTTTTTTTTTTTTTTTTAACTTTATTATTTATTAACTCTATAAATGTTTTTCGTCGAATTAGAACGAATTTGGACTTGTGACCGGAACCTGAGCAACCTTCCAAATAATCCGAAATATTAGTTAAAGTTAAAGCGTTCAGTTCATGATATTGGTCCTAGAGCTCAGCGTATTTTTTAAAAGTACTTCTAGAAGACTCATTAGAATAAATTCGGATGTGACCGGAAAATGGAACATTAGTAAAAGCGTTCAGTTCAAAATATTGGTCCTAGAGCTCAGCGTTTTTTTTACAGTACTTCTAGAAGACTAATTAGAATAAATTCGGACTTGTGATCGGAAAATGGACTCTATGGCCCACAGGGTGGCTTTTTGGAAAACTCAGAACAACCGTAAATTGGTCCTAGAGCTCTTCCGTTTTTTCGAAAGCCCTTATAGAAGACGTATTATAATGAATTCAGACTTGTGACCAGAAGGTGAACACTGGAGGCCATTGGGTGACCTTCCGAAACATCTGGAACAACCTTAAAAGTGTTCAATTGGTCCTGTATATCTACGGTTTTTTTTTTTTTCAAAAGGACTTCTAGACTCATAAGAATGAATTTGGACTTGCTACTGGAAAATGGACCCTGAGGGCCACGGGATAACTTTTCTGAAGGTCCAAACCAACCTTAAAAGTGGTCAATTCATAAAAGAAATGTGTGTTTTTTAGAAAGCACATAATTTTAACTTTTGACCAGAAAAAGGACCCTAGTGATCATGGGGTGAACTTTTGGAAGATGGCGACCTCCGGTATGTACACGTTTGACAATCTATAATTCAATGAATTAACACTGAAATATACACGTTTATGTGAAGTTATATCGTTGTTCAATGAAAATTAAATCAATTTCAATTGAACCCTCCACTGCCGGTTAAAATCACAGATGTATATAAAATTGACCGACCGATCAAGTAGAAGACGACCTGCGACTACGAGGCTGGCGACGTGTGGTCATGGATCGCGTAGAGTGGAAATGACTTCTTTCGGACAGCAGAGGACATGGAGGCCTTAGCATGGTTGGTATGGTATGTGTAAAATTTAATGTAAATTAATAAATTATTAAAAAATTTCATGTAAATTTAATATTTTTATGCTCTATGATTCAACTTCGGACAGAAAATACATCAATGTGCTACGTGTAAAATTTCAAACCTTTTGCTGTGTACCCTATATTTAAAAACGATTGAAAGAATAATGTTTTGACTACAATCGACAATAATTGCAGTTGATTTGGTTCATTGTGCTTCAATAAAATACTGGCGACTCCACTGCGTCCTAGCAAGAAGTACGGTCGACTTAGTTCGCGCTCCGCTATTTTGGAAGTTTTCTCGATATTCACTTGATTTAAATTATCAGTTTTTCTCGCTTAGAGTTTCCTGACATAGTTCCCAGTTAAACAATTAACTAAAAGTGAGTTTTTTTCTGAGAAGAAAGTGTGTTTTCGGCATCATCGGAAGGAAAATTGTTTTGGCGATTGCCAATTCGCCAACCATTTTGCGCACCATCGGTGCGTGGTAACGCATACCTGCACACGGATCATCGTCATCGAGTGTCAGCATCTGCCTCCGCATTTACACCGCTCATCTATCATCGTGTGTTCAGCTGAGTGCCGACCCTCATACAAGCACATACCAACGAAGACCGCCCGCACACGCTGATCGAAGATCATCCACGCTGCGCGTCGCTCCGCTGCTGCTGTTTAAACGCTCGGTGGTAGTAGTATAGGAGTATCAGATAAGTTTTTGTTCTTGTTTCTCTCTTTCGCCCATCTGTTAAATTTTAAGTTTGTGTTCTGTGTTTGTAGTTTTTTTTTTGTGTATTGTGTCCGAGTGATTATCGTTTCAGTGGTAGAGCGTTTTTCGCTCCCACTAGTACGGCAAAATGGACATTTTGTCGCAAGACGAAATGGACGTTTTGTCGGAAGATGACACCACTTTGCCACGCGATGGCAAGAAGGGTCGAAAACGTACGTCATCTCAGAAGAAAGATGATGTCATCCCTGGTTCATCGTCTCAGTCTGGCAAAGGACAGGCTCAGATAAACCCCCGATCGCGAGCCTATCCAGATGACTCGACTGGCCCATGGGTTGTCTACTTTCAGCCCAGAAACAAACCTTTGAATGTAATGCAAATTACGAATGATCTGACGAAGCGATACTCGGCCGTGACTGAAATCACGAAGGTTAGGCACAATAAACTTCGTGTCTCCGTCTCTAACCTGAAGCAGGCTAACGAGATTGCTGCCTCCCAGCTCTTCACGCTCGAGTATAGAGTTTACATCCCAGCTCGTGATGTGGAGATCGAAGGTGTGGTCACCGAAGCGAGTCTGACCCCCGAGATCTTGGAGAAGCAGGCGGTTGGCCGTTTCAAGAACCGTTTGCTTCCCCCGGTGAAGATACTGGATGTCCAAAAACTGGGCTCAGTATCTGTCAGCGAGGGTAAAAAGAGTTTTACCCCCACAGACTCGTTCCGTGTGACCTTTTCTGGTTCAGCCCTTCCTCACTACATCGAGCTGGGAAAACTTCGACTACCTGTGCGCTTGTTCGTTCCCCGGGTCATGAACTGCCAAAACTGTAAGCAGTTGGGACATACGGCGTCCCACTGTGGCAGCAAGGCACGCTGTTCCAAATGCGGGGAGAAGCACGAGGATGGCGCCTGCACAGTCACTGCACCAAAATGCGTGTACTGTAAGGGAACTCCTCATGGTATCTCGTCATGCCCGGTGTACAAACAACGCGGGGAGAAATTACAACGCTCACTTAAGGAACGTTCCCGGCAGTCTTTTGCAGAAATGCTTAAGACGGCCACGCCATCGACCAACGACAAAAATCCCTTTTCTCTTTTGTCAGATGACGAGACTGACTCTGACTTGGCTGAGGAGGGAACTTCTTTCCTTTTTTCAGCACGGAAACGAAAACGCATCCGTTCGCGGAAAGTTGAGAATGAAGAACCTCAAATCAGCTTGCCCAAATCAAGGAGTGGTGGAAAAAAGGAAGTTTCTACTCCTCCTGGATTCAGAAGAACTGACTATACCCAGGATTTTCCACCTCTCCCGGGGACATCCAAAACCCCTGATGTCCCATTTTTAAGAACAGAAGCCCCTTCTTCATCTGGGTTGTTTTCATTTGATAAAATTGTGGACGATATCCTCAAGTACCTGAATATTTCTGATCCTCTGAAAAGCATTGTTCTGGCAATGCTTCCTACTGTGAAGACCCTCTTAAAGCAATTGACATTGAAATGGCCCCTCCTTGCAGCAATCATTTCCTTCGATGGATAATTTTCCAAACGAGGTCGGGGATTTGATCACTATTCTACAGTGGAATTGTCGAAGTCTTATTCCTAAATTAGACTCTTTAAAGTTTTTAGTTCACAATAATGATTGTGATGCATTTGCTCTTTGTGAAACTTGGCTCTCTTCAGATATTGATCTTCCTTTTTATGATTTTAACATTATTCGACTGGATCGTGAGGATTCGCGTGGAGGAGGGGTACTTTTGGGGATCAAAAAGTGCCATTCCTTCTATAGAGTGAATCTTCCACAATTTCCAGGTATTGAAGTTATCGCATGTCAGGCTATTTTTAAAGGTAAGAGCCTTTGTATTGCTTCTGTTTATATTCCTCCTAGAGCCGTTGTTAATCGAAAACAACTTTCAGATATATGTTCGGTACTTCCTGCTCCACGGTTGATCATGGGAGATTTCAATTCCCACGGTACAGGCTGGGGGGAACTGTATGATGACAACCGTTCTACTTTTATATATGACCTCTGTGATAACTTCAATATGACAATACTTAACAATGGAGAAGTAACACGTTTGGCTGGACCATCCTCGAATGGAAGTAAATTAGACCTCACACTTTGCTCTAACTCATTATCGTTGGATTGCACGTGGAATGTGATCCAAGATCCCCACGGTAGTGATCACTTGCCGATCAAAATTTCGATTGCCAGTGGGTTCAATCCGTCGGAATCCGTTAACGTCGCGTACGACCTCACCCGTAATATCGATTGGACAACGTTCAAGACCGCGATAGAGGAAGCCGTGTCGTCGGTAGAAGGGCTTCCACCGTTGGAGGAATATAACTTCCTCTCCAATCTGATCTTGGACAGCGCGCTTCGAGCTCAAACTCGGTCGGTTCCTGGAACGTCTTTGCGTAGGAAACCTCCTTCCCCTTGGTGGGACCACCAATGCACAGAGGTTTATCGTAAAAAGTCCGACGCGTTTAAGCTTTTCCGGAAACGTGGAACACCCGTGTATTTCGAAGCGTACTCGACTCTTGAACGCGAACTCAAAAGCCTCATCAAAGCCAAGAAACGCGGATACTGGCGGCAATTCGTGGACGGATTATCGCGCGAAACGTCGATGAATACGCTGTGGAATGCGGCGCGAAGGATGCGTAACCGGTCTTCAAACAACGAGAGCGAGGAGTACTCAGATCGTTGGATTCTTAAGTTCGCACGAAAAGTATGTCCTGATTCCGTGCCGGCACGGATGATTCCTCGCGAAACGACGAATTCGGTAGACGAGATCAGCCAGCCTTTTTCAATGCTGGAGCTCTCACTCGCGCTCCTTTCGTGTGGCAATTCGGCTCCGGGGGCTGATAGAATCAAGTTCAACTTGTTGAAGAACCTGCCAGACGTCGCTAAGAGGCGCATGTTGAACTTGTTTTGTCAGTTCCTAGAGCTCAATATTGTTCCGGATGATTGGAGGCAAGTGAGAGTTATAGCCATTAAAAAGCCTGGAAAACCGGCTTCAGATCATAACTCGTATCGTCCCATCGCGATGTTATCGTGCATTCAAAAATTGTTGGAGAAAATGATCCTTTTTCGCTTGGACAAATGGGTTGAGACGAACCACCTACTCTCAGATACTCAATTTGGTTTCCGTAGGGGCAAGGGAACGAACGACTGTCTCGCGTTGCTTTCCACCGAAATTCAGTTGGCTTTTGCTAAAAAAGAGCAAATGGCTTCTGTGTTCTTGGATATTAAGGGGGCTTTTGATTCAGTATCGGTTGAGGTCCTTTCAGACAAACTCCACGCATGTGGCCTTTCTCCATTAATTAATAACTTTTTGTACAATTTGCTGTCAGAGAAACATATGAGCTTTTCTCATGGAAACTCTACAGCTTCTCGATTTAGTTACATGGGCCTCCCCCAGGGCTCATGTTTAAGCCCCCTTTTGTATAATTTCTACGTCAGAGAAATTGACAATTGTCTAAGTGACAACTGCACGCTGAGACAACTTGCAGATGACGGAGTTGTGTCTATGACAGGGCCCAGAGAGGCCGACCTGCAAGGACCCTTACAGGATACCTTAGACAATTTGTCTACTTGGGCTATTCAGCTAGGTATCGAATTCTCCACGGAGAAAACTGAGTTGGTCGTTTTTTCTAGGAAGCATAGCCCAGCACAACCGAAGCTTCAACTTTTGGGTAAACCGATCACTCATTCCATGTGTTTTAAATATCTCGGGGTCTGGTTCGATTCCAAATGCACCTGGAGATCCCACATTGAGTATCTGAGACGAAAATGCCAACTAAGGATCAATTTCCTTCGATCAATTACCGGAACGTGGTGGGGAGCCCATCCACAAGATCTTCTAACGTTGTACCGGACAACGATTTTATCGGTTTTAGAGTACGGTAGTTTTTGCTTCCAGTCGGCGGCTAAAACGCACATCATCAAACTGGAACGGATCCAGTATCGCTGTCTTCGTATCGCGTTAGGATGCATGCACTCGACTCATACGATGAGTCTCGAAGTGTTAGCGGGCATGTTGCCACTATCTGATCGGTTTTCGGAATTATCCCTCAGGCTCCTCACCCGTTGTGAAATTATGAACCCACTGGTGATTGCAAACTTTGAGAAGCTTCTTGAGCTAAACCCCCAAACTCTTTTTATGACATTGTACTACGTGTACATAACACAGGATGTCAGCCCTTCACAGCATAATCCTCATCGTGTATGCTTCTCTGACTTCGGCAATTCAGTTAGTTTTGATTTATCTATGACGCGGGAGATTCGTGGGATCCCAGAACATTATCGTTCCATGATTGTTCCGTCAATTTACGCTACAAAGTTTGGCCAAGTTGATTCCGCAAGATCGTTCTTCACAGATGGATCACTAATAGAGTCGTCCGCTGGTTTTGGTATTTTTAACGAATTTCATAGCGCCTCTCGAATGCTTCAAGCTCCTTGTTCCGTATATGTTGCTGAACTGGCGGCAATACACTATACGCTAGAAACGATCGCCTCACTTGCACCAGATCACTATTTTATTTTTACGGATAGTCTCAGTTCTGTCGAGGCTATTCGCTCCATGAGGCCGGTAAAGCACTCCTCGTATTTTCTCATGAAAATACGAGAGCTTCTAAGTGCTTTATCTTTAAGATCTTTTGTCATCACCTTTGCATGGGTCCCATCCCATTGCTCGATTCCGGGCAATGAGAAGGCGGACTCACTTGCTAAGGTGGGCGCTATGCAAGGCGATATTTACAATCGACAAATCGCCTACGATGAATTTTTCTTCATTTATCGTCAACAATCACTCGTCAGCTGGCAGAATAAATGGAGCGAAGGAAGTTTGGGACGATGGCTATATTCGATCATCCCTAAGGTGTCGAAGAGTCCTTGGTTCAAGGGGTAGGATGTGGGTCGAGACTTCATTCGTATGATGTCTCGCCTCATGTCCAATCACTACTCGTTAAACGCTCACTGGTTCTGTGCTGGGCTGGGGGACAGCAATCCCTGTGAATGTGGACAAGGTTACCAGGACGCAGATCACATTATTTGGTCTTGTGCTGAGCATCGTGGAGTCAGATCTGAGCTGTGCGATTCCCTTCGGGCTCGAGGTAGACAACCTAATGTTCCAGTTCGGGATATTTTGGCTAGACGTGATCTGGAGTTTATGAAACTCATATATGTTTACTTTAAGAATACTAACCTTAGATTGTAAGTTTTATTAACCTTGTGTTTAGTTTGTGTATTGTGCGTGTAGTTTTTTTTAATGTTTGTTTTCAAGATGAATAGAAATTAGTTCATGTTTTAGGATTAATTAAATATTTGTATCGAAAACCACATTTCAAACCTCCCTCTCCCTTTTCCCATCCAAAAAAATTGTAAATCTCCACTAACCTCGAGACAACCGCGAGTATCCGGTCCAGCTCCTTTAACTTATATATAATATAAGACATCAATAATGTATAACGAAAATGATAATTCGGCTCTGTAAAGTTTATTCGATTGAGCCTGTACAAATAAAGTAATTAATAAAAAAAAAAAAAAAATACTGTTTGAAAAATAGCCACTGGCAGCCGGCATCGTTGAGGGACCCATTACCAGCGGTGCTGTCTGTTTTGCTTAAGCTCAGTAGAGCGGCTGGGATCGTCACTGAGTGCGTCCCGGATATTTCCCGGAATGCCGTAAGTTCTCTTGCTCCCTCCTGGTAGTGAGGACAGTGGCAGACGAACTGCTCAACCAAATTATGGGTTTGGCATGCTGGACAAGACTTATCGATGTCACCATTTCCCAGGATGTTGTGATAGAGTTGAGTGTGTCCGGATCTCAGTCTGGAGAGAACGACTTTGGAGCGGTGGTCAGCTGGGTCGTCCCAACGGTGTGCCTCTCCCTTGATTTTGCGGATGATTAGATCCCGATCTCTGCTCCAGGCCTCCCAGATGACTCGGGTGATCCGTTTTTTAGGTCTGGGCCAGGGAAATTGGGTGTGTACAAGGATGCCAGTCTTTCTGACGAGGCAAGGTGGTCAGTTTAAGCTTTGCCCTGTATTCCGCAGTGACCAGTTTTCCATTCGACGGTGATGTCAGTTGGGGAGAATTGAAGAATGGCCTGGATCCACTGATGTGTTGGGTATTCGGCGTCTATGGCGGTAGTTACGCTGGCTGAGTCTGTAAGAAAGACGATTGGTTTGCTGGACGGGGTACAGATGGCGACGAATGCAGCGGCGACCTCAGCAGAGAAGATGTACATTGAAAGGAAGGTAGCAAGCCGGAAGTGGTGCGGATGGTCATTTGATAAACTGGGATTAGTTTTTCAAGGAGGGTCGTTCGAGCCATGCAGGTACGCTCGAGTGTGTGTCGTGAGTCGTGTGTCGATGATCGCCTTGTCGACTCGGATTTTTAGATGCCGATTGCTGTCTGAATGGCGTCTGGCGATTTAACGGATGAGGTTGAGTCTTGTCCGGTAGTGGACTTTGACATCGTCAAAGTGGGCTCTAAGCGAGGGACCGCGGTCAACTCGTATTCCCAGGATTATGATTAGAAATCTTTATTGGGCAGTACTCGGTATCACATGAAATGACTCATAATTCAGTCAACATTTAAACAGAATTAGGCTGACCATATAGTTTCGGGATAAAAACGGGACATGAACATGAACATAAAAAAAACGAGACGTGAGGTAATTTTCAAAAATCACAGTGCAGATACCATTGAAAGATTTATTTGTCTTTGGAAGATATTCATGAAAACCGAAATTCTTGCTGAACATGGTTTATTCTGATTGGCAAATTAATGATTTCAATCAAAAGGAAAAATTGCAACTAACAACCGCATCATACTTTTAAGAAGAAAGCCCACCTCCATCCGGTACTGTTAGATAGTAATTTGAGGTTAATTACTACCTCTTAGATAACATCGCGTATCTCCTTCCATGGCCATAGGATACACCCAGGGGCGTAGTGAGTGATAGGGAAAGAAGCCCCCACCAGGGGCGCCGAACTACAGGAGCATCCAAATCCACGATTGACTTTAAAAAAATATGATGTACAGCTTATAGGGTTAATCTTATAAGAGATTACGCTGCCAAACCACACAAGGTGATTTATATCGAGACCCCGTTTGCGATGATGACTGTAATCCTTGCATTTTCGTGAAGACTGAATTGCCGAAGCAAAATGATCTATTTTAAATGATGATTATGATGATCTTACTAAGTACCCCGATGATAAAAACGAATAGTATTGCAGTATGTATTTATTTGACTCAACTCAACATAACTCAAACTTGTATGTGTAATAACGAAAATTCATTGAAGTATCCAGATCAAATATTTTAAATCAATTATGTGAAAAACTAACAATGCGAATACCAAAGCCAAAACAAATCGTTTTGAAGTGAGGCGTGATTTTAATGGATTGCCGACCTTAACTACGCAGAGATGAACTAGCCTACGGCTAAAAATCTCTAA
Source organism: Ochlerotatus camptorhynchus (assembly GCF_037179485.1). Taxonomy (NCBI): domain Eukaryota; kingdom Metazoa; phylum Arthropoda; class Insecta; order Diptera; family Culicidae; genus Ochlerotatus; species Ochlerotatus camptorhynchus. Next base: position 169,885 of record NW_027040770.1, read on the forward strand.
AATAAAGAATAAAAAAAAAATTAAAGAAAAAACAACTACGTATCTGAATCCACCCTTTCATCCTTTGCTAATGCCCACTACCAAAACAAGAAGAGTGTTAGAGTCATGATGCTGAAAAGTAAAATTAAATGAATTAAACTACTGGAACCATATAGGGTTAACCACCCCATTTCCAGCCTATTAAGCACAACCCGCACTTATTTTTTCTTAATCTAGCGCAGTTTACCTCCAAACGGAATCGTATTATTACTGATGGCTTCCAAATTTATTTACCTTTCCGTACCGTAAGATTTGATAAAGAGAAACCAATCGTTGAGATATTGTCAAAGGTCTAACACTGCTTCTTGGCGAATGAAGTAATGAAATTGGGTTGTTAGCGGAATGCTTAAATAAAACAGCAAAAAAGGGTTATCTTCCATTTAATTCCACTTAATTAATTTTGGTATCCATGACATATACGTATTTCGGCTACAATGTACAGTCTTCATCAGTGTCATTCCCACTTCTTGACGCCAAACTTGGCCTACGGATTCTAAACTCGGCCTAACGCATTGAAACGCCATTGAAACGCCAATGAATTCACTTCGGCCCATCGGATGAAGATAAAAATTGATTCGGTCGCAGTGCTTCTTTTGTTTTTAGGAATAATGGGTACAAACCTTCACATCACGCGTTCTCATTGACTTTGTTCCGTAGCTTATTAACTAAAGTATCGTACCAAACGCGTAATTGACTTGTTAACTCTGAAATTATGGATTTATTTGAAGTTTTCTGTTCGATGGGTCCAAAATGGACAATTAGGCCGAAGTAGTTCTCTACCCTATCATGCTAATGAATTCAAAGTAATTTTGAAGTTTACAATTTACAGAGTTGGGAGGGAATGCTATACTAATACAGCCATTCCAAAGCAAAACGATACAGGGGTTCTCAGAATTTCGTAAAAATTTGTAATTTTGTTCCTTATCGCAAAATATTACACTGATATTTTTTTATTTTGTCATTAGGGTGACCATTTACATATTAAGGTAGCTCAAAAAATCGATTTTTTCAAATTGACTTTTATCAAAAATTCATAACTTGAGGTTCAAAAGCCTATTTCAAAGATCAAAATATCAAATAAAAGTTAATTACAAATAATTTTTAGGAAAAAATATACTGCAATTTAAACAATGGGGTTTTGTGTTGAAGAACATTGATTGTATTTGTTTTTATGGTTTTCATAGTTTGTAGACATACAGCGCAATGTGATTTTATATTCTTCCTTGAGAATTTAGGCTATTTGTTCTCGATTTTGAGTTATATTTTTTGAAGTTATCAAGTTTTGGGTTTTCGCTCAATACTCCTATGCGACTAGACTACCATGCGTTTCCATTGTTTTATAGCGACTGTAGACATGAGCTGGAATAAAAACATTCGTCCAACTTCTTTGTATCAAAGGGTGACCTGTAGGTAATTTTATGCATATCTTCGAAATTGTAGCGCTGTAGATGGAGAATCACGAGAAACATATGAAAAGGGCTTATATTAGAGGAAATACCAAATTTCTAAACATTAATTTTACAATATCTCAAAAACGGTTACGTTTAGGATGTTGTTCACCGAGTCTATTTTTATTTATTAAGTCTCAAAGAGTCATATTAGTTTATTGCAATATTCTTATTTATTCTAATTCATCAAATTTGAAATATTATTGAAAAGTTTATCTTCCCCTTTATCTTCTGTCATGGATACCAAAATTAATTAAGTGGAATTAAATGGAAGATAACCCTTTTTTGCTGTTTTAATTAAACATTCCGCTAACAACCCAATTTCATTACTTCATTATGATGGATACCAAGCCTTTGGGATTTTCTTTATTAGAGATTTGAATAGATTTTTCTCCTTTAGTTTACTTAAATCTTTGGTTTTATTAGTTAGGTAGGTCCCGATTCAACACATTGTAGTTTCATTTTTATACCTGTGATCTTGACTTTTATACCTAGGGAATGAGTATCTGTCATGGATACCAAAATTAATTAAGTGGAATTAAATGGAAGATAACCCCTCTTTTTTTTTGCTGTTTTATGCATTCCGCTAACAACCCAATTTCATTACTTCATTCCCCGAATTGTTTAATTTGAAATTACTCCATCTCGGATTAACGTTTATTAATTGTATTTTGACATATGGTCATAAAGGGTGATACGGTCAAAATTTGGTCAATATCAACTTGACGTATTTCTTTCAATTTTGCATTTAAAAAACCTGAACACCCCTCATTTTGAAGGTGTGTGTGTGTAGAATGTTGCTCCTATTTTGATTTTGGAATTCACTCTTCAGTTGTCAAAATGCCGTCCAAGCAAGAAGAGCAGCGTTTCAAAATTTTGCTCGTGCATCGCGAAAATCCGAGCTACTCACTCGCAAAGTTGGCAAAATCGCTAAAAGTTGCCAAATCAACCGTTACAAATGTAATTAAAGTGTTTGGGGAACGTTTGTCGACAGCCAGGAAGTCTGGATCGAGGGGAAATCGAAAACCGGAAGCCGCTGAGACGACAAAGAGAGTTGCCGGTAGTTTCAAGCGAAACCCTAACCTCTCTCTCCGAGATGCCGCAAATAAGCTGGGTGTATCGTCTACAACCGTGCATCGAGCCAAAAAACGAGCCGGACTATCGACTTACAAGAAGGTAGTGACTCCAAATCGCGATGATAAACAAAATACGACGGCCAATGCGCGATCCCGGAGGCTGTACACGACGATGCTGACGAAGTTTGACTGCGTGGTAATGGACGACGAAACCTACGTCAAAGCCGACTACAAGCAGCTTCCGGGACAGGAGTTTTATACGGCAAAAGGAAGGGGAAAGGTAGCAGATGTTTTCAAGCACATGAAACTGTCAAAGTTCGCAAAGAAATATCTGGTTTGGCAAGCCATCTGTACCTGTGGCTTGAAAAGCAGCATTTTCATAGCTTCCGGGACTTTCAACCAAGAAATTTACGTGAAAGAGTGTTTGAATAAACGTCTGCTGCCTTTCCTGAAGAAACACGGTTGTTCCGTACTGTTTTGGCCGGATTTGGCCGGATTTGGCATCTTGCCATTACGGTAAAAAGGCCATGGAGTGGTACGCCGCCAACAACGTGCAGGTGGTTCCCAAGGACAAGAACCCTCCCAACACGCCACAGCTTCGCCCAATTGAGAAATACTGGGCTATTGTCAAGCGGAACCTAAATAAGACCAAAAAAACTGCTAAGGGCGAGCAGCAGTTCAAGGCAAACTGGCTTTCTGCGGCGAAGAAGGTGAACAAGGTGGCTGTACAAAATCTGATGGCAGGGGTCAAGCGTAAGGCCCGGCAATTCGGATTTGGAAAAGCGGAAGCCTAACTGAATATTTTTCCTGAATTTTATACTAATTGAACTTGAAAAAGAAATTTAATTTGATTTTTTAAATAAACGATTTCACCGATTTACACGCGTTTTCCCTTGACCAAATTTTGACCGTATCACCCTTTAGCAGTAAAAAAGTAGAAGGGTCTGTGCCTAGGGGCACGAACGGAAGCTTGACGTAGGACCGCTAGTGGACGGAATAAATGTGAAGAGGATTTAGTTCTTTTATTTGATCAATTATCTATTATCTCAACTCTTTCCGTTTTTGAATTGTAGGCGTACCAAATTTGTAGTAATCTTTTGCAAAGAGAAAGTTGATTAAAAGCATCAATCAAAATCACTTGCACTTTTGTGACAGCATCACGGACCTCATTTTCCAGGAACACCTTCAGCACACTTCGTAGATCAGACCGGAGATACGTTTGACACCACCACGACGAGCCAGACGACCGATGGCGGTTATCTCGAAGAACTTTGCGATGACGCTTGGCACCTCCTTTACCAGACCTTTTCCTCCTTTACCACGAACAGTCAATTGTTGCTTTTTAGGTGTGAAGGAGTGGACTAGCGACTAGCCACCACCTTCCTACTGCTGCTATTGCTGTTCACCACGCCGTCCGAAGCGAAAATGAGCTAATGCCATACAGCAGCGTTCTTTTATATCTTTTCAGCTTTTCTAAATGCTACAAAGACTCCTCCCAATTATGAGTAGTTTGCTATCAAGTAGCGACATCGCCATTTTGATTCCAGCCTTATTTTTGAAAAGGGCATATAGAAAAATATCAAGCTTATCTTCAGAAATTTTTTACTCGAAAACTGTTTGCCTGATCGGTTTGGTGTCTTGGGAAATATTGTAGATAATGAATAAGACTATTTGAAAAAAATATGCACTCATAAAAAAATACCCAACTTTTTTTTTTATTTCAACTAAAATCTTACAAACAATTTTTATCAAAAAAGGGATTTTTACGTATTTTTTATTTGTTGATATGTTTTAGAGAACAAAAATGCCATCTATTGCACAATAGATCAAGATGGAGAAATAATGGACAAAAAAGTTATAATATAAAAAAAAACTCAAGTTTTTGGAAAAATATCCAAAACTTGGTCAAATTACTGTTTATACAATGAATGTACACCAAATTTACAATAAAAAAGCACTCGAATTAAATTTTGCTAAGTCACACCGTTTTCAAGATGTAGCAGTTTGAAAGTTTGGATAATTTTCCAAAAACTTGAGTTAAAAAAAAAACATAACTTTTTTGTCCATCATTTCTCCATCTTGACAATCTCATTGATAGTGCAATAGATGGCATTTTTTGTTCCCTAAAACATATCAACAAATAAAAAAAAATACAAAAAATCCTTTTTTGAGTAATATTGGTTCTAAGACTTTATTTGAAATTAAAAAAAATACAAAAAATAAACCTATTTGCGAATTTGTAGGGAATTCCTATAAAGGAACACATTGCGCTAACGTACGTCCACTATTGGTGCGTTTATCCTTATTAAAATGCAAGAAAAAAAAACGAAGTGTCTTTCAAATGGAAGATTTTGGGAACACTTCATATTTCGTCATTTTTGCAATCATTTCTCTGTTAAACAATATCTGCTCTGCTGAAGCACTTCATAGCTTTTCACCTGTCGAATAATAATTGGAAAATCAAGGACTGTGATATCATTCATAAGACTAAATGCGTATTTTTTAAAAATATATATATTTAAATACATAAATTTGATACAAATTATACAATTCATTTTCATATCTTTTATTGATTATGATTAAAAGTGACATTTTATAAACCTACCGAATAATAGCTACTATAGGGGTTCGTCAGTAGTACGTTTTAGATTAAATTTGTAAGTAGTGATTCAAGATCAGTTCTGAAAGTTGGGACAACTTTGTGGAAAGTAATGGTTCTCTTTTTCTCATCACTAATAGTTTTGATGTGTTTGCTTTAAGATTAAAAATTTTTAAGACGAATATAGCATAGTTTAGAGTCAATTTTTGAATAGGGCTGCTGGGCGCCAAAGAGGCCCGCTCTATCACCTAGTTTTATATCCCGGTGATGGCATCAAAGATATAACAGTTGAGTTGAAATTTCACAAATTTCACTTCATTACACGTGTTTAGACCCTAAATAACTGTGGTACTTATAGGACAATGTAATAAATTAAAAAATCACCTTCTTCTAGCGGTCACTGTTCCGTTTTAAAAAATACATAGAAAAGAAGGTCCATCCTTTTCTTTGCTGTATCAAACAAAAACTAATATATCACAATTCCGAAACACGTTTCCCTACTTGCTATACGAGTCTGTTACTTTCTTTTTTTTTCCGTACGTTTGCAACAGCTATTTCACTTCTCCCATCATTTTCGCTGTACTACAATCTTCCCTGAAGATAAAAGTTGCCTTCAACTGTTTGTCCTTGTATTGTTGCATTAAACAGTTGAGTTAAAATCTAGGCTATCATACTTGGACTGATTTCCCCCTCCTCGTTCTGTTCCCTTGTTATACTGTTTTCTTATCTCCTTCTTTCTCATTATCGGTCACTGCGCTCTCCAGAACGTGTTTGCTTAAAAAAATAACAACTGACAAAAATGCTATCTTTCTCCTTAATAATTAATAATAAATATTTCTTAAAGTTCCATTCTGCTCGTAAAACGAAAACTTTCCACCATATCTTACAGCTGTAACGCACAATCACTCGTTTCCATCTTTGCACTTTTGGACCTTTCTCAGTCACCACTATTCATCAGCGTTTAGTGCTCATCACAATTATGACGTTCATTACCGAACTAGATCTCGCGGTCGTACGACGACGGGTTCAACTTGTATCACTGTGCCGCGGCTGTGACACCAAATCCGCTGCCAGCGGTATTGGAAATCATCATATTCTTGATAGTGGCCACTTCCGACTCCAGCCGGGCCAATTTCGACTGGAGATGGATGTTTTCCTCGGCCTTCTTGCTGATGACGACCGAAGCCGGGATTGAGGTAATTTTGCCACCGACTATGTTACCAGCCGAGGTCGTGCTAGATGCGATGGATGAAACCGACGTCGAAGGGGGTGACGAAGGAAGCGGGACCATCATTTTCTGTTCCGCTTTCGTTGGCCATTCGGTAGAGATGCCGGAGTCACGTTCATCCGAAGAGCCATCTCCGTCGTCCCAGGGAGAGGACGATCGAATCTGTGGTTCCTGTTTGATGTTTTGCAGAGCCAGCAGGGCTGTGGCTGCATCCTTGTCTCCGAGGTGTGATTTGTGTCGTAGCTTCAACGGTAGGGTATTGTGATGATCGTGGATGTGTTCACGATCATGGTCGTCATCGCCGGAACTACTGTGACTGCTGTTGGAGCCGGTTCCGTTGGACGTTTCGTATGGTGACGGTGCCCGACGGCTGAGGTTGAGTACGTTAGCGGTGAGCAATGCGTTGATCTCCCGTGGAGGTGATGGATAGAGATTGCCAGCATAGCTGACGGGGTAGTTAGGAATCGAGTAGGGTGAGGAGTACGGATGGTGCGAAATGTGTGGACCACTGATGTGCGAGTTGGATGATCCAAAGGTAGGAACCGGTTGGACAGAAACATCGTCGCGATCCATGAGGCGTTCACGGTCACGGTCGCGATCACGATGTTCAGCGAGTGGCTCACCGCGGTGTTCTTCATGATCCATTAGCTCCACTCTGGTTAGAGGACTACGGATCGTCGACTCGTGCTTATTACTTTCGCACCGGCTGCTACCGTTGGTAAGGGGTTCGTACTCTCGGTAGATGGTGACGGGCGAATGGTGACTGTAGTGTGAGCTTGTATGCTGTATTGTGATCTGTTGTAACTGTGAAGCGATTGACTGTGGTGGAGGGGGAGATTCGATGTTAGGATTGGGATGAATTACTGCTGCCTGCTGGGACTGTTGTTGCGGTGGCTGTTGAGCTTGATGCTGCTGCTGTGGCTGTTGAACAACCGATGGCTGCGAATGGGGCTGATGTGGATGGAGCGATGGTATTTGTGGTCCAGGTTGTGGAGTCATTGGTGGCGGTGGAACTGAAGTCCTCGCCAAGGGGAATACTATTGGTGGAGTGCTACTGATTTTAACTCGCTTCGTTGAACTGAGGACTTGCTCGTTGGTCGGGAGTGTAGCCATGATTTGATCAACGCTCACCAAATTCTCCCCGCAAATGTTGTATTTGACTTTAATAGCATCTAGCTGCGCTTTCAGTACGTGATTCTCCTTGGTTAACTCGACCACTCGTTGTTCCAGGACCATATCGTTGAAGCGTCGCTTTTCTCGCGAACGCTTGGCCGCTTCATTGTTACGTCGCCGCCGGTCCCAATAGCTGTCGTCCTTCTTATTGTCCGGGATGAACTCCCGCTGTTTGCGCTGACTGAACAAGTCTTTGCGCTTGAGTTGGCCCGATAGATCGTAGCCATTTCCATTGTAGTCAGAGTCCGGGCTCATAGGACTTTCACGTCCCGTTGAATTGCTACTCATCAGTAAGGCGCTGTGTGCTGTGAGAGAAACCGAAACGCAAAAAAAAAGCAGATGATTAGAATCGATCCGTTTTATAATAAATATTATATGTAAACCTACCAGGCATGTTGGAGTTGTTGTGGTTCTGGCCGGGTATTTCGCCGTTAATTGGCGAACCGTTGTGTGGTCTTGATACAAAATCCGCAACCATCATAGTCTGTCTTAGTGCATCTGCAACGAGCGGGGGAATAACAGAAATGCAAACAACTCGATTAGCAAAAACGTGCAACGAACTGCGCCGTGAGAATACTCCGGACTCAAATACACCCACACACACACATACTCAGTAACACTCACACCACTCCATAACATTCAAAACATCAACAACAGAAGGCAGTTCAACTGGCTGGCGGGCAAACCCTGAAGTGTGTTGTAATCAATAGTGGGATGCACGTGAAGCCGACATGTGACAATGTGGATCCGCTACATGATAGCTTCGCGACTTATGCATAACTATACACATACACACACACACACACACACACACACCTGAAGGGAGTGAAGAACGTGCGCGTGCTATTGATTTTTATCGTGTAGCTTCTAACGTATCCACCTGCAACGCCATCGACTGCTTTCGATAGGGTAGATACGTCGTCGTCACGTCATCAGGCCTTTACTACACAACGAAACAAGATTAGATGAGTGGCTTGACAGGCCCTTGAAGAACCGTTGAGGTGCCCTGATTGAGAGATGCGGTGGTGGTGGCGATCACAGCACCGACAACATGCGGAAGAAAAACGTGCGCTTACGCGAGGATTGTATTTTTTAGCGAATTTTTGTAGATCGACTTTCCGGCTGTTGTGAATCACATTTCCAGTGAGGTTTGTTTACATGATCTATACCCGCTGAGCAGGGTGGAGTGCGATTGGAGTTGGGTGATCAGCTCGGGAATACGGGAACGAAATCCATTTGCAATTACAAAACAATTGAAATCACGTAAACACTCGATGGTTATGAATCACCTATATAGCCATTCGCGATGGAATTTAGGCCGCTGCTGCTGCTGGTTATCTTATCAGTAGTGTGGCGAGCGGAAGGTAGGTTGGTAGGTGAATTATTTGGTGCAATTTGTTCGGTAGGTTCATTCCCCTCTTTTGGCTTTGTTTCACAACAACTGCGCGCTATCATGAGTGACTTTTATTTTGTTTCGAAAAGTGAAGGCACAATGCATTCTGGTTTGACTAAAAATATACGTGAGCAATATGGTCTGCGCAGTCGTTATAATGTAGCAGAGTGGCTTTGTCTGGTGGGGATTACTTTCGATCATCGGAAAAATGTATTGATTTAACGATGGAAATTTGTAATTTAGAGCTTAGGTTGCTTGGAGTTATGTCGTCATTGATTTATAGGAATGCAAGGATCTAGGCAGGCTTTGATTCACCTCCATTCATTTACCTATAACTTTTGAATAGATAATGGCTTTCAATACCATGAAGTAACAATGAACCAAAATCAGGAATTATTGGGCACAATACTCAACTCAACAAAAATTTTCTTAATGGCATATAACAGTTTCAATCGGGTTAAACAAATCTATTTAATCTAACTCGATGGTGAAGCATTCATAAATGTTTTTAAAATGAGGTATGCAACTTTGGACAACATTTGAAATATTTTGTCATTTCCAATAAAATATTAAGCATTTGGTTTATATTAGCAAATGCTTTGATTGATTAATTACAGAACTGATCGTCTGTAATTGAATAAGATACTTTTAAGGAGAATCTGATTTCACTATTAATTGGGCAGTGAATTTCTTATAGTAGGTATCAAAACTATCCCGAGTTTCAAGGGGATAACATTTGAGTGAATATAACCGGCGATCGATAATTTAGAAAAATCAAACAGAAGGAATGTTTTTATCTTGTCTCAAAAACATTTGAAAGGCTGCATTTAAAACCGGTGCATTCGGGTAAAATGTGTGCATGGAAATTAAACAACTGTTAAAATTGGCATACAACTATATAAACTGATTGATGTCACCAGGGACTATATCATGCATGATTTAACACAAATACAAAAAAAAAACTGATTACCCATTGTAACGATTATTTACCCATTGTTCAATGTTACTGTATGCTACCGCTAAAAGCTATGTGCAGAATAAAATAATTTTTATTTTTTTAATCTATGGCAAAATGTAATTGATTAATTGATAGAAACTAAGCTAAAAATATATCGTTCAAATCATAAGTGTGAGTCGTATTCAATCCTACGTGATGTTACTAATCTTAACCGTGTAACATTTTGGGTTTTAAAACTGCGAGGGAGTAGACCGGACAATAACAGTTGCTCTACTTAACAATGACGAAGCACATTTCCATGAAATGAAGAATAGATTTTCTAGCAATTGGTGATGCCATTTTGCAATATGTTTCAACAACAATGTGGAATGAATCAGCTCATTTGCCAAAACAACCCTAAAATTATAACGAAATTATTCCAAAAACTCATCACAATCGATTGATAAGAGTATGACGTCACGAAATGTTTTCAATTTGGAAAACCCGATTACCACCACGGCAATTTCAGAATGTGGTTCAAGGAAAATTACATATTACGTATTAGAGCTCATGGTCATGTGACTCCACGCCACACGTTGAAGCAGATCGAAATCATCGTTTGATCTGCGAACTGAACGACCGCAGCGCAAAAGAGTCCTGTTGACAAACAAAATTAATAACACATATTTATATTACTACGCCTCGGGGCTCGAAGAACCATTCGGTATCGGGTGCAAAAAGTAAACAGTATTCGAATTGTACTCGCACTTGAAATTCTCACAGTTCCATTAACCCATGACAAAACCGTTTTTTTGTTGTATCACAGACTGCAATCTGACATGCGCCGCGTTACATCGAAGGCACGATGCAATTTCAGCTCGTTGCTGTTCTTCTACATTGTAACATGCACGTGTAGTCAATTCGTTGACTTGTGCTTACTGCTGCCATCCCCATCCGGAACATCCTTTCCGCCACCTTCCTTCAAGTGTGGCAAACAATAAAATATTCACCCGCTCTCGAACAAGCCCACTCACGTAGGCCACCACTGCCACCGCGAATGCAGTTCAGCTATTTCATCATCTTGTTCAATTGCACCTGTTCTCCAACCTACGGTTGACGAATATATTTTTTTTTTCGAGTGAAAGGTTCTATTGTGCTTTGACCAGCTCAATCAAGGCCCATGAAGAGTCACGTTACACCACCACAAGTCACATTTTACGCCTACGATGATGGTCCACTGTTTGCATCATAATTCCAATTTAGAACCCCATTGTGTTGTGTTCTGAGTGGAAAACGTGTACCACGAGGAGCGAGCCGCGTGCCCTCGCGCTGTTACGCCATCGTCATCATCATCGTCATCATCATCATCGGCGTCGCGATCAACAGCATCGGCGCAATTTCGCCGTTTTGTTATTGTCAGAGCAGGAGCACACGGTCTGCGGTAGACTCCCACCGCTCTTCTCTCACCTCCTTCATTCACACATCCTATCCCTTGTCTTTTTTTGTGGGGTACTTCCCGTCGGTTCTTATCTTTCTAGTTGGTTACTTTGCTAATCACAAGTCGCGCGCTCTCGATTAGGTAACGTCCTGCTAGTAGAGAGCACTATCTCACTCATTAACAAATTCACCATGCGACGCATGAAATTTGTTTGCATCCGCGAATGACGTCGTAGGAAACCTTTATGGTCGGGAAAAACACTGAGTCACTTTTCAAGTTCTTCGGAAATTGTTCGAGTCTCTGGATCAGGTGCAGTGCACACTCACCTACACGTAGACACACATATCAATATAGTTTGATTCACATTTTCAAAGGTTCATGTCACGTCGCGAAGGTTCATGGACGAAGGTCATGAATGATGAAATCTTGCAGCTGGTTATGAATCACTGAAATGATCCTTCTTTGAAATTTGAAACACCCGTCGGGAATCGAAAAATTGTAACTGACCAACTATCTCCATAAAAATGTGATCGAATGAAGCTTCCTGGTATGAGGTAATTTTCCAGGACACACTTGGTTAGTGACAATTTTTCAAACTTCCTCAGACGAATATCTCATTGCAAAACCGCTGTGTTCAAGTACTCGTCAGCCAGCCAGCCAGCGGAAAGATCTCCCACCCCGAGTCCTGATTTATAATCTCGCATTGCGCGCTGCACCAACGCCAGGAGTTGGGGTCAAAGAATCTTCAATGGAAACTGCATGCAGCACAGTTTAACTGCCTTTGTTGTCTGCCTTTGCCCGCCGCCGGTTCACAGAACTCTCCAAAAATATACATACAACACACATACCACACTTGGCGCACGAACACGCCGGGCGCACGAGTACTCAAAAAAAGTGAAAAACAAGAGCAACACTCACTGTCTAACAGCCTGTCTGGACGGGGTCGTTGGGGGACAAGGGCCTCCAAAAAAAATTGCGCTGTTTTTCTGTTTTCTGTTATTCTGTTCAACTTGATGTTGTAATCCTGTTTCTGCTGTTTCGGTGTTCTCGTTCTGATTCAACCTCGAAACACCAATGTTCTGCCAACGTTAGCACTTTTTTTCGTCAATATTCTTCACACCGTATAGTTTTTGCCTTCTTCGATCGTCTGTTTATTCGTTGCTTACAGCGACCTTAAAATTACCACAAAAAATCCACCAAAATAAATTGAACTTTACGAACTTGCGAAACGCGCGCACTTGTCTTGACCGAGATTTGTTCAGACCGCTGCGGAACTGTAACGATTCGCGTGCTCTCTCGAAGCGAGTATATGTAAGACTAGTTCGAACGGCTCCCAGGAAGGTACCATGAAGTGTCGAACTCGCAGCGTACTGTATTTCCCCCCGAGTGGCTCTGTTAGCGTGTATGAGTCGGCTGTATCCGTGAGCCAGACACGAATGAGCGCAGCCAACGACGACGACAACGTCTGCAATACATAGCCGCATCCAGCAAAGGGGGAGAATGAAGTAATACTTTTCCATCCCATGTTTTGATGTTGAACTTCCACGACGACGCCAACGGTGCGGCGCGGGTGCGGTGAGCCCGTGCTCCAACTATGTATTGAATTTTCTCTTGAGGTCTCGTTCGTTGCGGCGCTGCAACCGGCATGGAGGCGGCGGGCGAGCCATACGTCTCTGACCCACAACCGGAGAAATTGACGCAATACAGAGAATCTAGGTAGGTACCTACGCGCTTTGTGGTGTGCTGCGGGCTGTTGCAGTTGCTACTTTTACCTCCCGCGTTCTGTACTCTCACTTTAGTTGGCGCTTGCCACCCACCCGCCGTCTCCCCCACACCAACATACGTTGCCAATTTACGCTTGTTTGTTTCACTTTTGGTATGCCTCTGTGTTTCTCCCGCTGCATAAGTGCGTAGGTATAATATGCGACTTTTCACATCCCTTCGGTAAATCGAACATCTGAGTTCGCAAAGAAAAGCGCACATCATTTCACCCACCCCAATCTGTCTGCTGCATCAGAGGAAAACTCCTTCAAATGACGACGTGCGCCGCCGCCCGTCAGAGGAAAAACTTTGGCAAACAGAAAGAATGAAACGCTGTTTGGTAGGTCGGTATGTAGGTAGGTAGGTAGGTAGGTACATACATGCATGGTGTAGCCAGACGATGATGTCGGGATCGTGGATGATGATGGTAGGTGCATTGCAAACATACGGAACAGTCAGGAAGCGGAAAGTCTCGCCAACCAAACACAAAGAATTACCCGACGGTGTTGGATGGGAGGCAGTGCTGTCGAATGATTTTTGATTTTAATAGCAGATTGTTGGTTTTTAAGTTTCCAGAACAGTACGGAGTGGGTTGGAGAGGTTTGCACAATCCAACTAATTATTCTGAATGAATGGATGCAAATAAAAAGTAGATTTCAAAATATTTAATGACAAATACAGTCAGGAATCTTTATTGCCGGGGTAACGGGATCGTGAATAAGGAACCGCGAATAAGGATACTCTCAGCTTATGGGATTTTCACTAATAGGGGCTGTGGTCGATTATCTCATTTGTTTCAATATATAAAGCTATACTGTCTTGGACAAATTTGTTGTACTGGAGTGGACCAAATAGCATGTGTCATTCGATTAAGGTTTAAGGTTCACTTTCATATTACTTATGACGGGCACTATATTATATGGAATTTGGAACCAACATAGAATATCTCTTGATCTTGGCCATGCAGAAAGTTGCTGTCTTCAGTAAAGTTGTTCAAGTAACCAAGTCCTTTCGAATGGATGGTTTAGAACTCTCGCACTCCGCGGAGCTAGTGTGCACATAAACTTCCTGTATATTCTGTATTGTTGCAAAGTTGTTAGGGCGATGAAGCCCTTTCGGATGGTAGTCATATTAGTCCATAACTCATATCATATTAGTTCTGAACTCTCACACTACGTGGCGCTAGTGTGCATATGAACTTCCTGTAAAAGCTGTATCTCGAGATCCTGGCCACATAGAAGGTTACTGTCTTCAGCAAAGTTGTTCAGGTGACCAAGTCCTTTTGGATGGTTTTCATATTAGTCTAAAACTCACTCACTACGCACCACTATTGTGCACGTGAACTTCCTGTATAACCTGCATCTTGACATCGTGGTCATATAGAAGGTTACTGTGTTGAGCAAAGATGTTCAGATGACCACGGTCTTCCAGCTGATGTTTATGTTCGTTCAAAACTCTATCACTACTTAGCACTAGTGTACATGTGAACATCCTGAATATGCTATGTCTCGAAAGCCTGCCCATATAGATGTTACTGTGAAATGTAAGTATTTCCGGAACATAGGACCGTGTAGAGGGCGGATATCGATGCAAGATGCCATTCTGGAATGCAATATGGCGGCCATCTGTTTTAGAAATACTGTCAAATAATCTACAATATGGGCACTTTCGGGAAGAGACCGACGTGTAGATGTCAAAACTCGATGTCCGCCACCATTTTGAAATCCAATATGACGGCCACATGTTTTAGAAAAGAATCTCCCAAATTCCCAAAAATATGGGCATTTTCCGAACAAGGAGGTCGTGTAGATTTAAAAATTGGATGTCCACCGCCATTTCAAAAAGGTCAAATATCGATTTTGGACACCATTGTGAAATCCAAAATGGCAGCCGTCAGTTTTAGAAAAAACTGTCAAATACCCAACAGTATGATTATTTTTGGAACGAGGACGTCCCCTGCCATTTTAGAATCCAAGGTCGGTTTATGAAAAAAAAGCGTTCAAATTCTCTACAATATGGAAATTTTAGAGGACGGGGATGACGTGAACAGGTTAAAAATCTATGTCTGCTACCAATTTGAAATCCAAGATGGTGGTCATCGGATCTAGAAAAAATAAACTCAGAGTTGGGAGGAAATGCTATACAGGTCGGACTTGATTATCCAGGTGTGCGATTAGCCAAGAGTTCGATTATCTGGGGCTCGATTATGCAGATGGAATGGCTAGATTATCCGGAGTCATAATTTGTTTTCTGTAGTATTGGATTTGAGTAAGTAAAAACAAGAAATAAAGTGTAAATGCAAGAACTATTGATGCATTCTAACCATGTTGAGCCTATTTGTACTTGGTGGAGATAAACGAAGTGATAAGGAAGGTAAGATGACGAAGGCATCCTGAGGTGAACATACCACACCATCCTGAGCTGTGAAGGAGCTGCGAGGGACCATACCAGGTGACTCATTGCATAGTTGATAATACGATTTGAATTGTTGCGTAGTTGAAAATTTTCTTAATAAAACTTAATCAACGTGTAACCAGTTGGTTACAATCCGTGGATTTTCGTTTGTATGAGTTGTTGTTGTTTGGAAAATTCACGTTTTGTTAAACCTAAAACAGTAGACACACACAAGAGCGAGAGGGTTTGTGCCGCTGCAAACAACAACGTAACGTTACTGAAGGGAGGAAAGTCTTGGCTTTAAAATAACAATGGATGAATAGCTAGCCATCTTAGATTTGGAAGATTAGGCAGAAGTAACCAGGCGTCCGTGTAGACCAGTTGAGTGTTAAGTGTAGTGTGTATATAATACAACCCCCCCCCCCCCCTTGTGGAGTTTGGGCTGGAAAGCCTACCTCCGTTCAGGACCTCTTGTGCTTTTGTACATTTTGTACACCTCGTACCGTAAATAAAACGGTCTTACACGGCTAGGCTCGGAGGTCAAGATGGCTTCCGAGCCTAATGGTAAATGATACTCGATCGTCCGTCAGGGACGATTCCCTCAGACCGGTGGCCTTAATTGTCAAGGAGGGTCCCGTCTCGGCTCGACCAAGGTGGCCATGCCACAGTCAGCCGATTTTGTCAACGACGGAAGACGCCTGCCAGCCAAACGAGCCAGCAACGCCTGCTGAGCCGTATGTGGCTGATGAACGCCACCAGATCCGCCATTCTCCCAAAGCGGCAACAACACTGTCTGCAGCCCACGCCGCAAGTTCCGGCCACACGGTAGTGCAGGAGCAGCTGTGTGGGCCAACGCCAGCGTCGCGATACCGAAGGAGAATCTGCTGCAACAGTGAGTACCGTACCGTTCATAAGTCATAACCCCTCGCACACACGCCACATATATGTGAAAACCCACACCCACACGCCACAAAACAGGGAAACAAATGTTAGAAAATGTGAATATTCCTGTGTGTTTCATACTTTGTCCGCGTAGCCCCTTCGAATACCCAGTAACATGCCGGCCCTGCGACACAATTCAGGGGTCTCATGCTACTGAGCTAGTTACCCGGGAGTGTCTGGTCATGCCATAGTCAAAAAACGAGAAGCCTAGAAAACAAAGTTTTCTGAGCACCTGATGGTCTTTGGAATATTTTCAGAGCCACCTTCCAGCATGAGAGAATATCCGAGAGATGTGATTTGAATTGATAAACAGTTTGAGATCTTCTGTACAAGAATACCTGATTAACCTGAAGTCTTGAAAAAAAAAATTATCCAGATGACTTTATGGAGATCTTAAAACATATGATGGACTTTGGTATAATTTCTAAGCTGCCGTGTTTCATATGAGATAAAATCTGAAAAATGTGATATGGACTATGAAATACTTGGGTATCTTTAGAATGAAAACTGATCAATCTGAATTCTTGAAAAAAAAACCTGAGGTTTTCAATGTGATCTCTCATCGCTTGATGTCATTTAAAAAAAATTATGATTCCAGGTTGATCTTTGAGAATATCTTGGAGATGTTATTTGATTTGTTGAGTAGTTGAAGATCTTCAGAATGATGCTGAATGAATGATCAAGCTGAAGTCTTTACCAAATATTTTGATGATATTTTGTAGATCTATGATCACCTAGAGGTCTTTTGAATATTTTTTGAGAAACCTGGTATTTTGAGAGGATATTTGGGAGATATGATTTGTATTGTTGTGCAGTTGAAGATCTTGAGGGTGATACCTGATCAAAATGAAGTCTTAAACAAATATTTGTGGACTTTTGGAGATGTCTGATCACCTGGAGGTCTTTATTTATTTATTTATTATTATTATAGTCCATCTGACTTGATAGTCTCAATGAAACACTTAAATCTAAATGTAGTCACTCATTAAAAATTAAAAATTGGCCAACAGCAAACGATGACGAAACATCGAGGCATTGATGTCAAAGTCAAATAGGTCAGAGGCTTCGTTGAATTGATGAATCATGGCGACAAAGGAACTGTTTGCAGCATAGTTGGTTGCATGTACTACTTCATGTAGCAAGGTTCTCGGACGGAGTGTTCGGGCAGGAGCATACAGATTAATTTTGGCCAGTAACTCAGGAACATCATATTCTGCGAGTAAAACTTTAGCAACGAAGACGACCTGCGATATGTTTCGTCGCTTAGCAAGAGTATCCAAACCCAGTAAACGACAGCGGTCAGCATACGGTGGTAAATTCAGCGGGTCACTCCATGGAAGATAGCGCAGTGCGTATCTGACGAATTTGCGTTGAACAGCTTCGAATCGTCCACTCCATACAGCTTGGTAGGGATTCCAGACTACACTCGCGAATTCCAGTAGTGAGCGTACCAATGAACAGTAAAGGGCTTTAAAACACGGAGGATCACGAAATTCCTTAGATATCTTGAACATGAATCCAAGCTGTCGATTAGCTTTGTCGATCGTGGTTGAGAAGTGGCGAGTGTATGTGAGCTTTTCATCCAACATGACACCGAGGTCTTTAACGTGATCGACACGTTGAACTGAAGTTCCAGCAACGTTATAATCAAACAAAATGGCAGTCCTAGTTCGACGGAAACTAATTACGCAGCACTTTGAGACGCACAGGACCATAAAATTACGTTCACACCAATCATTAAAGATTTCAAGAAGGTTTTGTAGTTCTAAACAGTCGGCATAGCCTCGAACGACTAGATAAATCTTCAAGTCATCGGCAAAAAACAATTTACATCCTCGTAGTAGAATAAACGTTAGAATACTTTCGGAACAACATGCTATTGGAAAGAATATCGGAGAGATGTGATTTGAAGTGTTGGGCAGATTAAGATCTTGAAAATCATACAAGATCAAGTTGAAGCCTTTAACAAATATCCTGAGAACTTTTTGGAAATCTCTGATCACTTGGCAGTTATTGAAATAATTTCTGAGCAACCTGGTGTTTGAGAGAATAACTGGGAAATGTGATTTGAATTGTTGGACAGTTGAAGATCTTCAGAATAATACGTGATCAAGCTGAAGTCTTGAGCAAATAGCCTGACGACTTCTGGGAGGTCTAGATATTTGTTCAAGACTACTGGTTCGTCAGGATTTTTTTTTTATGAATTTTAACTGTACATCATGCCACGTTGAAATATCAACGTTCTTCATCAAATTGACTTATTATTGCTAAGCCTTGAATCAGGTGTATCAAGTATTATTCTAAAGATGTCCTGCTATACAAGAATTGAAATCTCAATGCTTAAATATTCGAACATGTTAACAGAATTCTCATAAACTTTTCCATGTAATCAATAATCTTCGTAATGCTCACTAGGTTTATTTTTCAATATA
This sequence comes from Ochlerotatus camptorhynchus, assembly GCF_037179485.1. NCBI lineage: Eukaryota > Metazoa > Arthropoda > Insecta > Diptera > Culicidae > Ochlerotatus > Ochlerotatus camptorhynchus. The sequence goes on from NW_027040770.1 coordinate 188,745, forward strand.
TTTAAGATTTCTGGATTATCTCGTTTTGTTGGGGAAGAACCTTTTCTCACCGCTTTACGGCCGTCATTTGCCTAACAGTTTGCAATACGCAACTTATTCTTCGCACGGTCAAACGAAACACATTCACAGAGGGACGATAATTTATTGCAACACCAAATACTTAACAAACTTTGTTTCTAATTTCTAGGACAGAGTATATTTGCGCGCAATTTGGTTTCCTCTTGCAAACTCAGTGGTGGCTGATAGCAAACTATATTAAAATCGTTTCTTATTCTATACTTTTCTAAGCCTATCACCGAATCTGCCGTAGTATGCAGATTGTATTGGTGAGAGAGAAAAACGAGAGAAATTTATACGATGTTACAGCATTCAGCTACTTAAACACTGGCGGCTCGTAATGAAAAAACACACTGAACCTAAACACGTTTTATTCTGGAGATCATAAATAGTCCAAATCAGTAAAGGCAAAGTCAGTAATAATACTTGTCAATAAAATCCTCTAAATACTTATACAGTGAACTCTCATTTACTCGATTTCTCTCCAACTCGATGGAAGTCCTGGCTACTTGGACCATTATCGCCATAAAAAAAATATCAAACTTACCTCCCTATCTCGATATCCTCCCTAGCTCAATGGTCCCTTCAATATCGAATTAGGAAGCAGTGACTGTATAATCATTTGAATAAGATTTGCATTGCACTGATAGTTCACCATGTATTTTTTTAGGAAGATTGGATTATGAAGGAATCCAAACAACAACTTGCAGATATTTTTTTAAATATCTAGCAATAAGAAATTATTGCAGACCAATAAGGTATTTTTCTGTAGATCTCCAATAGATCATCATTTCAAATAAAATTTATTTGATATTCACTTATAATGCCATGTTGACAAGTCCGTCATCTTGGATTCTGAACTAGTGGCCTATATTGTTGGGCATTTGACAGTTTTCTAAAGCTGTCTTTTCAAAAAGGCATCCAAAATCGATTTTCAACCTCCAACCGTCGTATCCGTTTCGGAATTACCCATATTGTGGGTATTTGACAGCTTTTTTAGAATCCCGATGGCCGCCATCTTGGATTCCAACATGGCAGCGGACATTGAATTTTGATATCTACACGTCGTCGTCGTTCCAAAAATATCCATATTGTTGGATATTTGACAGAATTTTTAAAACCGATGGCCGCCATCTTAATTTCCAAACTGGTGTCCAACATCCATTTTCGACCTCTAAACATCGCCCGGTTCGGAAATACCCATATTGTAGCGTATTTGACAGTTTTTTCAAAAACCGATGGCTGCCATCTTGGATTCTAAAATGGCTGCGGACATCGAATTTTGATACCTACATTTGACATTTTTTTTAAAATCAATGGTCGCCATCTTGGTTTTAAAAAAGGGCGTCCAAAACCCATTTTTGACCACTACTCGTCGTTTCCGTTCAGAAAATACTCATATTGTAGGATATTTTTGGCAGTATTTCTAAAAAAAATTAAATGGAGACTTGCTCCGATATCCACCCTCTACACGGCCCCATGTTCCGGAAATACTCACATAGCACAGCAACATCCTAAATGGGCAGGCTTTCGAGACATAGAATATCCAGGAAGTTTACATGCATACTAGCGCTACGTAGTGAGAGAGTTATGAACTAATATAAACACTATCCGGAAGACCGCGAACTTCCTGTACATTCTGTTTGTTGAGATTCACCTTCTATATGACCATGATCACGACAAACAGAATGTACAGGAAGTTCATAGGTACACTAGCGCCGCGTAGTGTCAGAGTTCAGAACTAATATGACCACCATTCGAAAGGACTTGGTCACACGAACAACTTTACTCAAGACAGAAACTTTCTGCATGGCCAGGATCAAGAGATATTCTAAGTTAAGCACCTCTAGTGGCGTAGTTCCCATTAAAACCTTAATCGAATGACACAGCCTTGTTGGTCTACCCCAGTACAACAACTTTGTCGAAGACAGTATAGCTTTATATATTGAAACAAATGAGATAATCGACCATAGCCCCTATTAGTGAAAATCCCATAAGCTGTGAGTATACTTATTCGTGGATAGCACGAATTCACCCAAACCAACAGTGCTTGTCACGACTTTTGGCTGTACTATTTGTGCAATGCTGCTTAAAGCTGGTGTTCCAGGTCGGATCCGAGGGAGTTACCCTCTACACTTGCTTGAACCTTGATCTGAAGCTTCCTATTGTCATTGAGGAACTGTACTAGCGGTTGCCGTCTGCCAACGTGGAACAGGTAGCCAGTATTAGCGTGGCCCCGAAACTGGAATCATGAAACTGGCCCAACGTGCAGCTCGAGAAAGACTAACTGTGCAGCTTGTGGCCAAGGTCATTCCAAAACAATTAAAATTTGCCGGTCGGGCCGAAGCGGTTACAACTTGTCAAACAAGATAAAGACGGAAGCGAACCCAGGACACGTTGGAGAGTTTCATGGAAGCAGCCGACTACGATCGCAAGATTCCTGAGGAACTTCGGAATAACAACTAGGAGAAGCTCGAGCAATCTACTGCAGAAGTATTTTTAGATAGGCTACCGAATGCTTCAAATAAAACTACTTGCTTACAGCAGAAGTAGTATTTTATTGTCTCTAATTACTGTAATATACTATTAGCGTTGCGCTGTTACACACTTAATAGAACAAAAATTACATCAACACAGTTTAAATAAAAAAAAAAACAAGCAGTAACAGACATTCCTTGGCTTTGTTAATCGAATACTCATTCGCTTCCTGGGCATCGGAAATTCCCAGCAGCTGGTTCTGAGGTGGTAAAATTTTCCTAATACTTCCGTGCGGTTTCCATCTTGTCGCTATCTTCAGCACTACTTCCTGCTCCTGGACAATAGGATCTGCGCTGAGAGGGAATCCATTACGAGACTTCATGGTTGCGGTTCTCAAAAAGGTATCAACAACAACAATTCAATTTAATCTTAAGACAATTGACACATGCACGTTGCATAGGCGCAGAAATAGAGCAGTGGAAACTAAAAACTAACTTTAAAGATTGTGAAAATTTTACACCATGGGTGACAAGCAGTGCCATTGAGTGTGTCCAGGTGTGCCCAACTTGTGTCTTGGCCCACAGTACAGAGTGACCATCCCTTTGACATTCAATCATCAAAAGTGGGTATCGAAAAAAGATCTATAGCTGATTTAATACAGCTGAAAGATGGATAGTTTTGTGAAACACAACTTTGCCGAAACAAGTATATGCCTATTGTTAATCGTTATTTAGTCGTTCATGATTTTCTGGAGAAAGGATAGTCATATTTTTCATATTTTAATTAAAATCTTGATATATTTGCCTTGTCAATAAATATGATTTATTTAAATAATCGTGTAAGTAAATCAAATTAATTCTTATCTGAGAGTCATTAAGAATTTTGGGGCTTATGTAGATCAAACTCGTTCAAGGGTCCAGATCATCCAAAGTACAAAGGGATTTCTAAGTTCAAAAAATCTGAGGATTGTGTTCAACGGACGACTTCTTTAATATTATTAAAAACTAGAAACCAAACACACATTTTTCATGTCCATATGTTATATGCATAGAAAAAAACACGGCATCCAATTAAGACGCAGTGTGAAAATGATATAAATAGGTCCAACCAAAAACCATTACCCTAATTTTATTAAAAAAAACTAGCTCCAGTTGTTAGTTGAACTTTACAACCTATTTTTATCAGTGAAGTTCCTTTCTTCATTTTGTCGTCGGCATCACTTCCAACCGCCGTAAACCGGTGTAGGACGGCAGCGCAGTTTGAAGAGCATGCAGCGCACACCATTCATACGGTTCAATCGCTCGAGACCGTCGGAAAATTATGCCAGGTCAGTAATGGTATCGCACCATTTGCTGTTCAAGCAGACACACTCTCGAACGAGGGGTTGTTTGTCGGATGAGGATCGCAAGGCAGGCGAGACGACGGCACATGCATTCGCCAGTCGGTTGGTCGCAGCCAACCAACCTGACCGTCGTCATCCCCTTCCCGTCCGGTCAGAACTTGCATGATGATCCGACGTTCTTTGTCTGCAAAACTTCGGTCGGATTTCGCTTTCAGTATTTATTTATCTCCAGCGGCAGACAAGGGCTCAGCTCTTCCAGAACACTCGCCTCACCTATTTCCTACAGCGAACAAAGAACGTTCCACATTTAAAAATAATATCAATTCGTCCTCATCAACGAGGTCGAGCAACGGCGACGCGCAAACAAACGTAATTTCACCGCACAAACAAGGCGATGGAAATTAAGTCATTCAATCAAATCTCATTTGATATCGGCGTGATATTTTTACCGACACTGCAGCTCAATGTGATCCTGAGTGAATCGGTGACGTACCTATTGCTTCCGGTGATAAACACGTATCTCCATGAGGGGGAATATGGGATGCAGAGTGGTGAGTCATTCAGGCGAGTTTTTCACTTTACTCACCGATGACGTCATCGATTGTGCTTCACCTGTCTGTTGCATCAGTTTAGGAAAAGCCTGTGTCGTCTAACGTTTAGATATGATTCTACAATCGAAAACAACAACAATCCAGCTAACTTGTTCTGTATTGCGTCATCGTAAAATTGAGCAACGATGCGACAACTTGTTCGAGAACATCAATCCAAACTATTGCGTGTTTCTATCGTTGTTATCAATGACAAAAATGTGAACACAATTCCTTCCTCTAAGAATGGAAAGTAACCTGAGTGGTGCAATACAAAGACGTGGAAGGCAAGCGCCCGAGCAAAAAGGTATCAAATCAAACACAGTAAAACATTTGTCACATTTGGCTCATTGATGTATTTTCTGACCTTAGTTGAAGAATTTAGCAATGCAACATTCATTTTACGTGTAAATATATAATAATCCATTTACATTTGCATTTGCATAACAGTGAAAATATCGATGTAAATTGATTGAATTTTCAGTGAAATACGATGCTTATTTACATGAACAGCTGATACGTTAATATACGATAATTAATTGTATTACTAATCGTAAATCGCATAATTTTATATTCAAAAGTCTGCTCCAGTTTGTAGTTGAAAATTGCAAAATATTATTATCTGTGAATAACATGGTGGATTTTTGTGTGTTATTTGGTGATAACGCATCGTTTTTGGTTGCGTAATATTTTTGTGCGTATGGTTCTATTTATGCTTTGGAATTCCGTTATCAGTGAGAAAAGCAATCGATTACGGCATAGGTAGAGTAGCGCTGACCTCAGAAAAAGATATTGCGCAATTTCTTCTGTCACGTGACGTAATAATCAAATGCGTAGTTTGTTGATTGAATAAGATGATATCAGAGGGAGTGTATTTTTGTAATTTTTAGTAGATACTTTGGGATATCTTAATTTTGATTCAGCCCGTAAATATGACCAAATTCACAAAGTAAGAGGTGTTTCTTGTTTAAGATTTACAAATTACGTTGTGTGTTATTGCGATTTTTTCACTTATTTTTTTACTTTTTACTTATTTATGTAGGGGAAATGACGGCTTCGGCATGACAGACTATTTTCGGCAACCCAAATTGAAACACTATTTTCACTGGATTTTCTTACGAAAACACTTCACTGAATGCATGCAAACGATTCTTTATGCTTTCAGCTTCAATTTGACTATATGTTTACCACTGAGAAAAAGCAATCTAGCAGGGTTTTCTTGAAATGAAACACACGCTCTACAAATTGTAGCTGATTTCGAGTTGCCGATAATAGAACAGCAGATTTACATGCAGTTCAAATGGAACGGTTGCCGAAGAAAAACTGGTTGCCGACAATACTCGCTCTCACTAGAGAATATTGGAGCTTTGTAAAAGCGTGTTAAAACAATTTTTGACAATTCTTTCGACTGAAATTGTTAGAGCAGCTGGCAGCAAAAGATTGTAAACAAACCAAAACTGCATATGTGTGCGTTCCATAGAGAAAAAGGCTATAGAAAGAAGGTCGCTGCTTAGGTTGCCGAGAATACGTAAATTCCCCTATTTATTTATTCATTTTTTATTTATTTATCAAATAAAAAAAAAATCCTAATAAATATATTTGATTTATTTTCTATTTTTGGGGGCGACCCCGGCGTAGTAGTTAGCATCCATACCTCTCACGCCAAAGTCACGAGTTCAAATCTCACCCCTGGACAAGTCACGAATGACCCAAGAGCGTTAAAGTAACTTTAATAAAAAAAAATATTTTCGAATATTTTAATTATTTTTTTTATTTACTTATTTGTATTTTTTTATTTATTGCTTATATATTTATATATTAATTAATTTATTGATTTATTTATATTTTGTTTTTTTGATTTATTTGTACATGAATTTGTAAATAAATTTATTTATTTATTCGTTGATCCTTATTTCAATAAATCAATTCATTGATTCAGTAACTATTAAATTAAACGTTGTGATTTAGAAATTGATTAAGTAATTATTAATTTAAAGTTATTTAATAACTTATAAATTTGCTTATGTATTCATTTATTTATTTATTCCCGGAGATGAACCAGCGTCTGGCTCCTTAATAAAGACAAACAACCAACCAACCTATTTATGAATTCATTGATTGATTTATTTTATTATTTATTGAATTATCTATTTATTGATTAAATTATATATTTATTCATTAAGTTGTTGATTTATTTAATTAGTCATTGGTCTCTTAATTAAGTTTTTTTTTTGCGTATAAATATTCATTTTTTATTATTTTTTTTTTTTATTATTAATTTTTTTCATTCTTTATGTATATACTTATGTATTTTTTATCAAATTTACTTATCAATGAAGTAATTTATTTATGTTTATTTATGTATTAGCGTACATATATATATATTTATATTTTTTATTTATTTATTTATGAATTCATTCATTTATTTATTTATTTATTTATTTATTTATTTATTTATTTATTAATGAATTCATTTATTTATTAATTTATTTATTTATATTTTTATTTCTTAATTTTTTTTATTTTTTTTTTATTTTTATTTTTTATTTGTTTATTTATTTATTCATTTATTTAAAAATTTATTCATTTATTTATTTATTTACTTAAATATAAGTTTAATTATTTATTTATTTATTTACATATTATTTTAATTTTTTTTTTATTTAATTGTTTATTTCTTTTTATTCATGTATTCATTTATTGATTGATTATTTTTTTTTCCTTTGGTTTGTTTTTTTCCGTCGATCTTGTTTTCCGTGCTGAGCACCAATGCTACCGACGTGCCAGGAAGGTAGCTCCCACACCTGGACCCTACCTATCGACCCATCAACTCATGAACCGGGGACCAACGGCTTTACTTCCCATCCGAAGGAAGGCGTGATCAGAGATGTTATGCCTCAGAACATCCCGGCGGCGCCGACTGGGATTGAACCCAGGCCTGCTGGAGTGAGAGGTAATCACGCTTACCACTACACCACCGGCGCCGTTATTGATTGATTTATGTATTTATTTATTTAATTATTTATTTATTTGTTTATTTATTTCTCTATTTACTTGTTTATTAATTGAATTTTTTTATTTACATTTTTTTGGATTTTTTATATATTTATTTATTTATTTAATTATTTCAAGCGTCCAAAATCGATGTTTTAAGTAAATGGTTAGAACCGACACAAAACTTCTAGTTCTTCGTCGTTGGCTTTTCAACAGCACTTGACGAGGGATAATGTTTGTTTTCTTGTTCCCATAGCCGGCGTTTCCTGCCACCTCAAATATTTCAGCAGCCAAGAAGACTGGGGCACCAGTACCAACAGGTTCGGCGTAGTTGCCGTTCCTAAGCACACGATGGATGCGACCGATGGGGAACTGCAGTCGAACGAGGATGTAACGAGACTTCTCCTTTCCCACTTTTGATACAGCTTTGGTGGGACATTAGAGTTGTTGTGCTCAGGCGATCCTTTCGCCGCGCGATCCTAGACAACTAGACTGGGGCACCATTACCAATAGCCTTGGCAGACGGTGGATGTGACCAACCGGGATCTACAGTCCAGCGAGGATGGAATAAAACCACTCTTATGGGTGGGTATTTGTTGTTGAGTGAGTTGAGGCATCCGCTCGCGGTGGGATCCGATGCAAGAATGAGCACGTTTGTTTTTGTTTATATTTTTTCATGGGATTTTAAATGACCAACCGCAATGTGGGCGGAAGCGTAACACACAGAAACACAGCCGTAGTCATACGTCAAAATTACCGAACACGACAATAATTTCTGAGTGTGTATAGTCGGTTTCTAATACAGCAAATATCGCTTCGGATTCCCACCTGACTGTAAGGAGGTGGCGATATTGATCCTGAAATATTTGGAGTGACTGAAAATTGTACAGTGAACGGCCACTCCTAGTCGGCAATTTAGTTGCTTCATTGTGTATTTTAACTGTTTCGGATCAATCACGCACGGGAACAAATTCAATCTCCGAAATGAGATAAATGACTCATGATTTCATGAACATACACACTTCAAAAAAACGGGATTCGAACCGGCAGTCGCTGATTCACAGCCATCAACCATACCTACTGGGGCAGTGCAGCATACACTGAGGCAAATGGACGTAAGAATTCCATAAGATCCACTTATGAATTTAAGCCACATGAAATCGGTATGGATTTCATTGATTTGCCGTATGAAAAATAATGTTGCCAAAAAAACTTAGAAATGGTGCAGGCTGGAACCGAACCATGGACGTCAAGATTACGAGGCCCGTGTGTACACTGAGGCAAAAAGACTTAATAATTTCGACTTATGACTTATGAAAGATTTTTGTCTAACAAAAGGTAGCTCTTATACGCCTTTAGCCATTCCATTTACCCAAGCGTTGACAGATGAGTGGACCCGTAATTTCAACGTCCAGGGTTCGGTTCTAGTCTGCTCCATTTTATTATTTTTTGTCAACATTTTTTTTTTATAAGGCAAATCTATGAAATTCATATCGATTTCTTGTGGTTAAAATTCATAAGGAGTTCTTACGTTCTTTTGCCTCGGTGTAGACCACTCGTCTTTCAACACTTGGGAAAATGAAATGGTTAAAGACGTATAAAAGCTAACTTATGATAGATGAAAATCATTCTTAATTCACGGTTATGAAATTCATATGTGTCGTTCATAAGTTGAGCCTTATGAAATTCTTAAGTTTATTTGCCTCAGTGCATGTGTGACTAAATATATACTCAATAACTTGAAGCACGTCAAATTTAAGTTTAATAATAGCAACCGGAAGAGTGTTGTACATCAATGCAGAATTGTAAACCACAAATAATGGTGACAGTAAAATATTTTTCTCATTTTCAAGTGCAGTTCACACATCATCGTGATTTTGCAATTTATTTGCCATAATTGAGTTATATTTTTGGAATGCGGTATGAACATTCAGTGCAACATAAAGTGGTACTGCACACACAGGAATACAAATGTTAATACTTCCGACGCCGTAGCAGTTCACTTTTGCAGCTATTCCTAAAAAAAAACTGCTGGTGCTGCTTGGTATTAAAAATGTAGGCAGTGAATTTAGAAGAACTAAAATGTCGGAAATGCATCGAGTGACACTGACGACATTTAACAAAATTGTGCGATAGATTCCTATGCTTCTATGAGGCTATGAGGCATATTTGTAGCGCATTGCTGATTTGTGGATTAGTGTTAAGCTTAAATAAGTCTTGTTCAATAGTTGAAGATGCTAATTTCAAATAACAGACTGTATTGGTAATTTTTATACGATAGATGGAGTAGATGAAAGCATAGAGTTGATAGCTCCGTTAGAGTACGGCAGTGTGAAGATTGCATATAGATATTAGAATAGCGAGCTATTACAACTTTTAAGGAAGGTACAAATCGGTTTTTTCATCTCTCTTTACCAAACTCCCCCTTTGGAGAGGGATGGTGAGGGGTGTCCCCCCCCGCCACCACTGGCAAAAAGAGATGAAAACCGACCCGCTCATTAGTCAAGTCCCCTCGAGATCGTCAAGTCGACGATGACAGGAGCACAGGGGTAAAACAATTTCCAAACCTACGACTGGATGCCTTCCTTTTTTTTTTTTTTTTTAACTCTTTATTTGTTCCAAATTCAAAATAAATTACATTTCATTTTTAACCTAGGTGCTCCAGTTACTGCAGTAACGTACCAGCCTTAATTGTTATGATATATATCTAAGTGTTTTTACATTGTTCATGTCTTGGCAATTAAGTATTTTAAACAGGTTTTTTAAACCTGCATGTCAGTATAACAATTGAAATCTTAAAACTAAAAACTAAAACTAAATCTTATCTAAGTATAAAGGGAATTAATCGTTGCAATTGAGGATTGCAACGATTTTTGCCTGAAATTATTAATTATTTTGTTGGACATTTGTGCTAAAGTCTCAACATTTGAAATTCTATGTACTTCGGTAGTACTGTACCAGGGAGGCAACTTCAAAATCATCTTAAGAACTTTGTTCTGAATCCTTTGAAGTGCTTGTTTCCTGGTAGTGCAACAACTAGACCATATTGGCACAGCGTAAAGCATGGCCGGTCTAAAAACTTGTTTAAATATTAGAAGTTTATTCGTCAGGCAAAGTTTGGATTTCCTGTTTATAAGAGGATACAAACATTTAATATATTTGTTACATTTGGCTTGAATGCCCTCAATGTGATCTTTAAAAGTTAATTTTTGGTCAAGTATTAATCCAAGATATTTCACTTGGTTTGACCAGGAAATTGGAACTCCGTTCATAGTGACTATGTGACTACTACTAGGTTTCAAAAACGAAGCTCTAGGCTTGTGTGGAAATATTATAAGTTGAGTTTTGGAAGCGTTGGGAGAAATCTTCCATTTTTGTAAATAAGAAGAGAAAATATCTAAACTTTTCTGCAGTCTGCTGCAAATAACACGAAGACTTTTTCCTTTAGCGGAAATGCCTGTGTCATCAGCGAACAAAGATTTGTGGCAACCCTGAGGCAAATCAGGGAGGTCCGAAGTGAAAATGTTATACAATATAGGCCCAAGAATGCTACCCTGAGGAACTCCTGCTCTAACAGGTAGTCGTTTAGATTTGGAATTTTGATAATTTACCTGCAGAGTTCTGTCAGTTAAATAATTTTGAACTAATTTCATAATATAAAGTGGAAAATTAAACTTTTTCAATTTAGCAATCAAACCTTCATGCCAAACACTGTCGAATGCTTTTTCTATGTCTAGAAGAGCAACTCCAGTTGAGTGGCCTTCCGATTTGTTTGAACGAATTAAATTGGTAACTCTTAAGAGTTGATGAGTAGTTGAATGCCCATGGCGAAATCCAAACTGCTCATCTGCAAAAATTGAGTTCGTATTGATGTGAAGCATCATTCTATTCAAAATTATCTTTTCAAAAAGTTTACTTATTGAAGAAAGCAAACTTATTGGGCGGTAGCTAGAAGCTTCAGCTGGATTTTTATCCGGCTTCAAAATTGGAACAACTTTTGCATTTTTCCATTTATCAGGAAAGTATGCCAAATGGAAACATCTGTTAAATAATTTTACCAGGAAAGACAAGGTACTCTCTGGGAGTTTTTTGATGAGGATATAGAAAATTCCATCATCACCTGGAGCTTTCATATTTTGAAACTTTTTAGTTATAGACCTTACTTCGTCCAAATCAGTCCCCCAGGAATCATCAAAAATATTTTCCCGAGAGAAAATATTCAGAAAATCCCGAGCAACCTGATTCTCAATAGGACTAGTAAGACCCAAACTGAAATTATGGGAACTCTCGAATTGCTTAGCAAGTTTCTGAGCTTTTTCCAAATTTGTGATCAAAATTTTACCACCTTCTTTAAGCGCTGGAATAGGCTTTTGAGGTTTTTTCAAAATTTTTGTGAGTTTCCAAAAAGGTTTGGAACTCGGGTCTAATTTAGAAATATTATTTTCAAAAGTTTTGTTCCTCAGGGCAGAGAATCGCTTTTTAATTTGTTTTTGCAAATCCCGCCAGATAACCTTCATGGCAGGATCGCGTGTTCTTTGATATTGTCTCCTACGAACATTTTTAAGACGGATCAAGAGCTGAAGATCGTCGTCTATTATAATTGAATCGAATTTAACCTCGCATTTTGGTACTGAGGCAGCTCTTGCTGCAACTATAGAAGTAGTCAGAGATTCAAGAGCATAATTAATTTCATCTTTGGTTTGCAAAGGAATGTTTGGATCGAAGTTATATTCCATAAATGTTCGATATTGCTCCCAATTAGCTCTATGGTAATTGAAAGTAGAGCTGTTGGGATTACAAATTATTTCTTGGGATATTTCAAAAGTTACTGGAAGGTGATCAGAACCGAAGTCAGCATGGGTAACCAATTGGCTACAAAGTTGACATGAATCAGTTAAGACCAAATCAATAGTGGAGGGATTTCTTGCAGAAGAAAAGCATGTTGGGCTGTTTGGATATTGAATAGTGTAATAACCTGCAGAACAATCATCAAACAGAATATTACCATTAGAATTGCTTTGAGCATTATTCCATGAGCGGTGTTTTGCATTAAAATCACCAATAATAAAGAATTTAGACCTATGACGGGTAAGTTTCTGGAGGTCACCCTTGAGAAAATTCTTTTTCTGGCCTACGCATTGGAATGGCAAATAGGCAGCTATAAACGTAAGTTGTCCAAATTTTGTTTCAACAGAAACTCCCAAAGTTTCAAAAACTTTGGTTTCAAATGAAGAAAGAATTTTATGTTTGATTCGTCTATGAATAATGATGGCAACGCCACCACAGGGTCCATCAAGACGATCATTTCTATAAATCAAGTAATTTGCGTCCTTCTTAACCTTATGGTCAGGTTTAAGGAACGTTTCAGTTATAACGGCAATATGCACGTTATGAACTCGCAAAAAGTTAAATAGCTCGTCTTCATTATCTTTAAGAGATCGAGCATTCCAATTTACAATATTTAATGCTTTAAAATCCATTACTGAATTTTAAAGTCATGACAATATTATTTGCAAATTTTACTCCAGTTTGAATAGCATCAAACATGGAGTTAGATTTAAGCATATCAGAAATCATGTCAATTAATGATTTCTGTAAAAATTCCATTTTAGGGGCAGTAATGCTTCCTAAATCAAAATTGTCAAAATTTCCGTTAGAATTACTTTGGCTAGTATTTTGATTTCTACCCGCTGCAATAGCAGCATAGGTAGCTCCATTAACTTGCTGAACATTGTTAGCAGCGAGGGGAGTAGGTACAGATGAAACATTTGAAGCAGGGGTGATATTTGTACCTACGGGTACGAATGTAGAATTTGTTCCTCGCTGACCGTTGTTAACAGCAGAGGAATTTGTACCTGGTCGGAAACGTGGAGCGTTTCTTACCTGTCGGTTAGAACGAGATTGTAGGATCGCTTTGCGAGTCTTACATTCCCAAAAATTGGATTTGTGGTTTTCACCACAATTTGTACATTTAAATTTCTTAGGATCTTCCTTCACAGGACAGTCGTCCTTTGCGTGAGAGGAATCACCACAATTCATGCATTTAGCTGGCATGTAGCAATTTTTAGTTCCGTGACCCCATCCCTGGCATTTACGGCACTGGGTGAGGTTTTGGAAATTTCCTCCAGTCTTCCTGAAGTGTTCCCACTTCACTCGGACATGGAGCATAAGGCTAGCTTTTTCTAAGGCCTTAAGGTTGTTTAGTTCACTAGACTTGAAGTGAACTAAATAAAAATCATTAGAAATCCCGTTGCGCGAATCGCCAGGACGGGATTTCATTTTAATTTTGATTACTTGGAGTGGCACAACTCCAAGTAATTTTGCCAGTTCATCTTTGATCTGATCCAGGGATTCACCACTGGGCAGTCCTTTCATGACAACCTTGAACACACGTTCAGTTTTGGTGTCGTAAGTAAAAAATTTGTGCTTCTTCTCAGTAAGATACTTGAGAAGACATTTAAATCCGTCCAAGGTTTCAGCCAATACACGGCATTCACCCCGACGTCCAATTTGTAGTGAAAACTCAACTTTCACGAAATTCAAAAGTTCCATGCGAAGAGCATGGAAATCGGAAGTGGTTATCACAATAGGGGGAATCTTTTCTTTCTTGGCATTAAGCCGGGAAAGTTTACTAGAATTTTTCTTGGATGATGGATCATTCTCATCATCCGTGAGCAAATCAAATTGATTACTCAAATTAATTTCTTCAGAAGGGGGGTCAAGAGTTTGCCCCTTTCTTTTGCGTTTAGGCGCCATGGCGGCAGTAAATTTTTATCCAAATCGACTTCCAAGCAGATTACTATAAGAATCTGAAGGATCGAAGAGGAATTTTCCAAATCGATATCCAAGAAGGATTACCACGGGTAGGGTCCAAACAAGGATCGAAGAGGAATATAGTTGAACAAGGTAGAAATTTTACAGGTTGAGCACTGAAAAGTGCTGTTTAAATTTGTTGTAGCTTTAGGTAGTAGTAACACTTCCTTCAGCAAAAAGCAAATAGATCCGCACGGCAAGAGAGCACGATGCGGACTGGGATGCCTTCCTTCAAATCAAGGTTGCAAAGACTCATTTCAGCTAAAACAATGTTTTTCTAAATTATGAAATAATTAGATGCCATGATCAAATTTTGAATTGGTAGGATACAAGAAGAGGTTGCAAAGAATGTGTTTGACATATTAAACCTGTTTATTTCACTTCATGAGAGTCACAATCAGCGATTTTTCACAAACTCACTCACTCACTCACTCAGCGATCAGCAAATCGCTGATTGTGACTCATAGCAAGCAAAATTTACAGGTTTTATGTTTCCAACGCATACTTTGTAACCTCTTCTTGTAAGTTACAAGTAAAACATGCCATCATACCATCTTTTGGTTTTATTATTCCGAAAAACATTATTTTAGCTGAAATGAGTCTTTGCAACCTTGCTTCAAATAACAACTGAAGTGCGGTAAAAATCGGTAAAACTGTTTCAAACACACCGTTGGTACTTGAGCGGGTCGGTTTTCATCTCTTTTTACCAGTGGTGGCGGGGGGGACACCCCTCACCATCCCTCTCCAAAGGGGGAGTTTGGTAAAGAGAGATTAAAAAACCGATTTGTACCTTCCTTAAAAGTTGTCCTAGCTCGCTATTCTAATATCTATATGCAATCTTCACACTGCCGTACTCTAACGGAACTATCAACTCTATGCGTTCATCTACTCCATCTATCGTATAAAAATTACCACTACAGTCTGTTATTTGAAATTAGCATCTTCAACTATGTAAATCGTTGACTTCACGTAGAAGTAATACTAAAACATATAGTCAAAGTCTTGTTCAATGTTTAGATCAGCTCACTCATTGAGGTTGAATTATGGGGACATAATTCGCATTATGCACTACGAATCAACTTTATATTCAGCCTGGTGTTAATCAGCTTTGTACACCTTAAATAAACAAATAATCAGCTTCTGTTCTTACTGCTCAGCTTGAATTGTTACTTGGAATGCTCAGTTTTTTATCATTTGTAACAGATTACGTCGCATGTAATTTCCATTATTTTTAAGTGTGTGCGTAGCTACCCAGATTTACTGTCCTGTCCTTGATTTTTTAGTCTCAGTAGCGGAGCGTGTTTCCCACTGATTTTTTTTGACGTAGGACTACGTCTGTAATTTCTATATGGGGGTACACTTTGTGAAAACCGAAAATGGACCATGTAACAAAATTATGAAATATTTTGCACGTTAATAACTCAGCTGCCCCTGGATCAATTTCAATAATTTTATCACCAAAAGACTTTATCATTTTTTCAAAATGTCACTTTTCAAAATTGCATGAATGTGCAACTGTTGCTATGATAGTTAAAATTATCACCGATTGCCTACGAAAAGCGATTTCCCTAACACAGATTTCAAAGTTGAATTCCATCCGGTCTCACCAAACGGTGTTTATTCAACCACCGCGTGGTGAGTGGTGGTGTTCTCCAGTACACAACTCATAGAGATGAACTAGCCAACGGCTAAAAATTTCTCTAATAAAGACAAAAAAAAAACCCGGAACACAACGAAAGGCTCCCCGCAACCAGCTAGCTATCAAGGCTGCCCTCAACCGCTGATCGGATTCAGTTAAAATCACCGTGTGTGATGGTGTCCGGTCGTAGGCATCAGCAACAGTACGTGGCGTTGAACATTGTTCTCCAGTACACAACGAAAGACTGCCTGCAAGCAGCGAGCTGAAGCCCACTTGAGCATCCATAGAAGGAGGAGCCGCACCGCTATTTATCGGAATCAGTAGCTCTTCGTGAGTCGCTGTGGGCCATACTAAAGAGTACAAACAGAGAGAACCCCGGTCAAATTCCTATTCATACACAACACACAAGCTCATGCTGCAGTTATCAAATAAGATTTATTATATAAGTCCACGTAGTGCTACGTCACCATTGCGTACAACCCCGTAGGGCTGTCCCTTATGTCTTTTTTTTTTTTATTTCTCTCTTCATGTTTATCCGACATTTTGAAGGAGGAGCACTGTAATTGAAAGACAAAAATAAAATGGAGTATTTAATAAAAAAAAAATCAACTATCGTTTTTTTTTGCAAACCAACGATATCCATCTCCATAAAAAAACATCAAAATTTGCCTGTGAATTATTGTATTTTGTTATTTAAAAATCAGTATTTTTCCGTCACCTAGGTTCACGGTTAACCGGAAGATCTTATCAGCACATTGACAAGTTCATTTCCATGAGCCATTCCAGCTAACTTTACCTAATGGATTGCGTTCGATTATTCACACTCGTTAGGGGCTGTTCATTAACTACGTATACAGTTTTTTTGGGATTTTTGACACCCCCCCATGCGTTGACAATTGTCCATACAAAATTTTGAAAATTTGTATGGGCCGTGGATAATATCCAACCCCCTACTCCCCCCCCCCATACACTGTCTACGTGGTTTATGAACAGTCCCTTACTTCCAGGCACGTTGCAGCGCCAGTCGTTGTTGATGTGTTACCAAGTTCCACTCGCATCCAGGCGTCACCATTCACGTGTCTCCGTATTTTGATTGCATTTGTTGTCACTACCCCACTCCACTACACATGTGATGAAGATGTTATCGAACGCCTTGTTGCTTGTTACGACATCAAAATCTAAACACAACTAAGACCATCATCAGCGTGATCATCACCGATAGTAGTAACAACAGCAAAGAATGAAAATCGCGCCCATAGCGAAGAAAGGAAGACGAAGAAACCCAGGGCTAGCGTGACGTAAGACTTCTATACAAATGTGTAAATTCCCCATAGTATTTCCTCATTGAAGCAACTGCACTATACCGTCAAACGGAGTAACTTGTCACAGCGGGGTAGCTTGCAACAATACAACATTTCCAAAGTGATTGCATTGGGCACGCTCTAATCTCATTCAACTTTTCTAATAGGGCTTAGGGACTGATAAGTGAAATTTCAGTCTTCTACACACTTGGAAAAATTCATGTAAATTTAGGTGCTCTGAGAGTGACATATACGAGCGTAAATTTTGACATAAATTTAAGTCATAACAGACGCGAAATATAGCCTAATCAAACGCACTTCTCGTCGAGCAACGAACTTTTCAGTCTCGGAGCATTTAATATTACATGACATGTTTATTTACGTCTCATCTTTTATGCCAAAGATGGATTCCGTCACGTGTAAAATTAGTTATTTCCAAGTATGTAGGTGATTTTTAAAGAAACTTACAAAAGATTGATAACATTTTAGTTATTATCAAGCCTGCAAAACTTTCGCTCTGTCTGCAATCATAAGATATGGGTAGGAACCTTTTAAGGAGTCCAACATATAGGTATAGTAAGTAATTTTATAACTCCTTATTTTTAAAACAATAGTTAAAAATCAATTACTTAGATTACATAAAAAATTAGGATGTTGATGTTCCGTTCATAAAAAAAATCAGGTGGTTAGAGGTTCTTTTGGCATATAAACTGAAGTTATGTGATATGTGATAAGCTTTTTTCAAATATTGTATGAAGACGGTTAGACAAATTAGAGAACTCTCTTAAAAGTATTCTATCAGGATTTAATCAAGTATTTATCCTTTGAAAACCAATGCAATTGGAAATAATCTTCCCAAAGTCTGCATCTGCATATGATTGGTTCAAAACATTGGTTGATGTAATAAATGCAGAGATCGAAATTTTCACCTACTTGAGAAGAGAAACGTAATTTTTCACCTGCTAAGAGAAATAGATGAGAATGTGAGAAGCGAGAGAATATAATACGCTCACAGCAGTTTTCGCGAGAAAAGCAAAAGCGATTTTTTTTTCGGAGAGCATGAGCGGCAGATAAATCGTTTCTTTTCAGTGAATTCTTGATTTTTTTTTTTCCTTTGGTTTGTTTTTTTTCCGTCGATCTTGTTTTCCATGCTGAGCACCAATGCTACCGACGTGCCAGGAAGGCAGCTCCCACACCTGGACCCTACCTATCGACCCATCAACTCATGAACCGGGGACCAACGGCTTTACTTCCCATCCGAAGGAAGGCGCGATCAGAGATATTATGCCTCAGAACATCCCGGCGTCGCCGACTGGGATTGAACCCAGGCCTGCTGGGGTGAGAGGTAATCACGCTTACCACTACACCACCGGCGCCGTTAGTGAAGTCTTGATGCCGATAATGATTTTTCACTTCTTTAATACACCTGAAAATTCACTTTCCGCACGCAAACGATGATCCGAAACTAAGAACCAAACAACAGTTAGGGCACATCCATAAATTACGTAGAATCTGAGGAGTAATGGAGAGGGGTTTCAACATTTGTAACGGACCATGCATAAGGTATAGAAAAAACGCTTCGAAGGGGGAGGAGAAGGTCTTAAATTGGTAAGAAAGTTTAATCTTCATTTATGGATGACCCTTATGATTTGACAGAAGGTATAAAAAGGAAATAATAAAAAATCTGCCGGACTGGTTGAAACCAAGGAAACGCAAACAGGTGAGGCTATGTGAAATCGTTGTCCCTTTCGTTCTGCCGCTGTTTAAATGGATAACACAGTATGACGTCACACTCCGTCAACCATTTAATAAGCGGAAGAACAAAAGAGACGGCGAATTCCCAAGCCTCAACTGTTTACATCACATTGGGTTGGAGCCGAACAGTTTGGGTGGTATTTTTTTTCGCTCTTGGTAGTTTTCAGAGCCAAATGGGTGATGAACAAGTATTTTCGTTGGGTTTTGAAGAGAGATATTTTCGGATTATGTATGACAGAGGATAATGAATTATCGGTGAAAAAGGAGAGATGAAAATGTGAACGGTTCACAACTCACCGAAAAGAAGCTTAAGTGAGGAAATGCTTATCGTGCAGCTGAGTGAGAATTTCTATCTCTGATTAAATTAAAATTGATCGTTATTAAAAGTTGAGCTGCACGTAATGCCGTTATATAATTATTGTACAATGTTATATACAAATCTTATGGAATGTGGGACATTTATACAAATAACGATTAGCTAAAAACACAGTCAATTTATTAAAACTCAATCTAACACCGCTTGTTGCTAAGCTACCCCACGAATGGAGTAACTTGCAACAAACAAAGTTTTTAATTTCTTCTACAGCATATATTCAACACACTTTTTTTTTCTATTAACGTGGAACTGTATAACTTGCTCTGGAATAAAATGTATCAACATATCTATACAAATTTTGTCACTCGCACTACAAAGTAGAAAAGTTTTGCGAGTTGCCCCCTTTGACGGTACCCTTGAAATTAATCTTATAAAACACTCATACGCATGGGCACAAGAAACGATTGGCACGGTCTGGATGTGTGTTTGTTGTGGTCGCTAGGCTGTTATTGCACGGTTATTACACTGACTGCTCTGTACTATTTGTTGCGGTTGATAAGGGCTCCTCGGTTGGCCTATACGGTCGAGATTTGTGGGGATGTTCATCACACAGTAGTTGTTCATAGTAATAAAAATTAACCTTGTCGTTTGTTTTCTACGTGTTTCACATTGGTAACAAATATGAAAATAAATAATGAACAACCCTACGACGGATGCTCTCTATTAGCCAGACAAGGAGAAGGTTGTCCCAACAACATGATAAGGAGCCGTAGCCTCCAGCAAGAAAGCACACAGAGGAGCATGGGGAGGCTAAATGAAATGGGAGCGTGACCGAATAAAGGCCACACGAAGTAAGCAGTCGGCTATTAGTAGCATTTGTAGTTTGCCTAGATGAGGATTGTTTTGTTACTGATGGAATTTACCATAACGCAGTGGCGGATTGCAATAGCAGTTCCTGTGGGGGAGGAAGTGCATTCTTGAAAATGTTTTTATAAGACTTACACTGATAGGCAAAATAAAGTGCCCACCTAATCATTTTTTGAATTTTGGCTTAAATTAAAGTAAAAACACTGTATTTTTTTATATCTAAATTTTTTTATTCTTTTAAATTTTCACTAACGGAATACTAAAAAAAGAGTTTTACTTAAAGAAAAAAAAATCTATTTGTATTAATAAAAAAACAATTACAAAAAAGTGCCCACTTTATTTTGGTTCCAGAAAAGATAAATTAAAGTAATGGAAAATATTTTAATAATTAATGCGTCCTCCTTTGGCCTTCAGGACCTGATGCAGGCGCTTCGGCATGCTTTCCACCAGGTTCTTTAGGTCCTTTTAATTCCCAGGCGCAACCAGGGCTTCAAAATAGTTATTTTTATTGGTAACACCTGTTTTTGTTAACCCTGGCATCGAGAGTATCCCTCAAATTCTCGATGGGGTTGAGGTCCGAGCATGGAGTCCATTCCAGCGGTTTGATCCAACAAGACCGGAAGAAAGACATGGTCTTCTTGGCAGTAAGCTTCGGGTTGTTGTCCTGCTGAAATACGAACTTCGCTTCAAGGTCCGTATCCAAGTAACATTTCTGGTTTTATGAGGGTTCTGTAGACGATGATTTAGACTTGAAGAAAGCTATAAAGCCTCGATAAAACTTGCAATGTTGCTTGGGTATGGATCAGCGAAACCTCCAGATTTTCCCACAGGATGTGATGTAGGAATCTGCCGTCATTATTCTCTCCACCCCATGAAAAACACCCCCAGACCAACACATTTCCTCCTCCATGCTTCACCGTGCCTTGGATGTGCCTTGGATGTGCCGCTCCTGAAGCTCCTCACCCGTTCTGCACCACACACGAACCCGCCGCTTTCGGTTAAACAGCTCGAATTTTTATTCGTCCGTCCAGATAACCGTTTTCCAGAACTCTAGGGGCTTATCAGCATGGTCTTTAACAAACTTAAGCCGTTTGGCTTTGTTTGCCTTGCTGATAAATGGGTGCTTCCGGGCAACTTTGCTATTAAACCCCTGTGCTACGAGACAGTGACGAACAGTTCGACAAGAAACTGATAGCTGAACGGTTTCCTGGATCTCGCGGACAGTTACCATCGGGTTCTTCTTGACTTCGTGCATGATCTTGGTGTCCGTTCTCACATCCGTTTTGCGCTTCCTGCCTCTGCCAGGGCGATCCACCACTGATCTGAACGTTTTTAATTTCAGATGAGGTGAGCACTTACACTGTTTATCCATTCGACCATTTGTCCCCCGTCTCTTCATTCGAAATTTAGTCTATTCGACCTTTTCTCCCCTTTCTCATCATTCGACCTCTTGTCCATTTGTACTTTTGTCATTTTGACCTCTTGTCCAGTCGACCTTTTGTCCCCCTTATCATCATTGAACCTTTTGTGTAAATTCACAAATTCACATAAGGGCGCAATATAAGCAGCAATTTGGGTCAACATTAAGCATAAATACCCTATTATGTTTCACAGCATAAAAAACGCCCACTAACTAACACTCCCTTAGATTAATATGAAATTATCACTGAATCTGGTTGCTAATAATTTGTAATCGGCCATGTATTATGTTTATTAAAATACACAAAGATGGGAGAGGGTGGTCTAAAATTGGTCAAATATATGCTATGTCATTTATGGATGGTCTGTAAGTGTTTTTATTGCCCAGGGTAATGGGGATGAAAAAATTAAATTGAAGGCTCTTACTGCTCCACTTCCTGGCTGCAGTAAGGATTTTCCACCATTACCCAAAAAAGCTCCTCCTCAAACTTCGCATAAGAAATCCAAGTCCGAACAAGGTTTGCTAGCTTTTTCGGACATTGTGGAATTCATATTAAATATGTTCAACATACAAGACCATCTTAGAAGCTTAGTTTCTGCCTTGCTTCCAACATTGGAATCATATCTTAAGCAATTGACTGCTGCTTGACCCCTCCTTGCATAAATCATATCTTTCGATGGAAAATTCATCGGACGAGGATATGATCACTGGGCTACATTAGGTATAGGAAAAACGTCACGATAGGGGGGAGGGGGTAATTTTTTGCTCGATTTAGCGTGACATAATTAATGCATGGGCCCTTTCCACAGATATTCAATTGGCCTTTGCGCACAAGGAGCAATTGGCTTCAGTATTCTTGGATATTAAGGGGGCTTTTGATACAGTTTCCATTGAAATTCTGTCAGACAATCTGCACAGATGTGGACTTTCTGGAATTTTAAATAATTTCTTGTACAATTTGTTGTCAGAAAAGCAAATGAACTTTTCCCTTGGACAACTGACAACTTCCAGAATTAGCTACATGGGCCTGCCCCAAGGCTCATGTCTCAGCCCTCTTCTTTATAACTTTTATGTCAAAGATATCGAATTGTTCGGCAGAACAATGCACGCTAAGACAACTTGCAGATGACGGTGTGGTTTCCGTAAGAGGTCCACATGCCGTGGACTTGTAAGGACCATTGGGCTAGGAATCTAGGAATCGAATTCTCGCCGCAGAAAACTGAACTAGTAGTGTTTACTCGAAAGCGGTACCCAGCCCAAATGCAGCTCAATCTTTTGGGCAGAAACATAACTCAATCATTGTCTTTCAAGTACCTTGGGGTCTGGTTTGATTCAAAGTGCCCATATTACGTATTTGAAGCAAAAATGTCAACAGAGGATCAACTTTCTCCGTTCAATTTGCGGCTGGTGGGGTGCTCATCCTGGAGACCTCATAACGCTTTATAAAACCACAATTCTCTCTGTTCTAGAGTACGGCTCTTTCTGCTTTCTCTCGGCAAGAAAATGTCACCTAATAAAATTGAAACGAATTCAATATCGTTGTCTGCCTATTGCTCTTGGCTGTATGCTTGGCTCAACGCATAACAAGAGTCTCGAGGTTCTGGCAGGAGTAACACCCCTCCAGAACCGTTTCTGGGAGCTCTCTTCCAGAATACTAATCAAATATGGAGTGACAAACACACTTATAATTGCAAATTTCGAAGAAATTTTTGAGCTGAACACACAATCTCGATTTATGAGAATCTACCACCACTACATATCCTCAGATATGTGTCTTCCTTGTTATACTCCAGACCGTGCTCACTTCACCAATCGCAGTTCCTCAATTGAATATGATCTGTCCATGAACCAAGTGATTAATGGGATTCCAGATCAACTTCGAACTATTATTATCCCACGTATTCTTACTGAAAATTACCAACACGTCAATTGCGTGAAAAGATATTTTACAGACGGGTCACGTCTCAATGGATCCACTGGCTTCGGTGTCTTCAATGAAAACTCTAGCGCCTTCCGCAAACTTCAGGAACCTTGTTCCGTTTATGTTGATGAGCTGGCAGCAATCAACTTCGCATTGGGGATGATTTCCAACATGCCCGCAGACCATTACTTCATCTTCTCGGATAGTCTCAGTTCGATTGAGGCTATTCGGTCGATGAAACCAAGTAGGCACTCATCTTATTTCCTTTCAAAGGTAAGGGAGCAGATGAGTGTACTGGTCGAAAGATCATATATGATTACCTTTGTATGGGTCCCCTCACATTGCTCAATCCCAGGCAATGAGAAGGTGGACTCTCTCGCAAAGGTGGGCGCGCAGGAAGGCGAATTTTATGACAGGCAAATTTCACACGATGAATTTTACCATTTAGTGCGTCAGAGTACCCTTTCGAGTTGGCAAACCGATTGGGACACTGGAAATCTTGGACGGTGGTTACATTCAATTATTCCTAATGTTTCTTCGAGAGCGTGGTTTAAAGGTTTGGGCTTAAGTCGTGACTTCATTCGCGTGATGAGTAGACTTATGTCCAACCACTACTCGCTAGATGCGCATCTCAATAGAATAAACCTCGTGGACAGCAACATATGTCGGTGTGGAAACGGTTACGATGACATTGATAACGCAGTTTGGCAATGTACGGATAATTACGCCGCCACAAAGCGACTTTTGAATACCCTCGAGGCCCAAGGAAGACAACCCTATGTTCCTATCAGAGACATGTTGGTGAACTCGCGATATCTGCTATATGCAGTCGATTTATGTGTTTCTTCAAATGTCTAGTATAAGAATTTAATTCGTCTTTTATATCTCTTTATTAGTTTTTGTTTGTCTTGTCCCCCGCCTCGATGAGTCTCATCGTCGCCCACGGGTCACCATAGCCGGTCGAACTCCAAACGAATCTAGAACCACACTACCGTTCATACTGGCGACATCGCTCTGATGGGACAACGACACCCTACTCCCAAGCTCCTCTCCTTTTCCTATGTACCCCTCTAACCTCGGGTAAGCCGCGACATATAATTAAGACACTAGACATAGAATTAAGCGAATTTTGTTACAAACAAAGAATAGTGAATTATCGACTCCGTAAAGCTAACGCGATTGAGCCTTACAAATAAACGAACTAGATAAAAAAAGTGTTTTTTTTTTTGGTGAAATTTGATGATTTTATTAGTTATTGATTTTTGTTATCGAGCATTTTACATTTTTCATTACCAGCTCTCCTTATTTTCAAGTGCTGCCAGATTTTTGATTTGAAATTATTAAATTATGTATGGAACATTTAAGATTTTTTATTGCCTAGCTATTTTTGAATTTTCTATTGGTTCTATTTTAATTTTTTTTATATCATCTAAGGTTTTCCTGGCAAAACAATTCTGTTCTAATGCAAATTTTAAATTTCCATGCTGCTTTTCATTAATTTCGAGATTCTTCAAATAATTCGTTACTCCTCAACAAGCAAATTTGTGATGATTAATTTGAATGCAAATTCTTAAGGTGCCATTTATATTTTTTTTATTGAATTTGGAACAAGTTTACCCATGTTTCTTGTACTTTCTAACTTCTATACTAAAAGCATGCACCGTGACTTTGGCTTCAGTTATGTCAAACTGTGCTGCTTGAAACTGATTACAAATACCATAGTTCATCACTACCGGAATACATATCTAAGCAAATGCTTCTATGTACATAAGTCGATACCAGTTACCATAACTCTTCCTCGATTGCTCTCCAGAGAACAACCACAGATCTGCAACCGATCCGGAGTCTCGAATGAAAACAAAGAAAGTGGATTAGTGAAAGTAGGAGGCAGAGTAGAAGCGAGAAAATAGGTTATGACATAATTAGCCGTGTACCGGTTTTGTTCTTCCCTCGTGCCGAGAGTAACAGCCAAGAGCTGGCTATCTTTTCATCAGAGGTAGGTAGGTTGGTTGGTTGGTTGGTTGGTATATAATACGCTTTCCACTTGGTGCCTCGTCACGGGCTCGGAATTGAGGTTAGCGTGTGGGAGCAGAATACGGGCACCGCACACTGGAGCAGCGAAGCAGATAGCGTGGCCAGAACCTGTAGCGCCGTGGATATGGTTTCTACAAATTGGCGGTCTTGGACAAAGTTGCTCAGTTTTGGAAGTATCTGATTAGGGACTGTTGGTGCTCGATTCTATCTTTTGAACAGAGCATCCTAGAAGGATGGTTTCTTCGTGTAGGTTTAATGTTGCTGATAAATTCTGCGGAAGATCTAAAAAATCTGTGATGAGGTTTCCCTTGGGGAAGTTTACCACCCGAAAAAAAAATCAGCACTTTTTTATTTTTTTTTTTTTTTTTGGGAAAATTTATCAAAAATCCAAGAAAATCAGTTTCTTCCTTAGATCCTTGACAAAAATTTCATGTAAACATATTTTATCTATCTCATCATGAAAAAATTGGACTCTCAACAAAACCGAAAAGTCGATGTATTGTGGTTCTTGGACTTTTTTGGACATGATTTTTTTTTAATTAGAAAAAATGTAATTTTTTTAGAGTTTTGATATTTTTTCCAATATTTCTAGAAAAATCGAAACGTATTATTTTTTTGGAGCGGTAAACTTCCCAAATCAGGCCAAAATTTCACAGGTCATTTGTGTGCCTTCATGAAAGGAGCACGCGTTTCCTGAGGCAACCTTCCTTGTACAACTTCGAGTCCATCGTCTTGTTTGTGACAAAAACCTTGGTTTTCTGCATCTTGCCTAATCATGAACTTCCAAGCAAATTTATCCATGAACGTGAACTTAAATCTCCCGGGGATATCTCGTGCCGCTCGCGGAAACGTCATTACACATGGTAGTTTTCACGATGTTCAACTTTTTTTTGCGATTTTCGAACCTGACCACGTTGGATTTTCAACGTGTGTGTGCAAGATTAATTTGTTTCTATCGTTTTCCACCTGGAATACCTTCTGACTCGCTGCACGAAAAGCGGTGAAACTTTCACCACCGGAAGAAGACTACTTTATAAACAAATCGCTGTCAAAAATTGCTTACAGCGATCACTGAGAGGGTCACTACAAAATCAAGACCAACAATTGAAATGGCCTTAACTTCATTTTGTAATCAAACCTTGTAAGGCCATTTTCTCGCGAACCGAAGTCCGCAAGGTTTGCGAATGAAGGTTTCGGTTCGCGAGAAAATGGCCTTACAAGGTTTGTTTACAAAATGGAGTTAAGGCCATTTCAATTGTTGGTCTTGAAATATACAACACGTACTGAAAAAGACTGAAGAAGTCTGCACATTGTAGATGAAATACGCGTATCTGTCATGGATACACAAATAAGGTAGTGGAATTAAATGAAAATTGATAATCCTTCTTTCTCTCTCTTTATACTAAATCATAGAATTATATTGAGTAAACTGCTTTACAGCCAAAACCAGCAATACAAAGGATATATAAACTAATATAGAATATGTGTGTTTTTGACTATATATAAATGTTACCCTACTTAAAAAGAAAGATAGACAAATCGCTTAGAAAACCGGTTATCGATCCGAGGCATGGAGGGCCATGTGAAATATACTATTGGACTCAGCTCGACGAGATCAGAACATGTCTATATATGTGAGTGTATGTAGTATCCCAACTAACAATTTTAACAACGTAAACGCTTTGCGAATTTCATTTAATAATGCTATACGATATGAGAAAACCTTTACTCTACACCTCTATACAAGCAAATCTGGCGAACTTAGTCATCTACTTATGACTATTGGGACGGTTGTTGGTTATTGCTTATCAATTTAAGTTTCTATATAGCTGTTATCCTGCTGTTTAGTTGTGTGTGAATTTGAAAGGCGCTTATTCAACCTTTTCCCGGTTATCAAATAATCGTTACACAACTTTCTCTTGAAACCGGGTTAAATATTGTTACGTTTTTTTTTGTTGGAGGAATGTATTATGTTTATTTTACTGCGAATGAAATTAATCGAAATTAGTTAAGCACACTACCAAATTATTACCCTGGACTCGAACTCGAGACGAATGCAATGGCAAACCTCGACACTACCAACTTAGCTACACACTACGAAAAATACATGTAAATTTCAGTGCCCTGAGACCCACACATGCAAGCGGCCCTTTTGACATAAGAATCAGTTGAAAATCAATGCAATCAAACCCACTTTTTGTCGAGTTGCATATGTTTCAGTTTCAAGACATTTAATTTTACATGCCATGTTTTTTTACGTTCCATGATTTACGTCAAAACTGAATTACGTCTCGTGTAAAAGTACTACTTTCTAAGTGTGTACGTCAACACATTGAGCTGACGTAAAAAATCTACATGCCCTTTTACAACAAGATCGCTGAGTAGAGGCTTTATAATAGTGCACATAAATCGCTTTTCTCGACTAGATAATGCAGCTTTGTAAAGGAGCGGAGTAAAAGCTGTAAAACTACACACGTCTAAAAATAAACCTAGTTGATTGTAAAAATGCTTGAAAAGTAGCACTAACACAGTTTATGAGCTGAGTACAGGTTGTTTAGTTGTTGAAAAAGCACTTTTGATGATTATGTTACTAAACAAGAGAACAAGAGGTTGTGCAGAAGCCATCAAATGAGTAATAAATTCACTTTATTAGTTTTGTTTAGTAGCTACAACTTAAAAGTTCAAAAATATTTGCATAGAAGTGGTTATTGACTGCTGTTATTCAGTGCAACTGATAAGTTGAACAATCGTTGTGAAAAAAAGGGGTAAATGCTCTCCAAAACTATTTTTATAGCTTCTTTACAGCACAGTGCTGGAAAAAGTGGCTTATAAAGCTGAACATGTTAGATGGGATGTGTGGGAAAGGTATTGTGGTCTCTCATTTTTTTTGGAATTGGACAACTGGTTCCGGAGATATTCCGGTGAATATGGATCGTTAGACTAAAAACGACCTGAATTATGTTAAATGCATCATGTGAAATCTCAAATCACATGAGAACTCAAAAAGAAGCTCAATGGTTATCATTTTGAGAGTCCAGGATAATATTGGCCACGTTCGGACATGTTCCGGCTAACCCAGATGAAGCAGCCAATTGCTGATATGGACCAAAACCTACATTTTTTCTTTATTATAGAGATTTTTAGCCGTTCTAGTAGTAGCTAGTTCATCTCTTGAAAAACCTATCATGTGACATCTCAAATCACAATATTAAGTGCCCAGGATCAAGTTGAATACATCTGTACCAGGTTAGTTTACAGAACATCATACGATACCTGAAATCAATACGTAAGAAGGGTCAGATCTCATCATAGGCGGATAAGTTCAAGTTTTTATTATTGGAAAAATGCATTGCTCCTGAAAATCAAATTAGTTTTTTATGTATTGATTTTTTGTAAATAATATATGTATTCAAACTCTATTGATGGCGCAAATTTGAGATGAATCAACCAAGGAGGTATCTATTTTTGTAAAGTTATATGCAGTGCTGTCATGGTATATCAAAAGCTGGTTACTCACTGATTTTGAATATGTGCGCTCGACCATCTTAAATCCATGCACCCCCTTTAAGGAGCCATTATAATTGTAATTTGGGAATTTACACACAATTAAGATCCCTTTAACTAAAACTAGGGTACGGCTAAAACTTGTCTGCAATCAGCTCGCCACAATACTTCAAAATACTAGGTTTTAAAGCGTTTTTCAAGACCAAATCATGGTCTGCAAGACTATGATAAAACCAACATTGTTTATTGGACGATGTTTTATGTCTGATGTTTTTGTCTTTGGACTTGGCTTAAGTTCGGCCATCTTTTGATCAGCGCAAAAAGTTTTATGATATTTATCGAAAACAAACCCTGATGAATATTTCATCCCCTGGATTGATACGTTGGCCATGATAAAACTGTAATCTACTTTTTTTTTCTTGAAGACTGACAACAAAATTTAGAATTCTTCTATATTTTTAGAAGTTTTTGGTCCTTCCTTAAGTTAATGGCTCAAGATCTCAAGACATTACTTTTGAAAAGTCTCTGCAATCTTCCTGAAGTTAACTAAACTATCTCGAAATTGTTCGGTCTATGCTGGAGCTCCCGCAATCTTCCTGAAGCATTTCACAGATACTTCCATGAAGATCATTCTTCCATTAATATTTCATGAGCTTATCTGGACTTGCCTGGAGTTTTTGTTCTTTCATGAAGTTCCTTTAATTTTCAAGAAATTTTCGGATCTACTTTTGTGTTCCAATAATTTTCCTGACATTTAAAAAACTTTTCTGAAGACTCCACAATTTTCCAGAAAATTTTGGAACATTTCTGGAATTCTCAGAATTTTCTAAAATGTCTCGGCTCTTTTTTAAAGTTCCTGCAATTAATTTCCTCTAAATACTCGAAATATCCCTGACAAAAATGAAACTGCAGTTCGGTGAACTTCCCTGAAACGCACAGATTTTTTTTTTCAAAAAATTCTTGAAGCTCGTAGAGCTGTTCTGAATTTAAAGAATTTAATTTTCACAGATCAGTACCACTTAGCACGTGGTGAGTTTGAGTTTCATGATTTTTGCTTTACATCCGAACGGGACACGAAACTACCGTCACTTCTAGCAGCAGCAGTCTTGTAAGCGGTCACGGTAGTCGACACATTTTCTGTGATACTCAACTGCCTTTGCCTCCACTTGCCTCCACTTACAAAACAAGCTATCATAGTACAGTAGCAAAAAAAGGTAATATGACATGTTCTGTCATACGACAATGTCGTCGAAGACCGTCACGAATGTATGTATTTTAGTTTTTCTCATAATAAGAGCTGCTGATGTTGTGCTTGCGTGAATTCTGAAAATAGCAAGCAATGATGTCCTAGTAATAACGTTTCTGATCAGAAATAGTTTATTTTTCTCAAAATTGAGGAATTACCCATGTAACCAAAAGTTCTGATAAAAGGCTATTTGTGGCTTAAACAGCTTGGATGGTGGTGGTCTATAGAATTCTAAGCAGCCTCATTTTTAATTCGTTATAAGAACTTGAAAGTTCCAGTATCAATTGAAGAGCAGATTCTGGCGGAACTTGAACGGAACTGTTAGAAAATAAATTGTAAAAGGTTTTTGTCCTCTATTCTTTATTTAGTTCGCACTTGAACGTTATTTCCAAAGGCAGGTATTTAAATGTGTATAGACTATCAGCATTAGTAATGGAATTGGAGATGTTTGAAGAATTAAACCCAGTTCTTCTGCATGAGAGCCCTGACACAAACCGCTGCGTCATCTGAGATATAATAAAGTGAGCTGTTGTCCCGCCTACTGTTGGAGTTTTCAGTGCCAGCTGACTGACTTGAATACGAAACACAACACCTTGATGAATTTTAATTTGGTGTTTGCCCGCATGGAGCAGTGGTTAGCGTTCGTAGATCGCATGTTCGCATGGGTTCGAATCCAGGAAATTGCTTTTTTATTATATTTTTTATGTTTTGATAGAATGTTGATGCACTGCATAAATATAAGAATTATGATTTATTCGGGCCACTGATCATTTCATATTCACGTACATTAATTTTTTTTTTACTAATAAAGACTTGTGCGGATTGCTTCGTGTGGCTTGAAAGTTCTGTCGGAACTTTATTTTAACTAAATGATACTTGAAAGTTCTGTCTGAACATTATTTGAACTTTATGGAACTTGAAAATTCTGTTGGAACTTTATTTGAAGTTTATGGAACTTGAAAGTTCTGTCGGGACTTTATTCGAACTTTATGGAACTTGAAAGTTCTGTTGGAACTTTATTTGAACTTTATGGAACTTGAAGGTTTGGTCGGAACTTAATTTGAACTTTACGGAACTTGGAAGTGATTTTAATCGTTGAATGCGGAACTTTTGGTTACTTGGGTAGTTATTTGATAATTTTCTTTTTGCTCGAATGTTATTCTACCGTTTGCGTTGTGTGAGATAGACGACGGTAGAGACTGTGAAAATATGTGATTCGTATTTCGGGCAAGATTCAGTTTTATTCATTTATTTAATAATTTCATAAGTTTAAATGCTGTTAC
This sequence comes from Ochlerotatus camptorhynchus, assembly GCF_037179485.1. Taxonomy (NCBI): domain Eukaryota; kingdom Metazoa; phylum Arthropoda; class Insecta; order Diptera; family Culicidae; genus Ochlerotatus; species Ochlerotatus camptorhynchus. The sequence continues at coordinate 220,302 of NW_027040770.1, forward strand.
ACATGAATTCAAATATAAAAATAAAAGAATAAAATTTGATTAAACAGTGATTACTATCGAACTTAACCTATAGCTAACCATATACAAAATTGGGTGTCCAAAATTTGAATTTCCTCGAAGACAAGTGTCTAAAGTTTGAATCTTGGTAGCTCTAGTTAAATAAAACTTTTTTTTTTCGAAATGTACTGATATTTACTTTAAAATATCATCTCAGCGAGCACAATTTAAATATTAATCAGAACGGTACGTTATGTTAGATGCGTGCAGCTGAATTTTGCACAGCAATAGATGAACGTTCAAAAATGTGCATATGCATTTTGGTGCACAGCTTTTATAAATGAAGCACATGTGGATCGATATTTTTGCACCCAGTTAGTTTTGATTAGAAAAACAAATCGGCTTTCGGAGCTGGCTACTCATGGCATAACCATGAGTAACCACTATGAGGCCTGGCTTTACCCGATGTTTTTTTTTTTATCAAAATACGCCCTTTTCAAACGTTAATTATATGAGCTGAAAATTATTACTCATGAACCGTAAGGACCCTCCCTTAGCTCAGTTGGTTAAGGTGCAGCTATAAAGCAAGACCATGCTAGAGGCAGCTGGATTCAATTTCAATGATGTACCACTTTGAATGAGTAATTACACACTTAGAAATACCTAAATTTACATGAATTTTTCTAAGTGTGTATTAATTACTATCAATTCTTAAATACATTTCCTTATAACATCAGTATCAGTGATCAGTATCTAAATTTAAGGAAGTAATCCTAGAATATATTTTAATAATGTTTTATAAAAATCTATGAAGATCCCCGTTGAGTTACATGCTTAAAAATATCCTACTAGGTCTATAGTAATTGCTGTCAACTATTTGGCAGCTAATTTTTGCTAGATTTAAGTAAATTAAAATTTTTTAAATACCAATTTTGGATCATTTCTTTAAATATTTTTATTATAATGTATGATACATCTCAAAGTTTGTTTCAAATTGGTGATTTATATAATTTAAATTATCGTGCTAACCAGATAATTTGAGCAGACTAAAAGCTGAATAAGCAATTTAGCTGAAGAAGCAAATTTTTGCCTAAATATGCTCTTATTCAGCTTTGAAGCTTCCAAGTTGGGGAGGTAAAAAGCATATACCATTTTTTTTTGCGGTAAATTGTCTTAGTCTTTGTCTATATCGTTTTCTGAATATCACAGGTTTTACAGATTTGTCAACATTTCTCAGCACTATTAAATGTACAGCATTTCCCAAAAAACAATTTTTCTAGGGCACTCCGTTAAAGAGATAGAATCAAGTGTCTTTAATATGAATTAGGTAATCAGAAACGATAAAAAAAAGTTGTCTCTTCTTAAACTAAGCAACTATGTCCAAGATCAAGAACTTGTACAAAGCATAGGCATGGTGCTGGAGGTTTTGGCCACGCTACTAGCTTCGTTGCCCCAGTGTGCACCGGTAGATTGGCTTTCACTGATAGAAGGTAGGAAAACGTGGCCCGTCGCATGTCCCATGCTGAGCCACGTTTTTCATTTATTTCTGGCTTTCGTTTAAAAATAGCACTAGATTCTGAATAAAGTGCGTAAGCCTAACGCTACATAATACTGTTACGAGTAAATCTGCATTCTTGATCGTAATAATATTTTTTTCAACCTACCATGTCTTATTTACATCCATGTAAAAGAAGTCAACCAAATCGTGATAATCATCCGTATCATATTTTAAAGGAGAGAAAATTACTTACTCCAACTTACAAGGATCGTAATGATATAACACTGCCATAACTTTGTCTTATCACATCGCGATTCAGCTCCGTCACTTCCTCGCTGTTCATCCATCAGTAACGTGGAACAACTGTTGCGAATGATTCAATAATGGAATGCCAACGGCATCATTTCCGTATCCTCGCTGCATTATTATTGTTCAGCGCTGTGCTATATGAGGAGTGCTGCTGCTAAATGGATGAATCTACGACGAGCAGCCGCGCTGAGAGCAGAATAATCAATCGTCTATAGAGCATCCGAGCAGATACCTATACCGGCCGTAGGAACGTATGCTGTTGTGAAACAAAGAACTTTACCCGCCATGTAAACCTGAATCAGCACATTTACGGATGTCTCATCATCCACGAGAGCAACCAACCGCGATGTGCCGTCGTCGTTCGATGGCCCTTGTTTGTCACAGCCAGTGGTGTGCGCCTGACGATTGCATCAGTAGCAACGTTCGAAGGATTGCCATAACGCGGCTCTGTTGTCGCTAATGGGCACAAATGTCACTGACTGTGCCGCGTTGATGGCGCTAGTTCCATACTGCTGCTTCAGGAGGAAACTGCAGTATTCTTATATTGGAGGGAATTGTTTGACGCATTTACGCGAGCACCATTTATAATAAGTCAGGAGTTGAGCATATGATGTCATTGGCACGTACGTGCCATCCGCAGCACGTTGCTCTTTTAAGTTTTTGAGGAATGGAATATTGTTCACCAGAAGCAGGATATTGATAACTGACTTTATGAATGATGCATGCAGTAGTGATCGATAAGATCCAGAACGTAGGGCTAACGCGAAAGATTTATATCACTGAATTGCTGCTTACTTTTGCCTTGACCAGGTTGAGGACCTTTGGTTCAGGTCAAATTTCTGTCGGCTTACTACACCGCCATGATCGTCTGAGTCTACCTTTGCTGCAATGTCCTGCTGGGTTTTAATCCAGAACTTGCATTCAGGTTTAGTTTCCGTCCCTTCGAAGTATGTGGCTGACCCTGATCAAGCTTCATTTACGTTCTAGAACTTCTGTTGTTATCGATTATTTTGATAGGATGGAATAGCCTTTAGTAAAGGAACTGATGTATTTTGATTATTTGAAAAAAATATATATATACGTCACTCTATAATACACGTTTATTTCGCTGGAAAAGTATTACAGTCTGATTGAGTTGGAATTATTTTTGGAAAAATGGCCTTTATTAATAATTATTGCTGTAAATGTGGAAATCATTGGTCAAAATCAATTGATGAATTAAATATATTTCGTCATTTTTGGATTAATTTAAAGTTTTAAGGTGAATCTCTAAAGTAGCTCTAATGCTCTCTACAGCAACATCACAAGAGCCTGTCGTTATAGAGAATTTTCGTTATAAAAGATAGACGTTTTAGAAAATTGTCATGTCGTTATAGCAGCACATTTAAATTACAATTTAATGTGACTCAAATTTAATTTCACACAGTTCAAGAATTGTTTTAAATTAAAAAAAAAAGTAGAAGGGTTTGTTTTAAACTAAAAAAAATAGAAGGGGCACGAACGGAAGCTTGGCGTAGGACCACTAGTGGACGGAACAAATATGTTGAGCCTTTAGTCATTTTAATTGATCGATTTTCGAATGGTGGCCCTGAGAAGGGCCGTTATTTGTTTTATTTATTTTTTCGGGTGTCCTTTTGATCGTTTGGGACGACACTAAATACTGAATGATGATATTACTACCTACCTATATCAGTAAGTATAGGCCAATGGTAAGAGAAATAGGTTATGAATACATTACTTCTAAGATCTGGAATATGCGCAAAGGACGTGAGTGGTCGGAACAAACGTGTTTGCTCTTAGTTCTTTTAATTACTCGAAAATCTATTATCTTAACTCTTTCTGTATTTGAATTGGTGGCCATTTGTTTGTTGGTGGTAGGGGCCTTTTTTTCAAATGGCGGCCCTGAAAGGACCGTTTGTTGTTTTTTCCTGGTGTCTATCGAAATGGTTGTTGGAGTTGGAGGGTCCGGAACGAATAGGTACTAATCTCTGTTGCCTTTTGGCGTTATTTGTTGATATTGCTGTTGTATTTTCTTCAGTGGATGGAGAACCAACACGAAATGCATGAACGTGCTACCAATTGACGTCAGCGGGAAGGTTTAGAGCTGGATGATTTACGCAAGTTTATTCTCTCACGGAGTGATTTTTCGAACACTGCTATTGGCACTGATTGATGATTATTTTATTTCTCTCCATGGTTCAAAAATATAACAATTTTGTGAATCTGTTTTACCCACCATCTAGAGATCTTTAAAGAAATTCTATAGCGTTGAAATATAGTGGCCCTGTAAAAGGTCATTTGGGATCCAAGTGATTTACATGCTGGTACTTCCGGGATGGCGTGCTTACACCATTGCACAGCTGTTGAAATTTTACAGGTAATCAATGTTGTAGTCAGTCTAACGGAACGACTGCAATGAAACGTCCAAAAGAAGGTGAAGCTACTCAGAGAGCCTCCGATGTCCGCGTCCTTCAGGGTCCTACCAAATTTGTGGTGACCATCTCCGTCGCAAATTAAACTGCCATTTTGAATCGAAGCGAACAAACTGGTGTACTTGGGTATCTCCAGAGACAGCATGCTCAGTTGGCTTTCCTGGCAGCAGCATTACGCAATTGATCATTGTAGTCAAACTCAGCTGTGTACCGTTCGAAGGATGTCGTTGCCGTTGGTAATGCTTCTCATTCCGATGTCTGCGTCCACTTTCTGGGAGCATTTACACCAGACCAAGACGTGCTCCGACCAGCATTGAATTGGATTGTTGTGAAAGAACAACTAGCGCTACTTGACGCTTTCACACCAGTGCAAGTCGATGTCGACCGGATGACGGCGGCCCACTCATGCTGTCTATTGGGTTGCTAAGGGGTATTGAGGTAAATACATATTCGTTGTCTGCATTAAAAATGGAACCGAAATCCAAAATTTCATCAATTTTGGTACACTGAAACTATTTTAAATAAGTACGATTACATTAGCAAAAATCACCATCTTAGCGCCCCTAGGTGGGACTTTGTATGGGAGCGAGCTGTCAACGAATAGATTTAGTGTCAACGACCTAAAATTTAAATCTTCATTTAAAAATCGATAAAAATATCGTTGTGCTCAGAAAATGAAGCTCTATCAGATGACGCATTAAAATCGATATATTTTTCGAAGTTAAACAACCCAATTGCGGGAAACTTTTCTTCCGGTTGCTGTGGGTGCATTCGTCGCCGTCCTCGTATTGGTGCGATGCGCACTGTTCCACTCATACGTCGTGTCCGACGCTTATCCGTCCGTTGCTCGAAAGTAAATGAAGAAGAAAGAAAACGATTTGGCAAGCGTTTTTATTACCACTGCTTTTCTCCTCCCTTCCATTGATTGGTGAAATGGTGAGCGGTCAACTGAGCGGTGAGCTCGCTCATGTGAGCATGTGCAATGTTTCGTTTGTTCGATTTGCGCTTTATCGTTACGTCCGTGTTTGGGATTTTTCGTTACATGTCTGAATATTGATTTTTTAATGTGACCCCCAGTATAGAAATTAAAAAAACGTACTGATACGTCAAAATAAATAAAATTAAATAATAATTAATTCGTTTTACAAGTTAGTTTTTTAGCTCCATACAAATGTCTGCTACTGTTTTATATTACATGAAATGCTTCCAATAAAGGTCGTTGTCAAATGTCACGTTATCTGAAATACATCAGGTTCATAAATAGTGTTATTATTAAAGACTGATCCAGAAAGGGTGCGTCCATAGTTTTCAGTGAAAATAACATACAAGTGTTGAAATTTTTATTTTTATTGCATATATTGTTATGATTAGATTAGCACAACAGATTAGGGATCTCTATATATACTATCTATCGATTGTATGCTAGCTGGTGCACCTTCTTGCGAAAGTTCTTCATTAGATTCAGCACAGACTTCTTGGCGACAAGTTTGGACACTTTCTCTCAATCCTTTTCAAACTGTTGAATGGTTTCTGCTGCGGAGACATGTTTCCTGAGATGTGCCAATATTTTTCAATTGGTCGAATTTGCAGGCAATTAGGAGGATTGAGGAGGATTGAGCCTTCCCTAAGCTCAGTGGGTAAAGGCGCTACAAAAGCTACAAAGCAAGACCATGCTGGAGGTGGCTAATATGCGATATGCAATAAGCTTGAAATGCGAAAAAGAATAAGAAGAAGAAGAAGAAATAGGAGGAGTCATGTTCTTTGGAACGAATGTTACATTATTGCAGGTATACCATTCTACTGTTAATTTCGCATAATGACAAGACGCAAGATCTGGCCAGAAGACAACAGGATCCTTGTGGCTTCGAATCAGTTAGTAGTCAGTTTGGTAAACACTCGGTTAGTAGCCGACTTGGTAAACGCTGTTCATCGAAGCAGTTGTGATGAAGGGTTGCGAAATCTTACCGCAGCCACAAATAGCTTGCCAGACCATAGCTTTCTTACCAAAATTTTCGAGTTTAATGGATTTTTCAGACTGGTCCAATACTTGCCCTTCTCGCACCGTATAATCATAGAAGTAACTCTAAGACCAGAAGGTCCGGAAGAAACGAGCTCAACTTTTTGGCTCAGCTCTGGTACTATCTTCGGTCCCAAGTTAATCGATGCACCCCTCGAAACATAGGAAAATCCACTAACCCCTCATTTTGTCTGTCAAACTTTCATAGCGAATCAAAACAAACATAGTGTAATACTGGAATTTGTACTAGAATGGGGTACGTTAGTCGATTTGCTTGGGACCAATAGGCTAGTCAAGTAGTGAGCCAATTTAAAATTGTTAGTTTCGTATTGATTGTTGGTATAATGTTGTGACCACGGCAATTTAACGTAGGTTTCGTGGTCCATGTTTATACAGTTCGAATTCTCAGCAAGCGCGTATCGCACAGCTTTCGCACTCTCGTCTTGATCGATGTTTCTTTTTTTGGACTCCGTTTCGGCCGCTTCTGCTTCTTATAGGTTTGAAGATTTAAACGTTCTTTAGCACGATGAACGTTTGAGTTCGACATGTGAACTTTTTTGGCCACATCCCGCTCTTAATGCTCTTTCTTTTGCTCGAACGCCTTCAGTGTAGGCGAATCTATTGGAAATTAAACGATCGTTTCAGCCTCTGGTGGTGAATAAGGAAACCACCAAACAAGGCTTAAATTTTCTCCGTGAAGCTTAGGAAGAGGAAAATGCTTTTACCTTTTCTGATTAATTTATCCTCCGCAGGTGCTTGTAATCATCATACACATGGAATATTCCGTATTTTGTACCGATTTTGGAGTGCTTCCACATATTTTTGCAAAGAAAAGTGAAAATTTATAAAACTACCGGTTGACGTTTCCTCTCATAATCGCCTAGCGCACTCTACGCTGGTGGTGCATAGAAACAGCCTATACGTTTATTCAAACGAGGGTTAGCAGGACCTTTTTTCAATTCGTTTTCGGTTTATCCACAAACGAGTTATCCTCTCCAAACTTCCTGATCACTGTCGCACGGCTTTCTTACTTACTTTTTCTATTTTTACCAAATTTCTTAGCGATAATCCGGGTTCTGTACACCATTAGTGTACAATATTCCGACATTGTTCTGATGAAAGTTGACGTATTTTGAAACACACTGTTGGAAACAATTAAACTACTACACAGGTACTGAGAGATAAAGGTAAACAACAGGATGCAGCCATAAAAATTAACCAATAATAAATTATTTTTTTACGCGGAACCGAAAAATTACCCAAAATTAAGATCTTTTCACTCATCTCCTATATTCCGTTCAATAAGCTAATTTTCAGTAAACCGCTTATAGTAGTTTACATTTGACCACGGCAAAAATAATAACTTACTCATGAGCATTTTCAACCCAAAATTAAGTTCAATTGACTCAAATTTGAGAATATCTCATATACTCCCTAGTAGCGATAGTCGTGAGAAAATTGAATCTCTCATTCCGTTTTTGACAACAACAAAAAGTGAGAGTGGGATGCAAAACTCAAAATTACCCAAAATTCAGTAAAACGAACTTAAATTTAGGGTAATTTCTTTATCTCTGTGTAGATACATGAATTTATGCATCTTCAAAATCAATTAAAGATTTTCACAGTAAATTAAAAATATATCCTGTGTTGCTATCCAGAGCCGTCCTACGTATATTACAAGAAATCTCTCTATTATTCCTGTTTACTGTGCAATAAAGTGGGAGTTATCCAGAACAGGGATGCAAGGGGCCTCCTTTAGCTCAGTCGGTAAAGACGCAGCTACAAAGCAAGACCATACTGGAGGTGGCTGGGCTCAATTGCCGGTCCGGTGTAGGAGTTTTCGGGTTGGAAAATGTCTCGATTTCCCTGGGCATAGAGTATTATCAACCGGTGAACACTCGTGTTTATTTCAGTTACCGTGGGGACGTAATTTGTGATTAGCCTCGGTCCCTTTGAAATTGTATCATTATTTATGTACGATCTTTATATTTTAAATGACGTTTCACATTCATCTAGTGGTGGCTGATTTTCATTCGAATAATCGATTAATCGATTAACGAACCGAAAAGTAAAATATTTGTTATCGGTTATATCATGCCGATATAAGCATTAACACCTCCAGAGGATCATCACCGATCGTTTCAAACATGTGCTACACTCTCATTGGGGGAAAAATGGCAGCACAGCGAACAAAAAAATAATCGATTAGTTGTAAATCGAATAATTAAAAAATGGGACATCCCTGATTTTGGTGTGATTGTTTTGATAAAAATGAGCGCAAAATTTCATCTCTACCGAAGGGGCAGCAAAATCACAAAATTACCTTGAATACGGGGGGTATTCATTGGATGAAAGGGACCGTGAAAGAGGACACTAAAATAGAAAGTTAAAGATCACATTGAGGGCATTCAAGCCAAATGTAACAAATATATTAAATGTTTGTATCCTCTTATAAACAGGAAATCCAAACTTTGCCTGACGAATAAACTTCTAATATTTAAACAAGTTTTTAGACCGGCCATGCTTTACGCTGTGCCAATATGGTCTTGTTGTTGCACCACCAGGAAAAAAGCATTTCAAAGGATTCAGAACAAAGTTCTGAAAATGATTTTGAAGTTGCCTCCCTGGTACAGTACTACCGAAGTACATAGAATTTCGAATGTTGAGACTTTAGAACAAATGTCCAACAAAATAATTAATAATTTCAGGCAAAAATCGTTGCAATCCTCAATTGCAACGATTAATTCCCTTTATACTTAGATAAGATTTAGTTTTAGTTTTTAGTTTTAAGATATCAATTGTTATACTGACATGCAGGTTTAAAAAACCTGTTTAAAATACTTAATTGCCAAGACATGAACAATGTAAAAACACTTAGATATATATCATAACAATTAAGGCTGGTACGTTACTGCAGTAACTGGAGCAACTAGGTTAAAAATGAAATGTAATTTATTTTGAATTTGGAACAAATAAAGAGTTAAAAAAAAAAACAAAAAAAATAGAAAGTTTTTCTTCCGACAGTTTCATCTTAGTATTCATCTTTGGTATTATATTACTCGCCACACAAATATACTAATACAGCAATGGTAGAGGCATCGAGAGCTTTCAATTAATAGCTGTTGAAGTGCATCTAGAACACAATGTTGAGAGCACGCAATAAGCTAATATGCGACAAGCAATAAGCTTGAAATGCGATTAAGAAGAAGAAAATGCACGGTGAATTTGGAAAAAGTATTCAACGATATCGACGAGATGTCTTCACATGTCGTCAACTCGACTTTAAAAATTTTCGGGCGGGGGAAGGTATTCATGTTCAACATTTCAGATCTATAAAACAGAGTCGTTCCAGAAGTTCAGAGCAATTCGTTAATGTTAAGAGAACATCATTTTATTTCTGAGAACTTCGTAGATGGAACGTCGTAGAATTTCAAGGAACTTCATAGAACATTGTAGAACTTTCGAAAACTTCGTAGACTGTGTTGGTCATGAAACTTCTATAAATTTTATAGAAATTCAGCTAACTTTTTAATAGCTGACTGGGATTGAGCCCAGGCCTGCTGGGGTGAGAGGTTATCACCCTTACCCCCCTTACCACTTCACCACCGGCGCCGCTTATAAATTTAAGCTTGGTAGAGCTTCAGAGAATTTTGAAGAAATTTTGTGTGCTTTGTAAAAATTTGGGAAAATTATGTAGAGCTGGGAACTTTATATAAATTTGCGAAACTTCGTTGAAGTTAGCATTCTAACATCTTGACAGCTTCCATACATGCAAAGTGTAGCTGAATGTTCGTGATTCCAGCTTCATTTGTCTAGTTTGTTCGATATTTCAAAGTGTTGGTACTTAAAAATTTAACTGTACTTACTCTTTTGATTAGCGCTACTTTTTGTTCAGATTTGCTGTGAATCAATACACAAACAACTTTAATTAATCTTAAAAAAAATTGGTTTTCTTTAACACAAACTGAAAACTGATCTCCGTTTGACAGGTAATCTGAAAGCTATCACCGCTGCGATAACAGCGCTGCAGTGGCCGGATCAAACTTGGATTTCACTATAACAATAACAACATCAGCTTTGCCTTGTTTGAATGGATTGGACCAGCTTCTCCCGTTCTTCGGAAGATAAGCCAGTGTCAAACACAGAGAGACCAACTAGTTTTTCACTTAAATACCAGAAATGGTCTGAATTTTTCTTTAGTTTAGCGATTTCTCAAAAAATCAGGTGATTCGGATGTCAGCCGATCTACGAGAGAGCGAGAGAGCTTTCATTCATACTCTTACATTTTCTTGCAAGAAGAGCGACTATGTAACATACTGTTTTATGTTGACGTTCAGCATACATGAGTATATTTTCATTGTTTATACCATGGTAACAAGGTGATACCTATGAAGCGTACATCAAGGTAGCGTGCTCACCACGGCATGAGGGGGTTGCTTACACTACCTGTCCTTTATTGCCGATGAGCGACCTCTAAACGTTAATGTACGAACTTCAAATTTTAATATGTTTGCTTTCAAACCAAAACGAACATTTTAAGAAGATGAATTTATAAATTGGTCGAATTTCTCAAAATAAGGGACGGCTTGCTCTTCGTGGTGTTGACCTAAGCTTGCAAAAGTATTAGATTTTCCCAGAAATACCGTGTGGTGTGTACTGAAAAAGTACAGAGAAACCATTTCGACGGATTGCAAGCCACAAAGCAAGCGTCAAATATCTCGGACCGCGATTTGGCCAAAAAGTTCGGTGCCGCACGCACTACCTAGCAACGGGTTCATCTCCGGGAAGGGTTCAAGTAATACCGTGCCAGCAGACAACCAAAAAGGGATAAAGAGCAGAACAATGTGGCCAGAACCCGTGCCAGAAAGCTGTATGATCAGGAGTTGACCAAATTCAAGGGCTGGCTCCTCATCGATGATGAAGTCTACGTGAAGGCCGATTTCAAACAGCTACACAGCAAAAACTCATTTTGATATCACATCAAAGTGGATGCACTTCAATCGTGTCAAAGATATGGTGTAATATTACTTGCCAAAAAGGGTTAAATTATCATTAATACAGTGAATGAACTGACATTACGCTGCTTTTACTGCATTTGTTTTTTTTGTGGCCATAAAAATTACATGATATTTTCAACATGTTTGAAAAGCATCCTCTTGGATGTAATATTAAAATTTATTTTTTGCTTTGTACTTGGTCAACAATTTAACTTGGCTACGGCTAGGAGACAGACAGATTTTGGGATATTATGAAGAGGAAGCTGAAAGTGAACAGCAGTGTTGTCAAAAACATACATGAATTAAAAACTAAGTGGAATACGCTTGCTGAAACGATTCATGAAAGCCTTATTCCGGAAAAAAATCTGAAAATTTCGTCGAAATCGGTTTGATTGTTTTCCTTTAAATAACACATAAATTCCAACATTTTAGATGAAACAGGTTTCTTCTATGTTAATCTATGTCCGAAATATGCCCGATGGTTTATGTTCCAAATCTAAATGAGCCACACCTTATCTGCAGAGACGCAAGTCTAGAGTAGTGGAAGGATTCCAGCATCTATCCTGTAATTTGTCGCTATAATGCATAATAAAACTTTTTTTTTAGATTTAAAGAAAAAAAAAACCAAACACTTGAACTTCTACAACCTTTTCCGTTACTATCTGCTCCACGCCAACTTCGGCCTACGTACAAACAAAGCAGATAGTTCCGTCACTTGGCAAAAACGCGTGACTTGATTTGCGGCGAACATGTGCACTTCCTCAAATCCCGTGTCGCAATCGGTTGTCTCTTCCTGCTGTTGCCGCATGCATCGGAAAATACCCAAGCACCCGAGTCGCTTATTATGACACAAATCTAACTCTAATGACGAGCCTGAGCAAAATCATACCGTTCCAGAGCCGTGGCACAACCGGCAGCACAGCCTGACTTCTGTTGACCCTCGGGGTGTTCTATTCTAATTGGAACGGGTAGGTAGTTAAAGTCGTATGACTGATTTTCAACCTTTCAACTTGCATAGTTCATATTCGTACATCCCTACCGAAGGAATGTGCTATGAACAAATTGTCATGATACATGTGACTACCGAACGACTGGCGGTGTCGGTCGATTGCAACAATCGTATCGAATGTAGGTATAGGATATGTTGAGCGATGCAGTTATTCAAAAAAAAAAATCTATTTGCTACCCCCAGGCTTACTAACAAACGTTCTGACTACACACACTACGCTCCCCCGTCGATGGATATAACGATCTTTATTGAGCATATACGGTAAGCGATTGGAACAAAGTCAGGCGGCCGCTCTACCACCAGCTCACGGGCCAGATATGACTCAATAACGTGAGTGTTACCTAACAGCTTGAGAATAGTTTCGTCACAAGAATGGCGCACAATTCTCGTTAGTCGGTCTGGACAAGTGAGGAGGAGTCCCATATCGGAATAAAGGGAGAAGGAAGGCCCGTGTGTATCGTTTTATAGAACTGTTTGTCAGAAGCTTTAGGTGATAATTTATTCAATTTACGTAATTTCATTTCCAAGAGCAGACAATAACGATGAACTTAATGCATATGCCGTTTGTGCTCCAAATTGGTGGCGGTGATGGTAAGGCTTTCTTTGGATTTGTATGAACAAAATAATAATATACATCTTAGGGGCTGTTCATAAACTACGTAGACAGCTTTTTGCGATTCTTGATCCCCCCTCCCCCTGCGTAGACAATTGTCCATACAATTTTTTTTATTTGTATGGGCCGTGGATAATTGTCAAGCACCCCCCCCCCCCTCCAAACTGTCTAGTTTATGAACAGCCCCTTAGAAAGGAAATAACGCAATCCTGAACATTCGATAGGATTCAAGCAAATTCATACATTTGGACTGACCAAATGTCGAACACAATTTTTAAACGGCAAAAATTTAAATTTTGCCAGGGAAAGTAAAGCAAACAAAATGTTATTAGAACAAATAAATATAGGGTGCGGCACTACTTCATCATACTTCTCGAGTAACATTTCAAAAGGGCCCATCATCGTTGATTGATTCTCTTCATCGACATTCGACATTCATTCGACTTGGTTTACCACGGCAACATAAACAAACTTCTCAAACTAGCGGCACAGTTCGACAGAAGATGATGTTAGACGGCGCCTGAAACAACACACTGAATGGGAAATTCATTTGTAGTCGGGTTATTCGTGAAAGAGAAAATCGATGAAGAGAATCGATCAAAAATTATAGGCCTTTTTCTCGTGTTCGCGAGACTTCACTTTATTTCGGCACACCCACCTTAAATCGATAAGTTAACAACCCCGTAGAATTTATTTCACATCAGTCTTAATTTAACTCGTGACTAAAGAATTTGAAGCATAAATGTTGAATGTACTCAAAATATTTTTGAGGTGCATGACCGACTGCCGAAGTAGTGCTCCAAACTATCCCTCCAATAATCCACCCGGAGAGCAGTTCATGCACTTTTTCCTCGTGCAATGTTTTCATTGAATAATACTAAGCTGCTTAGAGGCCTTAGATGGCCATTAGACTGATGCAAAATTTGAAATTTTCGCTCCACTTAAGCAAAATTTGAACTACTGTAGTAAGAAACTGACTTGGCACAAACCATTTCAAGTTTATATGGGAATTACTATGGGAAAACTTATGTTTTTGTTCATATCTATCTAACAATTCACCACATCACTATGCTTTTAAATAAAATACAGTCATTGTAGCAAATTTTCTCAGCTACAACTTTGTAGATAATTGTTTTTCAATCAAATGTAAGAAATAAAAGTTATTAATGGTTCAAGTTGATGATGTCTTATGATTATGCTCATTCAACTGTTCAGCAGGCAACATTGGTGTTTCTGGAGCGAAGAATAGAGCACAAAAATCATGGCTACTATGTCACTCTGCAGAATACAGTGTTGCCCACAGAACGAGTGTACCCCATTAGGCATAAATACGTTAGGCATACGGACGTTAGGCATACGGACGTTAGGCAGAATGGACGTTAGGCATAAAGTCATTAGGCATAATGGACGTTAGGCATAAAATACCTTGCTGCTGTGCAACTCTAGAAACCTGTTTCGAGCATGGTAAACAATGCTTAAATTAGGCTAAGCGTTTTATAAAATATGATACAAGTTATGCAAACATAGTTTATTTAATAAAAACAGTTTGGAATCTATTATTTATCATATCATAAGTGACGTAGCTACATATTTACTTAGATCCAAGATTATTAGCGATAGCGGTTAAGTAATCTGACAATGAAAACTCAGCATAGTTTTTAATTATATCTTGAAATCAATCGCATCTAGAAATAAAAAAATCACACATTTGTTGTAATATATTCTTACACACATATTGCAATTGTCAAAGAAGAAAAGGTTTTCCTCAAAGAACAGCTCATGAAATAAAAAATGGTGACTTCTGTGATTTTTCATTCAATTATAAAAAAAAAACAGCTAAGGTTGAATAAAATATGATGTCAAAGAACAGCTCATAAAATGAAGAATGGTGAATTCTGTGGCTTTTCATTCAATAACAAAAAAACATTCCTGCTGATTCCAGGATTTCCTGCCATACTTTTTGATACAGGATACGATTCTGTTTTTGTTGTCATCAGAATGAAAACTTGCGAAACCTTCTACTGATGTGAGGGAGCGATACTTCCATGAACAGTGACGAGTTGCCGAAACAAACAAGGAACTGTGGCAAACGTTCCATCTTTAACCCAATACTTTGCCTGTCCAAGACGTGGCAAGTTTTCATGAGTTCCAAAAATTAAGGCTCATGCATTATTGTCACCGAATTCAGCAATCAATAGACGGTCCCCATTATCATCCTTCTGGTCATCGATTCAGCGGGTAGATTATGCCTAACGTCCATTATGCCTAACGTCCTTTATGCCCAACGTCTATTATGCCTATCGTACATTATGCCTAACGTCCGTATGCCTAACGTCGTGTACCCCCACAGAACAGCTGCTTGATCATGCCATTAGATTATCAATCTTTAAACAATTAATGACAATTTAATTTGACATTTGGCTGAAAAACGATTTTGCGCAAAGCTGTAGCTTAGAAAATTTCCCGTAAGAATAGTTATAGAAATTTTCGAAAAAGCAATATGGAAAATGGGTAGAAGACAATAAACAAAAAGTTTGGTTTTCCCATAGTTATTTCCATATGAACTTCGAATAGTTTGTGCCAAGTCAGTTTCTTACCAAATGAGTTTAAATGTTGAGAGGCTAATCAGGACCTGATTTGAAACCGTTTGAGCACTGCGGAGTAAAAATTTAAAATTTTGCATCAGTTGAAGAGCCATGTTAGCTAAGGCACGATATTTCCAAATTGGAGGCAGTGGGTTTCATTCCCGGTTTGGATTTGAAAATCTTGATATCACCCAACGGGAAAATTTAAGATTCTATAAAATATTTGCATTTGTAGACTTTGTAATGTTTCACCGCATGAACAGATTCTGTAATGTGGTGTCGGAAGGATTTTAAAATATTTTTGTAATTGTTGAACGAAAATATTAATTCAAGAACTTGCTTGTACGCTACAATCCATTGTTGCGTATGGGAATGAAGTTAACGCGGATATTAACTATGTGAACGTTATCAACAACACTGCAAGGCATAGAAGATAAGTGGGATTGCTGTAAAATTACGCTGTGTAGCTGAGACCTCCACAAAATTCTCGTTTGTTAACTGAATCTCACCCTTTTTTTCACTCACAGCAAAACTAGTTGGCAATCTCGGCAATAAAAATTACGTGTGTATATATTTGAAAGCTTTAAATAAACTTAGTAGTGCTTCAAAGAACAATGAATTAATCCATGATTACTGAAAGATTGCATATATTTAAGTTTTAGTTTGTTCAAACTCTTGAATCAAGCTTTTTGGGAATTAGACATAACAATACTTAATATGATTTAGGGGAAATGCCATGGCTCTAATGTTGGCCTATGGATCTAAGATAAGGCCCATCTCTAAAAATCTGCTATTTATCAATTTTATCTAGATGAACACGTCATTGGGACGGTACTAATGGATAATTTTGGTCGCTATTGAAAATTTAGTCGATTGCTGAATTAATGTATGGGCCCAAATTAGGGGCATTTAGGCCGAAATTACATCCATTTCCCCTATTACATGTTTTCAACGAATTTTACGAGGCATTTGATTAAATTACTTTGCTCGATTGTTGTTTTGTTTTTATTATGACTATTCATATATAGGCTGTATACAATCACAGATGATTAATAGCTACAGAAAAATATGACAGGACAAGTAAAACGTTACAATGATGTTATATCTGATAAATTAAGAGTTGATTTCTGAAAAAAAAAACTTGTCATTCTATAGCCGAGCTATTATAAATGGGATCTGTATTACTGGTATTTAGTCACATGAAAAATATTCTCGAGTTCATATCTGGAGATCTACATTGCCCTATGGGCCAGGAATATAATCTAGCGGAATAAAATTAATAACTTCGTAACGTAGCATTTCCGTGACTTGGCTTCAGCAAAGTTTATCATTACAAAAAGGACCATCTAGTGATACAAACAGTTTGAAACGCATCCGCATAGATGGCACCAAAATCTGACTTTACTGCACGCAAACCAAAAATTTATTACAATGAATGTTAGTTCCATTTCCTACCATCCTCTGTTCATGAACATCGCAGCGAATGTTAAAAGTTGACCTTGCAGACGATGTAATGATTTTTATCTTTTTTTATTCCGTGTTCTGTATATGCTTTCACCTACACAACCAAGCATTTGCCTTGATTGTTATGAATAAACGAAGTCGAGTATGCGAGGAAATGAGCTTTCTTGTTGCTTTTAGCCTATGCATACCGAAGCACGTAGAGAGCAGTAGTTGAAGCACAGGTCTGATAATCGCAACGTTCGTGGTTCGAGTTCCCGCAGTCGGCAACTTTTTTGACACGATTAATTTCACTCACTAATACTCTCCACATTTTTCTTTCTCCATTTTCTTGCATTGGACTACAGCTCGGTATATCGCATCCTCTGTTCATGCGGTCTCCACTAACATCCTCTGATGATGAATCCCACAAATCTTACATCCCCCGGTTGGGTGTGCTACTACTTTTGTGTATGTATTCCCTCTAACCCCCACTGGCCGGCAGTGTTATTATGGAAGAACTCTCTCTACAATGTCGTATGTATGGTCATTGTAGACAGCTTTGGTCCGGAAGATAGAAGGCAATAGCTCTATTGTAGATCCAGCAACCCATTTCAGAATGTCTGGAGAGTCACGCCCTTTCCGAGGTTACTTTCACTTACAATAAGCCTCGCATGTATGTATCTATCAATTAAGGAAACCTTCAAAACGCCATCATGCCACCGCTTGACGACCGGGCCCACGGTCGCGGAGACACAGTGTGTGGGATTCTTACCGCACTAAAACCTCCTTGGACGCCTTTCCCTTGTTCCCCCGGAGCCACTTGTAGTATTACTTCGGAGGAGGCCGTGCATTACGCACCTCACTTTACCTCAGCTAATTGGCGCTTCCAGTTCGCTGATCGTCTCTCCAAGTTGTGAGCCATTTAGCTCCCAGCGTCGCGTTCTACTCGGTTAACCCCGGTGGTGGATTCAGCCTACTCTGACGGAGAGTTCTCTCGGCTTCGGCTTTCGCTTCGCACTTGTGTGAGCACATTACTGCTTTCTAGCTGGTCCTCTCGCCATTTTCGCTGCAGCGCTGACATGATCTGCGTTACTGCTCTGCTGACGGCGTTAAAGGTGCCCTCCTCTCGACACATTTCTTCAACGACATTCTCCGCGCTAAGGGCGAGCATCTCCTCTCGCAGAGCATCAAATCTAGGACATTCGAAGACCACGTGCTCTGGTGATTCTGCCACATTCCCACACTCCGGACAGAAGGGTGACCTTGTGTGTCCGAACCGATGCAGGTACTTCCTGAAGTACCCATCACCAGACAAGAACTGCATCAAGTGGAAGTTGACTTCTACATGCTTCCTGTTCACCCAGGTCAAAAGAATCGGTATTAGCCTGTGTGTCCATCTACCGTTCTCTGCTGCATCGCACTCCTGTTGCCACTTAGCCATCGACACCGTTCTCACCGTTTTTCGTACTCCTCTGGTTTCTCTCGTAGTCCTCCGCCAAGGTGATGCCGATTGGGATCATACCGGTGATAACGCTTACTGCCTCCATCGAAATGGTTCTGTACGCACTCACGACTCGCATGGCCATGAGCCGGAACGTACTGCTCAATTTCCTTTGGTTCTGCTTCGTTTTCAGCGCTTCAATCCAGGCTGGACCTCCATACCTTAGTATCGATGAGGACACACTAGCCAGAAGACGCCTCTTGCTGCTGCTTGGACCAGAATTGTTCGGCATGATTCTGGCTATTGCGTTGATGACCTTCACCGCCTTCTCTCAAGCATGTGGCTGTTATCCGGTCGTCGATCATCACTCCCAGATACTTCAGCACGCGCTTCGAAACAATCGTGTGCTCTCCAGCAGTGTTTTCTGCCTGCTGCACTGTTTTGCGGCTACTGACCAACATACTTCTGTTTTGTGGTGGGCTATCTGCAGCTTCGCTCCTTGCATCCAGTTACCAATCGTATCTATCGCCTCGGCCGCCAGCATTTCCACTTCTTCCAGCGTCTCACCGGTTACCAAGACGACATCGTCCGCAAAGCCAATGATCTCAACTCCTTTGGGCAGCTTCAGCGTCAGCACGACATTATCTTAGTAATTTCCATCCCACAGCGTGGGACCTACAATGGAGCCTTGTGGAACTCCCGCCGTGATTCTAAACGATTTCTGCCCCGTGTCTGTCTCGTAGACCAGGGCCCGGTTCTGGAAGTAACTACTTAGAATCCTGCAGAGGTACTCTGGAACCCTCATTCGATGTAGCGCCTTGGCGATGGCCTCCCAGCTGGTGCTATTGAATGCATTCTTCACATCAATCGTAATCGCGGCGGAGTATCGATTTCCTCTCCGCTTCTATTTGGAAGCTTTCTCGGCTCTGTCAATCACTGTCCGAATTGCATCCACCGTCGATCTCCCTTTCCAGAATCCGAAGAGAGGCAGACAACCCGTGTTCACTCTCCGTGCATTTCGTCAGCCTGTTCAAGATGATCCTCTCCAAGAGCTTTCCGACAGTATCCAGCAAGCATATTGGCCTATACGATGCAGAATCCTCCGGCGGTTTTCCAGGCTTTGGCAACAGCACAAGCTTTTGTACCTTCCACCTATCAGGGAACTGCCCCTCGTCCAGACATTTCTGCAGCACTATCCTGAACATGTCCAGGAACGTCTGGATCGCCGCCTTTAACACCACGTTGGGAATTCCATCCGGGCCGGGAGCTTTCTTCGCTGCTGCTAGGAGTTCCTCGTTGGAGACTTGTTCAACGTTGTCTCCATCTTCCTCGCCATATGGTGTAGGTGGCCAGGTCGTTGGGCCATGCTGTGGGAAAAGTCCCTCCACGATGACTTTCAGCTTGTTGGGACACATTTCAACCGGCATCGTTGGACCTCTGATCTTCGCCATCGCGACTCGGTATGCGTTGCCCCAGGGGTTGGCATCGGCATCGCGGCACAGCTCCTTGAAACTGTTTGACTTGCTCACTTTTATCTTTCGTTTTAGTGCTGCCCTGGCCTCTCGGAACACCACCTTGCGCTCCTCTCTGTCTGCTTCTGTTCTTGCTCTCTGAACGCGCCTTCTGGCTTGTAGACAACTAGCACGGAGGGTGTTAATTTCCAAACATAAGCAACTCGACGAAGAGAACGTTTGATTGAATTGATTTTCTCGTTTCTTTCAACTGATTCTTATGTCAAAAGGGCCGCTTACATGTGTCGGTCTCAGGGAACCGAAATTTATATGACTTATTCGTGGTGTGTGGATTACCAACACAGGAAAAAATTCTGAATTTTAATAGTAATGTAAACATTCATTCACGTAAACATGTATTTCATTTCACGCAACCGAGCAACTTTCAAACAATGTTGTTTACAAAGATGGGCTTTTGTATACAATATTTGCAACATTGTATGAAATGTGTCAGAGCTTTACATGATATATAATGCAAACTTATATGATATGTGACGCTCCATTTATGTGCATCATATTGAACAGAAATTTACACTACTTTTTCGAACTGTGAACGTGAAATAGTCGTTTTAATTGTGTTACCAGGAACCTACAGACAAAAACGTTCCGAGCCCCAATTCTGCAACAAAAAATCACGTTGGAGATGCCACAAGAGTTTCGTTTCTGTTGGCGAAGTTCTTGAAACGTCGTAAAAGTTCAGAGAAAGTTTAAGAACTTCAAAGAACTTCATAGATCATTGCGGAACTTCAAGTAAATTCGTAAAAGATCACAACATTTCGTTAAAGTTCAGGAAACTTTATCAAAATTTTATCAGGTAAGCGTGATTACTTCTCACCCCAGCAGGCCTGAGTTCAAGCCCAGTCGGCGCCACTGGGATGTTCTGAGGCATAACATCAAAGCCGTTGGTTGATGGGTCGATAGGTAGGGTCCAGGTGTGAGAGCTGCTTCCCTGGTGTCGGTGCTCAGCGCGGAAAACAAGATCGACGGAAAACAAATCAAGGAAAACATTGAAACTTTCTTGAAGTGCAGTCAATTCTGTAATATTTGTGGAAGTTCATGGAAAATTATAGATATAAAAAAAAAGCTTTTTTAAAGTTCAGTGAACTTTATAGAACATCAACTAAATTTGTAGAAATGAGGAGTGCTGAGAACTGTATATAAGTTCGGTGTTTTTTTAAGTTCTGTGATCTATGTAAAGCTTCATTAGACTTACTATTTGCAAAGTTCTTCGGTGTCTAGTGCACACTTAGAAAATATGGCCAACTTTGGTAATTTCTACCAAATCTCAACAGCTGAATTTAGGCAGTTTAATTTAATTGTTATAAAGCTACCATAAAACGACAGCTTCACTACAATAACAAGATTTGATTGTTTCAATAGGGTTGAACGTATATTGACATTATTTTTGAGCACAATAGACTTTGAAATGAAGGACAAAGTATTGTCGAACGTTGAGATTTGGGGAAAAATTACCGAGCACGACAATAATGTCCGAGTGTGTGGCAGAGTCAATGCGAGATGTCGAGCGGGCAAACGATTTTATTATCAATTATTATGATTTTTGCTGGTCGCTGGGCATTCACTCTGATAGGTGCCTAAGTCATGGACTTTTGCGCATCTGATTAGATGAATCAGTGTGGTCATCGCAATGAAGCGTGGCTCGTGATTTGTTGAAATAAATTAATGACTTTGACCGTAGTTCTCTGTTGTCCCAAATGTTTAAATCGATCTTATAAATCGTTACTTCTTTTCAATGTTGCAATGTATCTCTTTATAATCAGGCCATTCAAACAGACTTGTTTCTAAATGGAACAGCATCTCTTCCTCCCTTTCTTCCGTGTTCAACATACGTGTGTTCATCCCAACTGTCGCTTCGAAGCCCAGTTTCTACCCGCTTGTAGCAAGTACTCACTACTGCTGAGCCTATGTCATCGGTGGCCCCAGTACATGAATGTTGGAAGACAGCGTAGAATGATGGGCCAAAGCGCAATATAAAAGCATAAGATAGAGAGAAAGTAATAAAAAGGAAAGTGCCTCAAAAAGTAGAACACCATAAGCATAGGTATTGAATAACAATAATCACAGCTCTAGCAGTGTAAGCGTATTCATACTGGAGGCACTCTCCATGAGGAGGAACTTGCCTGGTTTGAGTGCCACTGTGTGCATCGGAAGCTCGAGCCCGTAAACTAGGTTGCTCGGTCAATATGAAAGTTGGAAGTGAAAGGGAAAATTCACCATCGAAGAGCCATCTGTACGCGGGCTGCTTGCCTGGTTAGGCCACGGTGGTGACCAACTTTCAGCCGTAATTTCCCATACCACGGTGCGTTCCTGTAACTGGGACAATTGCTGCAGCTTGCAAATGGGTGGGTTCCGTACGTATAACTATCATTCAGCTATAGTTATCAAGAACATAGTTGTATCGCACGTGAAACTCTACCGGAGACTCGATAGTCAGTGGGATTTTGCGAGCAATGCTGCTGGATGGTGGAAGAAAGCGACAATAACATCAACATTTTTGCATAAATTTAACCGACTTGTTTGCTTGTTGGTGACTGTTGAAGTGGTTCTGTTGCTAGTGGTGCGGTGATTGGGTTCACGGTGATAAATATCAGCAACGCTGATTAAAGTCTTGGAACATATGAATTTTAATGCAATGAAATCGGGGTTTACGCATTTGAAAGAATTGTTTGTTGTATGAAACACAAGCAGACGATTTTCTTAAATCCAACCTTACATTGGATGTAAGAGAAATTTGTTTTGTGTGTACTTGTTAACATCCGAAGTCCTTGATGAAGCAGAGCATGAGCATTGATGATCATTCAATTCGTAGTTGCTAGTTGCTACTCCGAGATTGACCTGATCCTAAATTTGCCATATGATCATATGGACGGGGCTTGGGATTAGCAACCCATTCTCAGTGTGCAAATTCTGGTGAATAATTATTTTCAATATGTATCAGTAGTGGTGACACCAGGCACGTCACTACGGATTGTTAGTATGATGGACGTTGCTAAAGACCGAGAACACCTCTGCATCACCACCTATCATGGGAATTGAATTAATGTTAGTTGAAAAATAGCAGAGCAGGATTCACCATGGTATGTGATATGATCGTTTGTTTGCATTGCGAACCCAAAATAAATTCTAGAACGAAGGAGCTGGGGCTTGCTCACTATGAAAAAAACTAGGCCTAGTTCCGAGTCCTACCGAGCTCCTTTCTAGTCGAGTTTCCGATCGAGAGGTTGCTATTATTACACAATCTTTGTGGTGTCTTCAAAGATGACGACAATGATTGTTACGTGTAATCAAACATCAGCAGGAGAACAACAGCGAAGAAGCAACTCCTGATGAATGATCTCAGTGGAAGGATACACTCATGATTTCCAACTATTTTATCGCGAAAACAACTTTTTATACGGTAAAGGCAAAGTACGCACATCCTTATCTCACTGTCTCTCACATTACTTCTTATTCTTCTCGTATTTTTACCCTTCACTAGTGAACATATTGCTGGTTCTCAACTTAGTGTTCTAGATGCACTTCCACAGTTATTAATTGAGAGCATTCTATGCCAATCAATGCGTGAAATTGTATATTGTGTGGCAAGTAAAATGCTACTCAGCACAGGAAAGACGAAAAAAATTCCAACTCGAAATATTTCTTCGATCGGACCGTGAATTGATACCGCCACCTCGAGCTTGGCAATACCATGCCTTTTCTGATTAGGCTATTAGTGGCCCACATTAAATATGACCTAATATAGACAACCAAAGTTGTATAACAATGTACAGACAATATCATAAATTGCAACAGATTAAGTCAACATCGCATACAAGAATGCATTATATTTAAGCTAAATCGTATACAATCAGGGCTGGTAGTGATCAAGCTGTCGTGACAAAATAGTGACTTAAAGTTGTAAATAATGTGAACTGAGTGTATCAAAGTTGTCGCACTCCAAATAAATGCTTGGTGTTTTAGACTTATTCAGTTAGTATCTCATAAACACTTATGAAAGATTCTAAAGAACGTTTATGCACAAACTCACGGTATTAGCCATGGTGTCTACTATCTGGAAAAAACCTGGAAAACCGGGTTCAGGGAATTTAATGTTTTCTGTTGATTCTTGGAAGCCTTCGGGAATCTCATAATTAATCTGGAAATTTTATAATTTACTTACTAAAGAGATTTTTAAGAACTAAAAACACTACATTTTCCTAGTTATTTTCATTTACACATTGAACTTTATAGATCCATAGTGCATTATTCTTCTGTAGCAAATAAATTTTAGGCATTCAGAGACATGTTTTTATTTTGATTCAGCATAGTTTAAATTATAGACTTAAAAATTCAAGAAATTTTCAAGAATCTGGAGTCAAATTCCTTGCACAGTTGCAAAGGCTAGTGGAATTTTATTACAATTTTTAAGGACCTCATTCCAAGGGAGTTCTGGGAAAAATCTTTGAGAAAACTTCAAATGCAATTTCATGTGAAGCCTGAAACAGTTTTGAGTAGAATTTCGAAAGAACCTGGATTGAACTTAAAGTAAACTTCAATGAAAACTCATTCGAATTTCTGAGAAGCTGAATTTCTGAGAAAATAAATCTGGAACATAAGTCCTTGGATAAATTTTAGGGGATGAGGAGGATGCTTAAAGGAGGATTACAATTAAATCTGATAATAACTCTAGTGGCGGTAAGCTCCAACCGCAATTATCCTCGGATTAAATCCAGATCAAGAATGTCCGGATGCGTTGATGTCGACATTATAGTTAATCAACACGACTCTAAGCACACATTATTAAGATCATTCAAAAAGAGTCGGTTTTAAAAGTTAATCCGAGTTGAAGCTTACCGCCATAGGAGATTTTCAAGGGAATTCGGAAAACAATTCCAGGAGAGCTTTCCAATCAAAATATGAAGAGAACTGCAAATTATTTCTTAGAAGGCTTTCTATGTGAGCATAATTCCAAGGGAAGGAGTGAGATTCAAAAGGAAATGTGGAATGAATTGAATGAAAGTTATGAGAATTTCAAGGTTATTCCGAGGAAAATTTTAAGAAAATTGAAGTCAAGGATAATTTCAACAAATTTTTAGGAATATTTCAATTAAATCAAGCATCGTAATCATCGAAACATGAATTCCGACAACGGTTACAGTACCAATCACAGCAATATTTTCGGTCACCGGAGCATCATTCGACATAACGAACAGGATAACATTAATAGCAATAACAAAAACAACAGTTCCTACCAGTCCCACATCAGAAATCATGGCAACCCCCGTTTTCTTCCACCTGATCGAGAGCTGCTTTCAGCAGCAAAAAATGTCTTCAACAAACCACCGGTTAATTATCAACCTACGATGCAGTTTGAAAAAAGGGAAACTATAAACCCGTACCCAGTAAGCGGTCTTCAGAATTCACATGGTATGGCTCCGGGGAATTCTTCCTCTACATCGTGTCAGCCGTGCACATGTAGACATGCGTGTTTTCGGCACCACTGACGCACTCACCTGAGGTAGAATATGACAACATAGCTGAGCCCGAGGATCATGGCATCTCACATAACTTGAGGGATTTCGGACAGGATGCAGCCACTTCACCCCCTGACCAGCACGACGTAAGTGACCATGTCGCTAGTTTATCAAGTAGCTCTTTTTTAAGTGAAACTACAGTCTATTGCCAAAATTTTAACCGTATGCGTAGTGCGTATAAAATAAATGAAATTCAAAATAAAATAAGCGGATGCACATATGATATAATAATTGGAACAGAAACTAGTTGGTCTGATAGCATTAATAGCGAAGAGGTCTTTGGTAGTAAATATTGTGTTTTTCGATGTGACCGCGATTTATCATTATCAGGTAAAAAATCAGGTGGTGGTGTACTTATTGCTGTGAATGCTACATTTCAAGCTGAACAAATTGTTAGTGAAAGCCAAAAAGAATTTGAAGATGTGTGGGTTAAAATTTTAATAAACGGCGAAGAACATCTTTTCGCTTCTGTCTACTTTCCTCCACACTTTTCCAAAAAACCAGCTTACGAAAAGTTTTTCACTGCTGCAGAACTGAAAATTCAAAGAGAAGATCCAAGAACCAAAATTCATATTTATGGAGATTTTAACCAGAATACTGTTAATTTTATACAGGATAGTGATAATGATTCTCTGTTGTTACCAATTGTAGGAGAAAACGATACTTTGCAATTCATCTTTGATAAAAGCAGCCACTTGGGACTTCATCAAATGGACCATGTTCGTAACCAGCTCAATTCCTATTTGGATCTTATTGTACAGAAGATTTTTGTATTGTAGAAGCAGCAGTTCCATTATGGAAGAATGAATAATTTCATACGGCTATTGAATACTCAGTGTTCACAGACTCGCATCGGTCACGCCCAAGCGTTGTTGATTTTGAATTAGTTTATGATTTTAAAAATGCAAATGTTCCTGAATTTAACAACAGACTGAATAACATAAGTTGGCAAAACCTTTTAAAAGATGAAAACAACATGGACAAGGCTGTTGACATATTTTATACTAACTTATACAATATTATTGAAGAATTCGTTCCTAAAAGACAAAAGAGAATAGTGAACAGCACCAAATATCCTGTGTGGTATACACAAGAAATCAGAAATATTAAAAACAGGAAGCAAAAAGCACACAAGGCGTATAAAAAGTTTAAAACGTCACAAAATTTAGAAAAATACGTTGAAATTTGCGGAGCACTTGAGGCAGAAATATCGTCAGCATATGAGAATTACAATTCAAGAGTAGAGAACAATATAAAATCAGATCCCAAAACGTTCTTTAACTTCGCGAACGAAAAAATGAAGTCATGTACATTCCCATCACGCATGCAGTTTGAAGAGTGTGATAGCACTGATAGTGAGGATATTTGTAACCTATTTGCTCGTTTTTTCCAAAACACATATAAGAAATCCAGTAATGCTCTCGATTTGAACTATTTTTCTTACCTACATGAAGGGGAAAATGACGTATCAGTTAAAAATATCACTGTTAAAGAAATTTTTATGACTTTTGAAAGTCTCGATGCTGGCAAAGGACCTGGTCCTGATGAAATACCTCCATTTTAATTGAAAAAAATAGCAACAAGTTTTGTTAAACCATTGTTTTGGCTTTACAATTTATCTCTCAAAACAGGTGATTTTCCGAAAATTTGGAAGAAATCATTTTTAGTTCCAATATTTAAATCTGGCAAACGGTCAGATATTAAAAACTATAGAGGTATTGCAATTATGTCATGCATTCCTAAAATGTTTGAAGCAATTGTTAACCAGAAAATATTTAACCAGGTTAAGCATCGCATTTCAAATAATCAACATGGTTTTTTTAAAGGTCGGTCAACGTCTACTAATCTGTTGGAATTTGTAAACTTTTCTATTGAAGCAATGGATAGAGGTAATACCGTTGAAACCTTATACACTGACTTTAGTAAGGCCTTTGACAGAGTAGACATTCCCTTACTTCTTTTTAAATTAAAACGTTTAGGTATGACAAGTACACTTTTAAAATGGATTGGATCATACTTGACAGAAAGAACACAGATGGTCCGCTTTAAAGGAAAAATATCTTCGCCAGTTAATGTTACCTCGGGAGTTCCACAGGGATCTCATTTAGGTCCTTTATTATTTATTTTATATGTGGATGACGTGAAGTTTGTGTTAAATCGTTTAAATGTGCTCATATATGCTGACGATATGAAACTGTACATGGAAATCTTTGACAATTCTGATTTGCTACATTTTAAAAATGAAATTGATGTTTTCTACAACTGGTGCGTTAAAAGTCTGCTGGATATTAATGTTAAAAAATGCAATATTATATCATATTCCAGAAAAAACACTACTCTAGATTTTACATGTACTCTAGGAAACCAGCTGGTTGTAAGGTGCGATAAAATTAGGGACTTAGGAGTAATTCTTGACTCGAAATTGACATTTGTAGATCATGTGAATACCACAATTCACAAAGCAAATAATATGTTGGGATTCATAAAAAGATTTAGTTATCATTTTAAAGACCCATATACCATCAAAACACTTTATATAGCTTACGTGAGATCAATTCTCGAATACTGCAGTGTGGTTTGGGCTCCATACCATGAAACTTATATAAATCGTATGGAATCAGTTCAAAAACAGTTTTTGTTATTTGCTCTTAGGAAACTAGGCTGGACCTCTTTTCCCCTTCCTTCTTATGAGTCCCGTTGCATGTTGATAAACATTGAAACACTTAAGAAACGAAGAGAAATTTCCATGATTTCCTTTGTCAATGATATTATCTCACAACGCGTAAATTCAGAAAAAATATTAGCAAGATTAAATTTTTACGTACCATCACGCATGTTAAGAACTCGAAATGTATTTAAACTGTCACCTCACAGAACGAATTATGGTAAAAATGGACCAATTAATAGAATGATGAGAGTGTATAATAATTATTGTGAGCATATAGATCTAACGATGTCTAAAGATACAGTAAGGAGAACACTAACTGCTAGGATTTTATCTCGTTAAGTTTAAAACAATTTTTATTTTTTTAGATATTTGTATATGCAGTCTACATTTGCTGACAATTTCAAATAAAACGTATGTTTTAAAATAGCATGTAAGGCAACAGCACTATTGTAAAACGGTCTACACTGATTGACGACAAATAAATAAATAAATAAATTGCGAGAAGTAGTCTAAGTATATTGAATATATTTTTCTAGAGAATTCAGAGAAGCATTGTATTTTCAGAATAATTCTATGAGAGTTTCAGGAGAATATAAAACGAATGCTGGGAAATAATTATCATGAGAAATCGTTGAATATAGAATGAAGTCAATGAAACTGCCTTCAAGTTCTTTTATTGTAGTTTGAGCAACTAGCCCGATGCTCACAATATTTCACATGAATTTTTTAAACATCCCTGAACTTTTTCGATCAAAGTTCCTCAATTTTCCTAGTTCACTAAAGTTTTAACAATTCGCTGAACTTCTTGAAACAGCCAGTGGTGTAGTGGTACCACTCCAAAGGGCATAGGTTCAATCCCAGTCGACGCCGTCGGAATTTTTCTGAGGCATAAAATATCTTTTCACGCCTTCCTTCGGAGTTGGTTCTTGAGATGATGGGTCTATAGGTAGGGTCCAGGTGTGAGAGCTGCCTTCCTGGCGTCGGTGTGGCATTGGTACTCAGTACGAAAAACAAGATCGACGGAAAACAAATCAATCTCGGAACTTTTTTTTTTAAATTTATGTTATTTCTTCAATGTTAACGGAACTGCTTTCTGAGGTTCTCAAATCTTATCTAAACTGTTTGCAGTTTTCATGAAAATTGTTGTACTGTCCTGAATTTGATTGAACTGTCCTAACAATGTTTAAGGTTTCGTAAACTTTTGAACTTTGAAGACTTTAATAATTTTCTTAACATTTCTAGAGCTCTCTGAAAATCTGGGAACTTCATAAAATTTCCCGCTAATTTTCTGAATCTAATAGAACTGAACTTCCCCTGAAAGTCCCCCTATCTTTATAGCGTACTAAGCTTCTTTAAAATGTTCCGACATTTTGCAAATGTTCATGGAAGTTCCTGAAGAGAAGATCTTCTCTTATGTTCTATAGACTTCTATGAAATTCTCGAAATGTTTCTGAAGACCTCTGCACTTCTTTGAAGCTTCAAAGTTTCTCTGAAAATTAGCTCTATGATTTTCACTGATGTTTTCAAGGTTTTCTGAAGTTCATTGAACTTCCCTTAAATTATCGACACTAATTCAAAAGTTCGTCAAATTTCTAAACTTTTCTGATGTTATAAAAATTGCCAAAGGGTTTCTGAATTTCCCTTAAACTTCTCTTGTCTGCCTCGTATTTTTTTTTATAAGAACACGCATTTTTACTGAAAATAATTGCCTTTGCCTTGAAGATTCCATAATTTTTAGTTAAGTTAAGTTTTATAAACCATTTAATCGCTCACGGAACTTTGCCTTAAATCACTAATTATCCTTGAAGTTTTTTATGCTTTCCTGAAGTTCTCTAAATTTGTTTAATGTAAAAGAAAATTTTCTGATGTATATTAATAATTCCCTAACGCATCTGAAGCTTTCGGATCAATCATAAAATTCTCGGATATCCCACAATTCCACGAACTCCTTGTATGTCCCTGAAAATTTACTTAAATCAATGGGATTGTTCTGAACTTATCGTCCTCTAAGTACTCAGAACTTTGCTGAATATCATGAAACTTTCTAAAAACATCTAAATGTATTAGAAGTTCTTTGGAATTGCTTGAAGATATCGGTACTTGCAGAAAGTTAATTAATGGAAATTTGTTGATGTTAACAAATCAATATGGGCAATACCAAATATGGGTATCAAATCAGAATTAGGTATTCATTAGTTATTTTCTCCGCGGTGCCGATCTACCGCGAACAAATGTCGATTACGCAATTGACGAGAAAGTACATAAACATTAAGTCTTGATAATAAATAAGCTGAGTCAATGCGTTGCGAAGCAATATTCTTCACGCTCTTTCAATGACTGAATGTTGATTAACAGGCAACGAGCTTTAACGGCGCCAGTGGTGTAGTGGTAAGCGTGATTGCCTCTCACCCCAGCAGGCCTGGGTTCAATACCAGTCGGCGCCGCCGGGATGTTCTGAGGCATAACATCTCTGATCACGCCTTCCTTAGGATGGGAAGTAAGCCGTTGGTCCCCGGTTCATGAGTTGATGGGTCGATAGGTAGGGTCCAGGTGTGGGAGCTACCTTCCTGGCACGTCGGTAGCATTGGTGCTCAGCACGGAAAACAAGATCGACGGAAAAAACAAACCAAAGGAGGCAACGAGCTTCATAAGATGAGAGAAGAAATTCTGTCCATCCCAATTTACGTAGTGCATATAATAAAAATTGCCTTTGGATTAACTCTATTCGTTCTTCATGCCTTTTCATATAAGGTGACCAAACAACACTGCAATATTCTAATATTGGCTAATTGTGTAAGGATCTTTACAGTGGAAACCAAAACGCTTTATAAAATTAAGCATATTGCCTGCTCTATGAATTATTGTGTTATAATGATCAATAAATGTTAATCCCTCCCCATGGACATGGAGGTTGACGGTACTGAAGCAAAGGGTTATGTTTAATTTCTTTATATTTGCAACGATGATAATTTTCCATAGTGACACATATCACCTTCTTAATGCTTCAGTATACCTCAAACGATTAATTCTTGGTTGTTAATAGAACTTCCTTGATGCAATCGGCTGCTTCATGCAGACTGAGCAATTCTGATTATAGTATCAGATTTGTTCTGTATACAGAGGAACTGGGAGGGCTTATTAGAAACTTCTCACCAATAAAGTAATGACCTTCTAGTAAATTTTGCATATCATTTTATTAATATTTTATTTTATTTAAGCATATTATTTTTGTTACAGTCAATTAGCATTAGCATACAATACAAGAGATTTAATATTACTTGCTCGGTTTTGCGTAAAATAATCAATATGTATTTTACTTGTAATTACCTTTGAGTTTTTTTTTTTGTGATTTCAAAATTTATTTAGTTTGGTTAGAAGTTTCGAAGCTAACACATGTCTACAGGCCTAATAGAAAGATAGACAGACAAAGCGTATCATGAAAAATAGTTGCATGCAGGGTTGCTTCCACTCACTTTCTATAGATGAGTGATTTTCGGAGTTTTGAATTCGTTAGATGTTGTAATGGGGGTTTGTGTTGTTGGATGCGGGAGGAGATTGGAGGGCGGGTGTTTGACGCATAGAGCCTGTCAATTTCGCTTTCAGAGTGTCGCAGTCAGCGGTTTTATGATTCGTGAGCGCTCGCGATTCGTAGAATCGTTGATTGTGACTGCAAGTGGATTTGACGGGTTTTGTGTGTCGGACGCTTGCTTTTTGGCCTCTTCTTGTGTCTAACATGTGCAGAGTATCATTATAGCGTCTAATGGTTTTGAGATTCCTGGTTACGTGAAATATATTTGTGAGAATATCTTTTTGAGATTTTAGCAGTCACGTTTTGTTTGTAGTTTATATTTTATTTATTTCATGTAATTATCGTAAATAATAGTTATTCAAAGCGCTGTGGATTATAAGATGCTCGATGACCCTCGAGGGATCGATTTTGCTTACTGAGCAGAAAATCATGGATTTAACCCCAAGCTCTTCTACAGCACAATAAATCGCAACCATCATTTGTATATTTGATATTGAACATTAACCTCGGAAACTATTTGCATTTCAAGCGAAAACGTAGTCCTGTATTGTCACGAAGCGTTATGGTTCTGAGATGCTCGATGACCCTGGAGGGATCGTTTTTGTTTACTGAGCAGAAAATCATGGGTTTAATCCCAAGCTCTCCATCATGACTCTTAAAATTCATTATCACTAAACAAAATTAATATGTTCTTTCGATAGCCGGCTATCGAGAGATTAAATAAACAACAAATAAACAATACATACTTTTGGTTGCATCGCCAACTTGAGGTGAATCCTAACCGAATACCCTACCCAACCCTCCAACTCCGTAGCACTTATGAGGGTGTCGCTAAGTCGGTGGCCTCTCGTTAAGTAAGTACTACATCAACATTTCCTTCCCTATCCCTAGTTATGGTAAAGATGGGCGTGGCCGGGAATAGCGACAGTCATGCTTCTGTTACTCTTGTTTAGATTGGAACCAATGTTTACTCCTCAGCATTATTCCTGAAAGTAGTCTAACTGAGAATTTCAGAAGAGACGTGAGTGTCGCTAGTATCCAATCTACGAAGTATATCATAACAACGCTAACGCTAACGCTAACGCTAATAATGATCAATAAATGTTAATTTAGAATCTAGAAAAAACTCCTAAATCTCTTACTTGAGCACAACTTTGAACGATTGTATTACCTAATGTAATACGAATATCTGGTTTTATTAGTTTTCTACTGAAGGTTATAACATTACAATTTTTAACATTTAGTTCCAACAAACTTTTACAACATCACGTATAAAAAACATGAACTTCATTCTGAAACGTATTCATATCATCATAATTTCTTATCTCTAAAAATAGTTTCACGTCATCAGCATAAATAAGCACTCTGAGATTTTTCAAAATAAGAGAGATATCGTTAACGTACAAAATGAAAAGAAGAGGTCCCAAGTGCGTGCCCTGTGGAATTCCTGACGTGACTTGAATTGGGTTAGATTTTTTCTCGCTGAATCTTACAATTTGCTGACGGTCAAATATGACTTAATCCAGGTGAGGAGTATCATTTCAATTCCCATTTTTTTTTCTAATTTAAAAATCAACATTGGAATGTCAAGTCTATCGAATGAAGTCAGTGTAAAGAGCTTCTATTTGGTTTCCCATGTTCATTGCATTTAATGCGTAATCAACAAATTCCAGGAGGTTTGTTGTGGTAAAACGACCTTTAAAAATGCCGTGTTGTGCATTTGTTATTGTATGTTTTATTTGGCTGAAGATATTGTTTATGATTGATTCGAATAGTTTAGGAATGGACGAGATGATGGCAATCCCACGATAATTTCGGATATCAGATTTTTTACCAGATTTATAAATGGGTATGCGGGAATGTACCAGAGTCAAGTGACATATTAAACAGCCAGTATAAAGGGGTTGTGAGCTCAATTACTAAATTTTTCGTAAAAGCTGGTGGGATTTTAAGCCTCCAGTATGTTCTTCATATATTCAGGCTGTTAACTTCCCTTATTTTCCCGAAGTTTGGTTATGAAGCTTCACTAGAATCCTCAGCATTTCCTTTCATTCAGCAGAACTTCTTTAAAGTTTATTCAACTGTTGTGAAGTTAGTGGGCCTTCACTTAAGATCTCTAATCTTTCATCAAATTATTTACAAACTTGAAATAAATCTTCTTTTTATTCCTTCATCTGGCACTATTAAAATGTTCAATATCTTGAACTTGTTTTACAAAAATTAAACATATTTTTATCGCATTTAAAAAAAAAGCTTTGTTGTTATTAACCAGGAAACTATCCATCAAAGTATTGGAAAAATCTGGAAAACCTGGGAATTTTATTCAGCCAAATGTGCAGGCACCCTGTAGATAGAGAATAACGATTAAACGTCAAAAAGCTCTATAGACACACAAAACCTTCGAAATGTTCAACAATTAGAACAAAATGTAGGCATCGTATTTGAAATATCTCTGCACACTGCAAGAAGAATGATGAATCTTGAAATAAATTCACGCTATGAAAAGTAGAAAATAGTGACTGATTGCAAGAAAGCGTGACTTAAGTGAATTGGCCTTTGAAATGGAAACTTTTTAGCGACTGGCTTGAAAAAGTGACCAACTCACTAAAAAGCGACTCGCTTCCAGCCCTGAGAATGCAAATGTCCAATTTATATGCGATGAATATTTTTTCCAACACCCTGTATCACAAATTGAATCAAATAACATCATAACATTTTTCAAGTTGAATCTAAAGGGTGTAACGTTTAAAATCCGCACATACTCAAATTGCTCTAACTTTTGATCCGTTGGGTACAATTAATTGAAATTTTGCGTAGACATAGTTTAATGTGTATTTGCACTCTGTGGGTTGATTTTATCAGGCGCGCAAAAGTTTTCAAAATGGCGACGAAAGAACAGTGCGTGCGCGAAAAAGTTTTGCACGAGTACTTTGAGAATAAGGATAAAGTTGGGAATAACGGTTCAAAGAACGTCTGACTGTTGATTGGAAGCAAAGATCCGAAAAAAAAACCCTCAAGTCAACGAGAACGATCATAAACGCTTGGTTGGAGGCTTTAAACGGAAATCGAACGCCTCAGTTCGAGATGTGGCTAAAAAGTTGCATGTGAGCAAGACTTTCGTGCAAAATATCAAAACTCGAGCTGGACTACGTACGTTTAAGGTTCAAAAGTCCCCAAACCATGATGAAAAACAGAATACGGTCGCAAAAAGCCGTGCCCGGAAGTTGCACGACCAGAAGTTAATGAAACCACACTGCTGTGTAATGGATGACGAGACATATGTGAAGGCGGACTTCAACCAGATTCCAGGAAACCTGTATGTGACTGCCAAGGATAAGTGTGATATTCCCGAGAACCTCCGGACACAGAAGATGTTTGGTAAGCGATTTGTATTTGCAGAACGCGGAGTACACCTTTCGTTACCGCAAGCACCCTGAATGGACAGGCATATTTGGAAGAGTGTCTCCAAAAGCGGCTTCTCCCTCTCCTGAAGGCTCACAACGGTCCGACGATCTTCTGGCCGGATTTGGCATCATGCCACTACACGAAGGATGTGCTAGAGTGGTATAAAGTTCTGTCCAGTTAGAATTCGGAATCACTAATTGTGTTGCAGCGGCACGGAAAGTGACCGCTGCAATAATTATTTTACAGCAGTTTGTTTACCTAGGCGCCCACTTTCTGTGGTATAAATTTCACGGTTTTTCGTGCAGTGAGTCAAAAATTATTCCAGATGGAAGCCGAGAGGAGAGAGAAAATTCGGCACACCCACGTTGATAATCCAACGTGGTCCGCAATAAAAATCGCAAAAACGTTGAAAATCGCCAAATCAACCGAGTCGTAGTGGAACATATGACGCAAGCTGAACCAGAAGGTGTTGAAAACCGTTAGAGCAAACCCTGGACTATCAGATAATGAAATCGCACAAAAATACGCTGCTGCTCGTATTACCGTTCGAAGAATTCGTTTGCGAGCAGGATATCGTTCTTATCGAGCCAGCAAGCAACCAAACAGAACGTTGAAGCAAAGTTTCGTCACCAAAACTCGAGCTCGGAAATTTTACCAGCAGGTTTTGACGAAGTACCAAGGATGCCTGCTCATCGACGATGAAACCTACGTCAAAATGGATTTCGGACAGCTTCCTGGCCAAAAATTCTACATGGCGACGGCACGAGGAGATGTTCCTGCGAAGTTTAAGTTTGCTTTTATGGACAAATTTGCCAAAAAACTGATGATTCGGCAAGGGATATGCAGCTCCGGAGCAAAGACCAAAGTGTCCGTGACGAATAAAACGATGGACTTGAAGCTGTACAAGGAAGAATGCATCAAAAACCGCGTACTACCTTTCATTAAAGCCCATAAAGGTCCCGTGAAGTTTTGGCCAGATTTGGCGAGTTGCCACTACAGCCGGGAAGTCATCCAGTGGTACCACGATAATAACGTAGATTTCATCGATAAAAACATAAATCCACCCAACTGTCCGCAGTTCCGGCCCATCGAGAGATTTTGGGCAATAATGAAGCGGAAGCTTAAGAAAAGTGGAAAAACGGCTCGGGACGCGATTCAGATGACCAAAATGAGGAACAAATGTGCCAAGGAAGTTGACTCCGGAAGTGTGCAGCGTTTGATGGGAGGAATAAAGAAAAAAGTGCGAATTTTCATTAGAAACGAAGAGAAATGGTTTGTACTGATATTTTTTCCTAAAATTACAGTTTTGATGTATTAACCTTATTTGTACGTCAATCCGTTACCGAGATACAGATGATTTCATTAATCCGGAGGCAAATTATGTCTTTTTCATGCCGAAAGATCTGAACACTCCGTAACTGCGCCCAATAGAAAAAAAAACCCGAATTTATCCACCTATGGTGTGATCAGACCCTTCTTACTTATTCAAGTTTATTTATTTTATTGTCATTATCAGTGACCAAGCCCCCAACCCCCGTGTCATCCAGTGACGCTACGCCACTGCCTGGGGGTACCCGGAATATATCCGGGTGAAGTCTATTTGGTGAGGCTACCAATCACCTTATCATCGTATTTTAATGTGATTTAATGGGTTTTAATTCAATTCATATTCAAGCAACTTCCCCGGGGAACCCGGAACATGTCCAAGTGTGTCCAATGTGGTCTGGAACACTTAACACGGCTTGCATTGATCTTATTTTTGAATTCTGTAGTAATTTGATGTGTCGCATGATGGTTTTGATACGTTTTCCGTTAAATCCAGCGTGAAGGCCCATATTCACCGGATCTTATTCCGGCCATATCTCCGGAACCGGGTCACCGATTCCAAAACCGTTCAATAGCGTTCAATGGGACCCCAAGACCTATCATTTGGCGCCGAGTTTGTCCAAATCAGTTGAGCGGTTGCTGAGAAACGTGAGCGCATTCATTTCGTTACATACACACACACATACACACATACACACATACACACACACACAGACATGTTCCGATCTCGTCGAGCTGAGTCGAATGGTATATGACACTCGGCCCTCCGGGCATCGGATCGATAGTCGGTTTTTCAAGTGATATCTATACCCTTCTTTGTAAGAAGGGTAAAAATACTGGACCATTTTGAAGCAGCACCTTCTAAAATGACCTAAAGTGATGAAGAATATAGAAGAAATGATGAAAGCAAGTGTTAATGTGCAAAAAAAACTGTCGATTCTGAGGTCGTGCAGAACCTTATGGCTGGGGTTAAGGCCAATGTTCACGCATTTGGATATAAATGCGAAATTAATTAAATGAATGATGCCAAAACTAACCTTAATTAT
Source organism: Ochlerotatus camptorhynchus (assembly GCF_037179485.1). NCBI lineage: Eukaryota > Metazoa > Arthropoda > Insecta > Diptera > Culicidae > Ochlerotatus > Ochlerotatus camptorhynchus. The sequence goes on from NW_027040770.1 coordinate 257,662, forward strand.
TTCTTTTTACTCCCTGAACATTTGGTGGCAGTTGAAATGGAAAGGTTTCCGAAGAAAAAGACGTTGCCGACAAGTCACAGTCACCTGAGAAGTTTGGAGCGATGTAAAAACGCTTTCAAACAGTTTTGAACGGGAGCGGGAAATTTCTCCGAAGGACGTTTCGTCGAAGACGTTTCACCGAATGGGTCATTTTGCCAAAAAGCAAGCTATTTTCTACGGTTTTGAACTTTTCTCAAAGCTCAGTAAATTTTGAAATCAGTCTTGAAAATAGATTAAGAAGGTTTGATTTGTTCAACCTGGCAAGCTATTCAAATGCAATGCTTCGTTATTTTGAACATGAGCAGTTTTTTTCTTTTGAGTTGTACTGAAATTTTCAAATAATAGATGTTTTATATTTATAGAAATGCTTCCTTCTTTTGAACATGAGTAGTTCTTTCGAGTTGTACTGATTTCGTTATTTTCTTAATACCGTAAAACGGGATATCATTGATAATGCGGGTATCTTTGATAGTATAATATAAAGATTAAATTTACTCTCTGCGCTTTTTCCATATTTAAACTTTGGTTCCATATTGTAGCTTAGGGTATTTCCGTTGATATCCTATGTAATTTTTATGTAGTATGTGTTACATATTTTACAAACATATTAAAAACAATTTCCGTGTTTTTCGTCTGGATAGAAAAAAAACTCTCAAACCATCACTTATGAAATGTATTTCCGATATAGCCAACATAAATTCAATGTTGTATTTGTATATCTTTTGATGTTTTCTGATTATATACTCATTCAAAGTTTCATATTTTAAGAAATAAATTGTTTTAGTTTCACGTTTTACCCTTCTTACAAAGAAGGTTATAGATATCACTTGAACAACCGACTATCGATCCGAGGCCCGGAGGGCCGAGTGTCATATACCATTCGACTCAGCTCGACGAGATCGGAACATGTCTGTGTGTGTGTGTGTGTGTGTGTGTGTGTGTGTGTGTGTGTGTGTGTGTGTGTGTGTGTGTGTGTGTGTGTGTGTATGTGTGTATGTGTGTATGTGTGTATGTGTGTGTGTATGTAACGAAATGAATGCGCTCACGTTTCTCAGCAACCGCTCAACTGATTTGGACAAACTCGGCGCCAAATGATAGGTCTTGGGGTCCCATTGAACGCTATTGAACGGTTTTGGAATCGGTGAACCGGTTCCGGAGATATGGCCGGAATAGGATCCGGTGAATATGGGCCTTCACGCTGGATTTAACGGAAAACATATCAAAACCATCATGCGACACATCAAATTACTACAGAATTCAAAAATAAGATCAATGCAAGTCGTGTTAAGTGTTCCAGACCACATTGGACACACTTGGACATGTTCCGGGTACCCCGGGGAAGTTGCTTGAATATGAATTGAATTAAAACCTATTAAATCACATTAAAATACGATGATAAGGTGATTGGTAGCCTCACCAAATAGACTACACCCGGATATATTCCGGGTACCCCCAGGCAGTGGCGTAGCGTCACTGGATGACACGGGGGTTGGGGGCTTGGTCACTGATAATGACAATAAAATAAATAAACTTGAATAAGTAAGAAGGGTCTGATCACACCGTAGGTGGATAAATTCGGGTTTTTTTCTACTTTCACCGATCATTATCTTAGCGTTAGCGTTAGCGTTGTTATGATATACTACTTTCACCGATCATTATCTTAGTAACCCCAAATGAAAATATAGATATTCGGTCACAAACTAAAAAAAAAATAGAGCAAATGCTTTAATTTCCATTAAACAAATACTTAAAAAGAAGCTCGAGGATCCTCAGTACTTGTTTGAAAAAAAAAATGAAAAACATTCATTGCTGTAAAATATGAATCGAGAATAGGGTAGAGCGCTACTTCGTCGTAATCGTCCATTTCCGTTCTATCGAGCAGAAAACATCAGTATAATCAATTATTTCACCGTGCACAAATCAGTAATACGTTTGTACCGATACGTTAGTTCACAAGCTACAACACAAAGCCTATTAGAGCGTATTGTGTAACTATTTACACTCATTGTTCTCAACACAAAAGGAGCGCTCCAAGCGAACTTGCTTTTTCTACCTTCATCCGTAGAACGAAGAAAATCCGATGGCGTTTCAATGCATTTGGACGGAATTGAAACTCGTAGGACGAATTTGGAATCAAAAAGCAGTGTTAGATTTTTAACAATATCTCAACAATGTGTGGTTCTTTATCAAAATCAACGGTACTTATGGAAATAGGAATAAATTTAGAAGTCATCTTTGATAGAAACGTTTCTTTTATAGATAAAACTCGTTCAAGAAAGAGAGGTAAAGCTTGGGTTGTGCTTAGTAGGACGTAAACTAGATCAAAAACCCTATACTTTAAAAAAAAAACTTTCAATGTTACCCCGTTTTACGGTTATCGAAATTTTTATTTATAGGGATTATTCCTTCTTTTAAACATGGCCAGTTCTTTCGAGTTGTGACCCAGCGAAATGTCTTTTGGCGAAACGCCCATCGGCGAAATGACACAGCCCCATTTTGAACAATAATGTCGATTAGAATGGATAAAAAAGCAAGTACCATATAAATATAAACAAATAAACTCGTCATATATGTACATGACGCTGAAAAATGCTAGTTAAAGCGCGGGTGCTGCTTTGATTGACGAAAATACGTAAATCTACCCTAAGAGCATTCTGGTTGTCTGAGAATACAACGCTTCTCAATCTCGCGACACACCGGTTTCTTCAGCGAAAAACTTTTGTCTAATGCAGCTTTCCAATAGTTTAAAACAAATATATCATATCGTTCCACCTCAGCAAGCAGATTTATTGGAAAGATGGGACTAATCTATGGGAGTCATATTTTCGTTTAGTGAGCGTTTAGCCCTGCAATTTAAAACATAGTTGGCCCAATTGCCTACGTATCTTCATTCTGCTCAGTCGCGTCACATCAACTGCGGACATGCTCGGGTTTGATGAAATAACTCGTCACGAACATTCAAGCACCTTCTAAATCACTTCACACTTTGATTTCGTCAAATCAACCGTTACCTACTTTCACTTGATCGCTTATTCGCTGATGGGCCTTCTTGAGGTGAAATTTGCCGTGCATTTATCTCTTTCTCTCTCTCTCTTTCGATCTTTCTCTCTTTCTGTGTTTCCTCTCACGACTCTCATACCTATTCCCTGAAGGAATCGATGAACTTCAAACGTACAAACGTATTCAGATTATCAACACTCAATTCTTCTTTGACGCTTGGAAAACAGTGAATGTAGAAAAACTGGTAGTAAGACGGACACCGTCAGGATTGTTATTATTGTATTGTCAATATATACTGTATTTTTTTGGTAATATGACTCATGTTTAAAGAAACTACCTATGCCAATTTATGTTAAATCTGAAAACACTTTTTTTGAAAATCAAAAATGGTCCAAAAGTTTCAAACTTTTTTTTTTTGATTCGGGTGAAACTGACAGGTGCTGGGGATAAGATGGACTATCTTGAAAATTAAATGCTTTTATATTATAAAAACGGTTGAACTAATTGTGTGGCTTTTTAAGTTCATAATGAGGACCCAAGAGCGCATTGGCCACATCTGAATATATCCCAGATACCTCCGAGGGAGAAGACCAATAGAGTCAGATCTGAAGCTCACCATCTGACACATAAAGTCACATTAGCATTCAAGAAGTAGATCATTAGCGATGATTTTTTTTTTTTTTGCACATATGGCATCCAAAAAATCAAGTAAATAAGATCATTGAAAATTATTTCTTATAAATTATTGGCATACTCGTCTTACTTCATTGATAAACTATTTAGGAAAGTACCTCGACACGCCTGCCTAAAAATAAAATATATTTACTTATTTCAACAATCAATCTAGAAGTGAACCATTTCAATGTTTTGGTGCTGTACAAAATTGAATTTTCTATCACTTCACCGCAAGAGCATCTTTTTTTGTTGTTGATATTTTCACATTTGACAGCTCCCGTGCCAAGTTGTGCATTCTAAAACGCATCAAATCTCGAATACTTTTTCGAAGGGACGTATCTGCTTTTGTAAACAATTCATTTGATCATCGATTTGGTATAGCTGGCACTCGCCCACGCATACTAACTCCACTAACAGGTAGAAGAAAGTTTCCCCTACCCCGGTGGTGTATTGGTAAGCGTGACTGCTTTCTCAACTCAATGGGTCTGGGATCAATTCCAGCCGAGTCTGAGGCCTACAAATCTCTGGTCACGACTTCCTTCGGAAGGGAAGTAAAGCCGTTGGTTCCGGTCGATGTGTGTTGAATGGGTGCAGATGTGGAAGCTGTTTTCCTGCACATTGGATTGCCGTCAATCGATGTTCGACGGTGATTGGCACTAGATTGCGGAACCTCTACCTTCTGCAGAATGAATATTAAAAACAGAAAACCACATTATACCTACACAATATTACTGTAACGCTGTTACGATCCCGCACAGAAAAATGCTACTGTTGCAAGTCTGAAAGAAAGGAAAAAAAAGACGTCATTTCCAACGAAAGTCATCACACAGCTCACGAGGCTGGGAACATGAATCTTGGAGGCAGCAAACTGTAGCAAATGTCTAGTTTGCGTCTTATTTTGCGAAGGCTTAGATAACGGTTCACTATTCTAATGAGAGAGTGAATTCTAAACGAAAGGTGTCAGTGTAAGTATAAAAGCTTGTCACGACTGGTTGACCCTGCCGCTTTCCGCCTTTGAGGTGTTGTATAATGGTGTAGGATTTGCTAGGTGACGTGGTCACGTTGAGATAATCTACGTAGGGGGAAGGAATCAGCGGGTTGTGTAATTGGTGCTCCATCAAAGTATTAGGTTACATCGAATTATGTTTATGTAGGTCTTAATGATTGGCATCAACGGTTGTTGTTTAGCCAGAATTATGCGCAAAGCTTTGTGAAAATAAGAATTCTCTTAACGATAGAACAACTCTGCAAGTACACTTGTACAATAAAAAAAAACATTAATATTGTTGGATAAATAAAATGATATTTGTATTATTTATTTTTTAAATTCTGTATCACATCTTCAGGTATATTGAACTTGCTATATCTCCATGTCGCTGACGTTACATTGGTTTTTAGTTTCACAGAGTGCCATTCCAGACGTGGACTTGTTTCGGATAATATTCCGCAATACAAGGGAACAATTTTATCTCTTACAAGACAATTTATATGGTTCAAAAGTATTCCCCTTTGATATACCTTCATTGCGTGCTCTAAACTTAGTGCTCTATAGATGCACTTCAACAGTTATAAATCGGTGAATCAAAAAGTGATTTGTTTTTCTGCTCAACAAGCAATGTGTTGTGGTACATAGGATAAAAATTCGGTAAGATCCTTCCATTGCATTATTTTATGATTCTTCAATATTGTACAAATATTTACACATTACACACAACTACACATAGTAACTCGAAGCGTTTGGTACGGTATGTCCACGCATCCTTCCACCCCTGTAGATTCAAGAAATGTTCCCATTCATTTCCAAGAATCATCTTTGTGGCAAATACAACGCAGTAGGCCTGGCCGTATTGATGTTTATATCATATCTCAGATATGCTGTAAACATCAATGGATCATTGAAGATGCTGAGGTTTTGACAGCACCGTACTGTGGCTACCACAGTATTTTACATTGGATCGTCCGTATACAGTAGCGCCAAATGCAAGCTGTGGCGGGTTCAAAACTCAGCCATCTAAAATGATCCATTAGACAAGAAAAATGATTAGACCTCAATATACTATACCTTATCATTTTCCAGGATGCTTTCTCATACTGGCTGCGTTTGTATTAGAATAGATTAGATTATCGAAGCACTTCAACAGTTATTAATTTGGTGCTTTCGATGCCTGTACCATATTTGCATTATTATAATTTTGTGACAAGTACAATCATACCTGGGCAAAGAGCCCAGGGAAGTTGAGTTATCGACTGAGCTAAGAGGCCCCCATTCCATCTTATCTAGATCTTATAAAATTCAAGTTTGATCAATTTTTTGAAGAAACAACCAGCATTCGAATAAAAGTGATAGCAGTTGAGTAATATTCAGTCAAAACTGTAATATTGCAAATTTTAATTATATTTTATGTCAACTATCCCCTTTCAAAACTTACAAAATATTAAGGGGCTTAAACAAATTAAGCCCTATTAAAAATAGTCACTTGCATTGTGCTTTATCTTTAAGCTACACTTTTATTTTATTATTAATTCATCAACTTGTTATTAAATGAGTTGCTTGGATATTTTTCCCCCAACTTCTCCTTGCCCCAACCCCCATCACACTTTGATCTATTTGGCTGATGACGGACATAAAATGAAAATAATATTTGCATCAGCCTAATACAACATCTTATTTATTTCCTTGATTCGTTTTCCGTCGATCTTTGTTTCCGTACTGAGTAACAATGCTACTGACGCCAGGGAGGCAGCTCCCTCACCTGAATCCTATTTATCGACCCATCACAATTCATGTACTGACCAACGGCTTTACTTCGCTTCCAAAGGAAGGCGTGCTAAGAGATTTTATGCCTCAGAAAATCCCGGCGGCGCCGAATGAGATTGAGCCTAGTTCCTTTGGAGTAAGAGATTGTCACACCTACCACTACACCACCGGCGCCGCTAACTTAATATTAGTTGAAACAAATTATTTTCAGAACAAACTGAACTAGTACCGTTCGAAAAGTTACCCTTGTAAAATGTTGCATCATTTCTGAGACACAAAAATTACTGGTTTCCAACGTCTGCTCCAAAAACCTCTAATCATGTCATCGATGTCATTCTTACATCAACAGTCATTTAAATTTGCCAAATTTGTCATCGAAAAATAATCCTTATTATCCTTACATCATACGATTATCTGCCTCAGTATTTTCCAGACTCATAATAGCTTCACTCAGATGATGCTGTGAATCACCCCATCTCTGAACGCGGAAGGGAAATCCTGACACAGACAGGTTTCCAGTTACAGTAGTCTACATCACCATCACCAACTACTGTTACCATCCCACCGTCGTCGTCGTCGTCGTCGTCGTCGTCGTCGTCGTCGTCGTCGTCGTCGGCATCGTAATATCTCGTGCACGGTAATGTGCCAGCCAGGACAGGTTCAAAAACCTTTCACAAATCGCAGCCTCTCGAGAACTCACCCCAAGAGTTCATTGACAAGGCTCTCTGCTGTCCACCCATAGGCGACAGACACACATGATTGCCTTTTTGCAATACGGACTTTCAACCCGATCCACCACGCACCGTCTCCTGTTGTCACCCATGACGAAACGCCCAAAGAGAGATCGAAATTTTTCAGTGACGTGTCTTCACGAAAATGTAACTAGGTAGGTATGTTGGCTTTTGTCATCAACACGGAAAAAGCGGAGGACCACGTCGTGTCGTGAGGTTTTTGAACTTTCTTTAGGCAAATATAAAAGCTTTCTCCTCTGAAAAAAAATTCGGTCAACTGGTTCGCCATCGGCAGAGGGGCATCGCACCGGGCCGCGAGTTGTTTGTCAAACACACGTCTCGTTTAGTTCATACATATGAACATACCTACGTTCCCCTGCTTAACACCACCACTTATAGCAGCTGCCTCAGTAAAGCTTATTTGGCAGCTCCAGAGTCATTGCACTTTCCTAGGAAGTTGAATACGTTCACCCGAAGCCCTGCTCTGAACGGTTTGAACGAAAGTTAGCATAACTGGGTCATTCGGATTCGGATGGTACATAGGAAGATTTCGTAATTTACTTGTTTTTTCTTTCCAATCTGAATACGAAGATTTATACGAATACGTATGTCAGATTGTGAAAGTTTTATTGCTCGATTAACCATCGCATCGCATCGTGTGGATTATGATTCCTGCCAGTATGCTAACGAGTGCTTTGACTCAGTTGTTTATGTTCACGACCTCGCGGGGAATGCAAATGACATTGAAGTGAATCACATTTTAGGCTCTCGGTGTCAGGCCAGGCGGCGGCTATCGAGAAAGTTTCGTGTATGAACGGAAGAGTTCAATGCACTATCGTGTCGCTGTGGAATTTTTTTTTGCAGACTTGAAAGTGAGTTTTTCCCTTGACGTAGAAAGGATGAAATGGTGACGGATTTGGGTGTGGAGGAGTGCAGTCAGCCATGATACGTCAGAACTAATGGGTCACTGGTGTTTCTCACCCTATTGACAGTAACTGGTGATTTTCTGTGAATGGCATTTTTACATCCATTGTGTAAGCCATCTTTGCAATAATATAAGCGGATCTTTTTGCTGTAAGCAGATCCATCCATGATTGAGAAAGGCTTCTCAGTTTGGAAGTTATATGTTCTATTACATGTGTGTAAACATCAAAAGATTCAGAACAAGGTTCTTAAAATGATCTTGACCGAACTTTCCTGAACCAAAAAGCACAGAGTGCATGATATTCTTGGACGTGAACGGGATTTGAGATTAGATTTTAAAACTGTAATGTTTGACTAGTCTCATGGCCCAAGGCTATTCTTTATGAGAAACAGGGATATTATTAAACTCAAATGAAATTCGATTTACTACGAACCCAACAAGTAACCACTCGTTCCAGATACATGTGGTGTCAGTACATTATCAGGCCATAAGGACCACATCTGGCCGACCATTTTCCACAGAGATGGCACTGTTCCGTTGGTAGGAAGTGATAAAAATCTCTATATAGAAATTGAGAGAAGTTGGAATAATTCGCATTCGGTGCATATTCAGGTCAAAAATAGCGAACGACAACATAAATAAATTAGTCAGGGACTTTGTCGTTAAGTTTTTACCCGGAAATTATTGTTAAACAAGCTACAATTAAATAAAAATGATTTTTCCTCATACAGTTTTACCATCTTTACTACTAGTCCCCAGAGAGCCAAAAAATTCAAATTTGAGAAAAAAAAAATTGCTCTCACTAGTTCAATTTCTCTTTGGTTTGTTTTCCGTCGATCTTGTTTTCCGTGCTGAGCACCAATGCTACCGACGCCAGGAAGGCAGCTCCCACACCTGGACCCTACCTATCGACCCATCAACTCATGAACCGGGGACCAACGGCTTTACTTCCCTTCCCAAGGAAGACGTGATTAGAGATGTTATGCCTCAGAACATCCCGGTGACGCCGACTGGGATTGAACCCAGGCCTGCTGGGGTGAGAGGTAATCACGCTTACCACTACACCACCGGCGCCGCTTAGTTCAATTTCTCAACATGCCATGTATTTTGATGACACTCTATTTGTGATTTCCCTCTCACAGACTACAAAAGAGAGTACCTGACACTGCAAAAAGTGTCTGGTACCTCTATATATGCATTTTGATTAACATTTGAAGTCCCTTCTTTTTTACATATTCTGTACAAAAGATACTTTCTGTCCCGCCTCATGCATAGAAATGGGCAGGAAATCCAGTGAGGGGTGAGCTATTTTGTGTGCAGAATGTGTAAAAAAGGAGGGACTTCGGATGTTAATCTAAATGGATACATAGAGGTACCAGACACGTTTTGCACTGCACTGTCCTCTGCGAACAATTAACAGAAAACAGATTTTGTGTAGTTTCCGATAGATGTCACCGCAAACAACAGCAGTGGCATCTGATGGCAAATGAATGCAGAAGCATGACAAAGTTATTAATTCGCGCAAAAAACTACTGGGACTGAGTTGGGTGGAAATGCCATACTAATATAAACATAAAGCATTAGCGCAATAATTTATTTACTATAGGGAATTCTGAAGACGATAGATTTCACAGTTCCATTAGAGTACGGCAGTGTAAAAAATGCACAGAAGTAGAAATTGAGCGAAGGGCCATTAATGCGAAAAAAAACTAAACAAATACGCACTCCTTTGCCTAGCTCACTTGATGGATGAATGGTTTTGAGGTATTTCCTCAAACCCAAATTTACTTGCTTGTTAACAGGTGTGAAGGTGAACGGACTAATGTATAACTCCACCGAACAGGTAGCCAGGGTCCAGGGTTTGTCGTGCCCGGAATATTTACTACTTGGCGATAAAGTACAAATTAGATGTTGTCCGTTGTGTTACAATTTGTTAGATTTTTTGTCTTATTAATAAAATGTATGATTCACTATTTATTCAAATATTAAACTTAAGGATAGAATCCAAATACAGTTTTGATTTGGATTTTGTCAGTGTGAAGTCAACAGTCTCGTAATATATGTGTAATGTGCGCAACCATAATTTGATTTAGTGGTCCAAATTTAGCATAATTTGTACAAAGGTGGTGTAAAGTTTTTTTTTTTTAATTTACGATGAGAAATTAAATGGAAATGTACTAATTCTAATCGTAAGCGTTCTTCATGCGTTACGAGAAAGGGAACCTGAAATATTTCAGTATTCGCTTATTTGTTTATTTGGGAATACTACAGATATATGATATACTACAGATAACCGGCTTTTTGCTCAAAAGAAGCATGGTATGATAACAAACAACTTTTCTCACAACACTTAGCATCTTAAATGAACAATAACGAAGAAAACTATTTTTTCCTGCTAAATTGTCGATTCGGACCATAGTGCATTGGTCTTCCTTTCAAGCTTCGGTGAAACGGATGAGCGAAAGAGCGCTCGACTTTGATAGTTTTCTCTTTCATGAAACACATCAACAGAGGTTTCATGATTTATATGACGGAAAATGAAATTACATATTTAAAGCATTTCTCGCGTGAAAACACTTGAAGATTACACGTAATATGTTTAATTTATCTTCCATCCACATATTTGTCTAAAAAAATTAACGAAAACGGGACATAACATATTTTAACAAATTGAAAGAGCGGTGATAAAGTGTTCGTGAAAGGGGATTGAAAGCCATAATGAGGTTTCGTTTAACTAGAAAATCGACGTTACTTACATTGAAAGCGATGAGCAAAGCAACGACGAGAAGATCCACAGCCAGCGTTTCCTTCTAAGCGTGCTTCTTTTTCATTATCATTTCTTGCTGATAGTCTAGCTAGGCGTTATAGAAATGAAGCGTTGAACACGTTTATATGAGAGAAACAAAACTCGAGTTCATTTTAGAGCTTCGAAAATGTAGAGGCCTGGTCGTAGATATGCGGACTCCTGGGGGGGACGTACTGTCAAATCAGCCTACTGATCATACTTGTATGAAACTGGTTCCAAACGTAAACAAACGCTGTAGGTTTCTTATGGCTTGTTTACGTTTGGAACCAGTTATGCGAGGTAGGCGACGATTGTTCGTATTTGACAGCCAGCTCCCGCCCCCCCCCCCCCCCACCTTGGCGGACTCTGGCTTTTTGTGAATGAAATTACAGCGCACTTATTAGGGTTTAGCACTATAATGTTCATGTTTCACCACCATTTCTTTGCAAGAAATTCGCATCGTGTGGTTTAGCTATTTTCCAAAATATTTTGAAATCGTCACCACACCACATTTCATGACTTGTACCGAATGCGTGATAATGTTTGCACCATCGTACAAATAAGGTTCCCGTTTCACCTGTGCATACAATGCCTTGATTTTCTTTGCATGCACGTAACCTATAGCGCATACCGTAGTAGGCTGTGTATTAAAGAAAATGATTTATGTACTTAGTTTGACAGTTACACCATGACGAAGTGGCAGCGTATTCGTGATTTGTCCACGCGCAAATGTCGCAAAAAGACATTTCAATCGCCGTGGGAGTGTCCCGGTGGACCGTCAAAAGGGTTGTAGACCGAGAAAAGAAAGGACAACTATCCGCGAAGCGGGCCACAGGTCATTCGAGGTCAGCTCGGGTTCCAAGGGTTATCGCTGCTATCAAAAGGAAGATTCGGGTGAATCCAGTGCGTTCAATAAGGAAAATGGCAAAGGAACACGGTATCAGTGACTTTACGGCACGGAAGATCGTAAAGGAAGAATGCGTTATATAGGCTGTAATGTGAACGATCTAAGATTGGGCCCATCGCTAAAAATCTGCTATTTATCAATTTTATCTAGATGAACGCGTCATTGGGACGGTACTTATACATATTTGTGGTCGCTATTGAAAATTTAGTCGATTGCTGAATTTATGTATGGGCCCAAATTAGGGGCACTTAGGCCGACATTACATCCACTTCCCCTTTCTTGACGAAGTTTGTAATGGATTATTTTGTATTGATAGCTGTCATAACGACATTTTTAAAAATCATTGTAGCACTGCAAAAACCATTTGGTTCGCCACGATGATGATGATGGTTTTTTAATATTTGATTTAATGGTAGTAGTTTAAAAAAAAATAAGTAGCAGGGTCTGTGCCTAGGGGCATGAACGGAAGCTTGACGTAGGACCGCTAGTGGACAGAACAAATGTGAAGAGCATTTAGTTCTTTTAATTGATCAATCATCAATTATCTTAACTCTTTCCGTTTTTTATTTGTAAGCGTATCAAATTTGTAGTATTTTTTTTTTAAGAGAAAGTTGATGAAGAGAATCGATCAAAATCACTTGCATCCTTGCTTCCAAGTTTGATTACAATATTACAACTCTGGAGAGCATTTTGTGTGGTCGTTGAGGGCCTGTGGATCTGAATATGGACAAATAGCTAGTTGAATTCTATTTTTACTCTTTACTGTAATAAGCTTGGTGGCCCTGAAAAGGGCCGTTTTGTTGCCAAAGTTGGTGACGATTTAACCTCCGAATCCGTACGGAGTGCGTCTCTGTCGCTTCAAAGCGTAGATGACATCCATGGCCGCTTACGCTTGGCGTGTTTAGTGTAGGTGACAGCATCACGGATCTCATTTTCCAGGAACACCTTCAGCACACCTCGTAGATCAGACCGGAGATACGTTTGACACCGCCACGGTGAGCCAGACGACGGATAGTAGTTATCTCGAAGAACTTTGCGATGACGCTTGACACCTCAATTGTTGCTTGTTGGGTGTGGAAGAGTGGATAGCCACCACCTTCCTACTTCTGCTATTTCTGACTACCACGCCGTCCGAAGCGAAAATGTGCTGTTGCCAGACATCAGCGCTCTTTTTTGTATATTTTCAGGTTAAAGCAGAATGATGTGCAACCAAGTGGTACTCGATTATGAGGACTGGGTTTGGTAAGAACGTTTAACAGTGATAAAATTATCACTTTTTATGTGTACATTGGACAATGCTTGACATTACCACTTTTTCAATAGCTTCTCGTTAAAAATCATCACTCGAAAGCATTGATATAGATGCGTAGAAGTATTTCTGATTGATTGGTGTTAAAATTATTGAAATTGGTCCAGGAGCAGATGAGTTATTAATGTACAAAATCTTTCATAATTTTGTTTCATGATCCATTTTCGGTTTTCACAAATTGTACCCCCAGTGTAGAAATGAAAGACGTAGTCCTACGTCAAAAAACAGTAATTTCGAGTTGCCTACAAAGGTTTGAACCTCGCGTGTGCATTACGAATATAGAGGACTGGTTTTATCATTTGATAAACAAAAAACAAATGGAACATTGAAGCTTATTTGGAAGATGCCGTGCATTAGTAGTAACTTTTCCGGCTGACGTTGCTGAAAATTACCATAGCTTCAGATTGCGGGGTTGCTAGTGATTAGAATACTTTGTTGATTATTCATGAACTCTTGATCGCTGGGAATAGTTGTGAATATTTGAAGTGGACAAAAGGGTGAACGCCTAAGCTTTTTCACATGAGAATCTAAGTTTTTTGCTCTCCTTCAAAAAGAAACCCGTTGTTATCAAATTGGCTCAAAATTTAATGTGCAGCAGGTATCTTAAGTGAGCTTTACCCAAGTAACCAAAAGTTCCGCATTCAACGATTAAAATCACTTCCAAGTTCCATAAAGTTCAAATAAAGTTCCAACAGTACATTCAAGTTCCATAAAGTTCGAATAAAGTTCTCTCAGAACTTTTAAATTCCATAAATCAAATAAAGTTCCGACAGAACTTTCAAGTTCCATAAAGTTCGAATAAAGTTCTTACAGAACTTTCAAGTTCCATAAAGTTCAAATAATAATCCGACAGTTCTGCCACATGAAGCAATCCGCACAAGTATTTATTTGTAACAAAATTAAATGTACGTAAATGGCTCAGAAAACTCCAACAATAGGCGGAACAATAGCTCACTTTAATATATTTCAGATGACGTAGCGGATTGTGCTGAGACTCTCACGCAGAAGGACTGGGTTTAATTCTTCAAACAGCTCCATTACTACTACTAATGCTGATAAATCAATACACATTTAATACCTGCATTTAGAAATAACTTTCATAAAAGTGCGAACTAAATATAGAATTGGTGTAGAGGACAAAAAAAAAACCTTTTTTAATTTATTTTCTGAAAGTTCCGTTCAAGTTCCGCCAGAGGCTGCTTAGAATGCTCTTCAATTATGGTACCGGAACTTTCAAGTTCTTATAACGACTTAAAAATGAGGCTGCTAAGAATTCTGTACACCACCTTCAATCAAGCTGCTTAAACCATAAATAGCATTTTATCAGAACTTTTGGTTACTTGGGTAATTTCGTGGTTTTTGACCATACAAATCATCAAAATCAGCTAACTAAGTAACATTCAAATTGTGGTCCTAAATCGAAATCATATCCAATTATCACGAAATTTTGAGAAAATGTTATTCAATATTATTCAACAACCTAGAAAAACATACTGATTTCGTTCTAATTTCTCAATTTTGTGTATATTCAACGATTTTTGATCAGAAATATCAACACTAGAACATGTTGGATGAAATTTTGAGAATTAATATAACCGCAACATAAGCAGCTCTTATTATGAGAAAAAATAGAATAAATAGAAACGTAACGTTCTTCGATTACAGTGTCATGATGAGAGACATTCGTATGATATTTTAGTTTGGAACTATATTTTGATAGCTTGTTGCGAGAATGTCAAAAACAAAGGCATCCGATTATCACAGAAAATGCGTCCAACACAGTGTCCATCTAACCAACGCCTTCTTCTTTGGTTTTTATTGCGTCTCTAACTGGAACTTTATGCCGGCTCTCAACTTAGTGTTCTTTGAGCATTTCCACAGTTAATTGAGAGCTTTCTATGCCTGGACCATTTTTGCAGTAGTATAATGTTCTATGACCTGGGAAGTTGGGAAATTTTGAAACTAGAAAAGTTCCTATACCGGACCGGGAATAGATCCCAGCAGCTTCCAGCCCGGTCTTGCTTAATAGCTGCCTACTGAGCTAAGGGACCAACGTATACGTGTCTTGTAATCATTCTTAATGGCATACCAGTCTGTGGCTGCATTCTGTGGCATCATTTCTAATAAAAATAAATAAATCGTGTAGTTCCTGGGACCCAACACGAAAAAAAAAATTAATTTCATAAGCTGAACCAAGGACAAATGGCAGCTGCAATGGTCAAAACTGTGACTAAAGAGGAGGGAGGATCTATAAGTATTAAGTATAGGGAAATAAGCTACCACGGGTGAGGGGATGTCTAAAACAGGTCAAAAGTAAAGCTATTGTCATTTAACTTACGTCATTTATGCATTGTTTCTGATTTTGTCGTATATTTATTGTGGACTTTCCTATTAACAAGACACATGGCAAATATCTAGGTCCAGTTGAAGGCTTGAATGCTATTGAGTACAACAAAACAAAGATTTCCGCATGCATTATCCGCAAAATTGCAGGCTCAAGCTGCAGGTCAGAAATTCCTAGAAGCTGAAATTGAAAGTGGTGAAATCGTAGGCTACATACCTGCCACTGTGGATAGGACTCAAATGCAAAATCTACAGAAATAGGCATTTATGCAGCGAGGAGAGCGCTCAATATTTGCACTGCCCATAACCGGTCTGGCGGGTCCCATTCTTGTGGGCCGCATGTGCAAACAGTTTATGGGAGTGTTTCATACGAAACCTGCACTGGTTCTAGGATCGGGTTTACATATCGGTTGACCAGCCTTGAATTGTAGGGTGGAACTTTACTTCCTTGGTTACAACTTTTCACGAACCACGCCAACAACGCAAGAGTGCTAATGGCTCCAAGTTGATTCCGGCAGTTCGATTCACACCCTCAATACCAAACGAATTATCAACTATCAAGTAAAAAATTAGACGGTTCTCGTTATCACCAGCATTGATGGGATGATCAATCCGACCGCTCTCGCTCCAGTAACCTTATTTTGGTGGTGTGAATCACTGTAACAATCCCCCATGATGTTGCATCACAGGTTTTGTTCTTCCACCTAGAATTAGTCCCATTAATGGTAATTATCACTTCCCAAACTTTCCGTCCCGTCAACAGTAATTCAAAATCCGTATCATTTGTGAACTCAATTCATTTGCGACGGAATCAATTTGGAATAACATATTCTATCTGTAGAGCAGCGACACGTGCCCACCCGTTTGTGTAATTAATTGCCTTCATCCATCCTCGTGTTCGTCTTGACTGGAAAAATTTGCACACTAGTACGTATACAGCTCCTCTCCTATAGCTCAACAACCAATGTAGTTCTGTCATATGTCAATCCGGGCAGGACTCCCCGATGGACGTACGATGCATATTATACATATATGTATATTATTTCGCAACCTAGCAGCCACGCAGTGGTAAAACAGAAGACTTGACGATGGTAGTAGTAAGACTGAAATATTCATACGCTTAGGGAATTGATTACACAACTCGAAGGACATTCGCTTGCCCAGACAGTTGACTACGTGTCGTGCACGTGGGGCAAATTGTCGTCTGTAGATATTGGATTACCTAACAGCAAGTAACGTTGTTCCTAGAACTTGCTTGCGAGCTTATGATATCTGTTTGCGACACAAGGTAGGTTTTTTTTTATTTGTTCCACGTGACCAGGTCGGTTCTCAATTGAACACCAGCTACTTCACAAGATAATGGTGAATGATTTACAGTTGCATAAAGTGTGGTCCAAAATTTATCGAACAAAGGCCGATTTTCTTGCAAACTTGACCTTTTACATGTGGTAACTTTGTTCTGTTATGATCAATTGAGCTGAAATGTTGACACATTACTACTGCTGAATTGTGCGTGTACGAAGCTCCTTCGGAAATTGCCAGCTAAATGCACTGTGGTCAAACATTAATCGGCCAGTATAGCTCTCACTAATGCATCTAAAAGAATAAAATGACTGATAAGGCACTCGCATTCTAAAGCTGCTATCACACGCAATATTTTCCGCAAGCATTAATCACTTTTATCAAATGGATAAAAGTACCGTACACTTACTTACTTATATTGAAAAATAATTCGCCCCAAAGCAATCTTGCATGAGTGTTTACTTAGTTATTGAGGGGAGGGTGTTCTCTTAGTTATCGTTGGGTTCAATGTCATAATCGTCTCTGCGCCTTATCACGAGATACCTTCTAATTAGATTTCCCAGATGCTAAAGATCCGAAATCTCCTCTGGAGTCTGCGCCAAGCATAGATTTCAAAATTGAGTGTCCGACGATGTCCTGTCACCAGTTTTGTGGAATCTAGTTGCACGGCGTATTTGTTAGAATATATTTTTAACAGAAATATCGGCAATTCCAAAACCTTCATAATAATATCTTAATATCTTAATGATATACTGCGGAGGGAATTCAACCACAGCGGCTTTACTAAGGTTTTGCTGACGACTATCTCATTCTGATGGTTGGTTTGTGCATAAGAACTTTATTTGATTTAATGTAGAACACTTTAATGCGTACCATTGATACTTCGCGTATCTGCAGGTATAAAATAGACCCCACTAGCGGTCCTTAGCCTCTTGTCCAGTAACTCCTATCCCTACCTCCCCGCGGGGCCGGCTTAGGTACGAGTAACCATAGGGAAGATCTGGTAACCAACCCCGGTGGGGCCTTGGTCGTATGCTGACAGGGAAGGGGGGGGGACTCCTCTCTTCGGAGAGTTCAGTCTTCGAGCGTCTGTTCACCATGGAGGTGCGGCTCAAAACGGCGTCTGTTCTCCATGTTAGGAGCGGATGATCAACGTCCTGGTGCCAGCGTGGGACTCTAAACAGTGCTGTGCACGATGGTCCCCCCGGCGAGACAATGGGGGTTGGTGCAGGCCCTACAAGCCAGCCGTAAAAAAAAACAAAAGTACAGGAAGCAAGCAATGTAAATACGGACAGGAACAATCGGTATAGACCCAAGCAACGGAAACGGACTTACGATTGGAAACTCGGAACATGGAACTGCAAGTCTCTCAATTTCTTGGGAAGTACCCGCATTCTTTCCGATTTATTGAGGGTCCGCAAGTTCGTCATCGTAGCGCTGCAGGAGGTTTGCTGGAAGGGATCGTCGGTACATACGTATAGGGATGGTTATGAGCTGGGTACAGCTTTAATCGTGATGGGCGAAATGGAGAAGCGCGTGATTGAGTGGTGGCCAATCGATAGCAGAATGTGCAAGTTGAGGATCAAAGCCCATTTCTTCAATGTCATCATAATCATCGTCCACAGCCCTCACTTAGCAAGTGACGATGACGATAAAGACGCTTTTTACGCGCAGCTGGAACGGGAATACGACAGCTGCCCAAGACATGACGTCAAAATCGTCATCGAAGATCTTAACGCTCAAGTCGGCCAGAAGGAGGAACTCAGACCGGTTATAGGAAAGTTCAGCGCTCACCAGCTAACGAACGCCAACGGCCTTAGACTCATCGATTTCGCCGTCTCTAAGAATATGGCCATACGTAGTTTACCTACTTTGGAGGCGAACCAGCCCAAGGCTGAAAGCCTCCCTAATAAAGATAAATAATAATAATAATAGTTTACCTACTTCCAGCATAGCCTCCCATATCGGTACACCTGGAGATCACCGCAGCAGACAGAATCGCAAATCGACCACGTTTTGATCGACGGAAGGCACTTCTCGGACATTATCGACGTCAGGATCTATCGCGGCGCAAATATCGATTCGGACCACTACCTTCTAATGGTCAAGGTGCGACAAAAACTTTCCGTTCGGTACCGACGCCCACCACGGTACAATCTGGAGCGACTGAAGCTGCCCGAAGTCGCAAATGAGTACGTGCAATGCCTCGACGCAGTGCAGGGAGAGCTCACCGAAGCCCCTTTTGAGGACTGCTGGAGCAACGTGAAAGCAGCTGCTGAAGGCGCCGTTGGGTTCGTGGAGCGGAATCGACGGAACGATTGGTTCGACGAAGAGTGTCAGACGGTTTTGGACGAGAAAAACGCAACGCGGGATGCGATACTGCAGCAACGAACCCGTCAACCTCTTCGTAAATTAGGTTGGACATCATTTCCTCTTCCATCATATGAAGCACGCTGCATGCTTATAAACATACAAACATTAAAAGAGCGTCGTGAATATGCAATGGTTTCGTTTGTAAGCGATGTCACTTCGCAGCGCATTGACTCCACAGAACTTTTATCAAAATTACATTTCCATGCACCTATTCGGCAACTCCGGAATCGAAATTTATTTGCCATAAAACATCATCGCACAAATTATGCGAAATATGGGCCATTAAACCGCATGATGGCCTCTTACAATCAATACTGCGAAACCATTGACTTTACAATGTCTCGGCATAAACTAAAACAATATTTTTACTCCATAAGGCATTAAAACTAAACTCATAAAAAATAGGAAAGCGACACTGCTTAGTTTTTATTAAAGACAAAATTATACTTTTAACCTTTTGTCCAAAGTTGACGAAATAAATAAATAAATTTAAGAAAACAAAACTGTATTCGAATATGTATTAGTCTACGTTGGTTGACAAAATAAATAAATAAATGTGGAGCGATACAAACAGAAGCGAAGGCAACAAACCCATCTTTTCCGGGATAAGCAGCGCCGCCTGGAAGAACTGAAGTGCGAAGAAATGGAGCAGCTTTATCGTTCTCAAGAAGCACGCAAGTTCTACAAGAAACTCAACGCATCCCGTCAAGGCTTTGTGCCGCGAGCCGAAATGTGTCGGGATAAGGAAGGGGGTATCTTAACAGACGAACGTGAGGTGATTGAAAGGTGGAAGCAGCACTACAATGAACATCTGAACGGCGCAGAAGCGGAGGACCAACGCTGCAGGAGGAATGGCTTCGTTGGTACTGCGGATGAGGGGGACATGCCAGCTCTTATGATAGGTGAAGTTAAGGATACTATCCGACAGCTTAAGAACAACAAAGCAGCTGGAAAAGATGGTATCGGAGCGGAACTTATCAAAATGGGCCCGGATAAGTTGGCCACTTGTCTGTCCAGTATATAAAAGGCTACAATCTAGAATGTGAGAACTATCGAGCGATTACTATTCTTAACGCGGCCTACATATATATAGCTTGAGTTTAAAGAAATTGAGTAACTTAAATCGAGGTTGTTTGTATTTTGTTATATTTAATTAATTATATATCGACGAGATAGATCCGGAATTTTGACGTCTGTGTTATAAGGAGATACCTGCGATGGATCGAAGAAAGTCTACGAGGAGGCCAGTTGCTGTTGGTGCAGCTCCACTTGGTTATTTGAGTGAGATCATTCCTATTTATTCATTTCTTTCTTGACCTGCGTTCGGGCGCAGCCGGCGCTGGTATTGCCTAGCTTGAGATCACCAGTTTTCACACATTGAGGATGGTTGCTAGTCCCAAGCATCGTCTATTGGTTCTCTGTGTAAGTACAGCTGATCTGGCAATAACAGAGTAGCAACCGTGGGCGGTCAATCATGCTCAATGCTCTAATGCAGAACACTCTTAGCGTTATTGAACGTTTATGTTTATGGCTCTGAGCTCAATGTCAGCAATCAAGTTAAGTACTTTGTAGTCATCCTAGAATCCAAGATTTCCTGGGTAGCACATATTTAGTTTCGAGTCAAAACAGCGTGCAAGGCCTTTGGCCGGGAAAATTTGGGGATGCATAAAATGGCTATACAAAACGACCAATATTAGAATGTCTTGTGTGGGGCATAAAGGACTTCATTTACCCTCTTGCCGTCCTTTGCCCTATTTATTAAAAATATTCAAGAATTTGCAAAAAAAAAAATCGATTTTAAAAACTGATTGGGTACCTGCATTTCACAAATATTACCGGAGTTTTCAATTAACAACTGTGTAAATCTTAGAAGACAATTGAGGTTCCCGTTTGTACTTAAAATGAAATCACGAGAAGAAAAACCAATAGTCGTTCCAAAAGCGATTGAGAAAATTGAGCATACTCATTTAAGACATTATGCTGAGAGAATTCTGAATTCGTCAAACAAGTTGCCGATATTCCTAGGAACAATTAATATCTACCTCCATTCTACAGCAAACCCTATTTGCGCCACATTTACTTTTCACACTCGTCACATTTACGAGCCGCGTGCTGTAATACCAGATAATGTTATAACGGCTAATGGAGCAATTGCAAAACCAGCAATTACATACTACAGTCTAGCAAATAAACAACTCAGCCGTTATTGCAGTGCATCGTTGAGCGGAGGTGTGTAGTATGCGGCTGGTAGGGCCCAAACACGTGACTCCCGTCGTCTCCTTTGTCGATCGTATACAATTTATATATTCCTAAAATGGTAATTAGAGCGCCCGTGCGCAAACCAAAGCACATTCTCACTCGAATCGCAGAAATTGTTCTCCCATTTTCAAATTCTTTTCGCAGGCCACCTTTCAATGTAAGGCAGCGTGATCCAAGCATACTCAAGGGGCACGTTTCCCGGACAGAAACGTGAATTGTAGGCATCCTAACATCACGGGAAGCAGGCACGTTGTTTTTTTTTCCTTTCGATTGGATGTAGCTGTTTGATTCTATGGTTGAGACGTTACTATTTTGCATAGTCGCACACAGCAATATTTGATTTGGTCGATTAAAATGCTTGCGTTGGCAAAGGGAGGACAAACCATTTTGCAACTTCTTCACCGATGGAAATTAGTCTGAAATTTAGCATGAACATTATCATGTCTAACGGTTTCAGAGAAATTTATACGAAACTCTACGTACGATTCTTGGTCCCTCAAAACTACCACGAAGTCATTTCTCGTTTCTCGGGGTAATGGACTTCTCCATGATTGGAGAATCCATTTCCATTTTTCTATTTTTTTTAAACCTGGTTTCGTGAATATGTAACCATTACCAATGCTCAATCATTTAATATATTTTGGTTCATGTTGGATTTTAGCCAATTTGGAGCTAAGCCGTGAACAAACGACATTTTGTTTCCGTCGATCTTGTTTTCCGTACTGAGTACCAATGCTATCAACGTCAGGAAGGCAGTTTCTTCCACACCTGGACTCTACCTATCGACCTATCAACTCATGGACCGGGGACCAACGGCTTCCCTTCCGAAGGAAGGCGTGATCAGAGATTTTATGCCTCAAAAATTCCCACCGGCACCGACTAGGATTGAACCCAGGTCTTTTGGGGTGAGATGCAATCACGCTTACCACTAAACCACTGGCGCCGCTGGGCACACAAAATATGTGATCAATGTGTATGTGTTCAACTGATTCGATTTGTTAAATTTATTTTCCAACTGATTTTATATTCGACGGATGCACCTTACTGTATAATACAAATGTCAAAATATTACAGAATGTTTAAAAATAGTTCAGAAACAGACTAGAGAAGGTCTAGGACTCTCTTGGCAATCTATGCCTTGGTGGTTTCTAGGAACACTGCCAATGCAATCAATATAGGCGCTGCTCGATAGGCTTTAGCTTTGACAGCTCGTTTGGCTCAAAACCAGCCAGTCAGCTCCCTCTCTTATCCTAAACCCTCTTTTGAGGTGATACGATACACCCAACTAACAATTTTCAAAATGTAATACAGCCTCAAGCTGTATTCAAATGTTATACGATATGAGGAAACCTTTACTCAACCTCTATACAAGCAGATCTGGCGAACTTAGTCAGCTACTTATGGCTGTTGGGGCGGTTGAGACAAGCTCTTATTCCATATCCATCAACGCTTCTATACAGCTGTTATCCTGCTGTTTAGCTATGTGTGAACTTGAAAGCCGCTTAATCAACCTTTTTCCGGTTATCCAATAATCACTACACAGCTTTCTCTTGAAGCCGGGTTAAATATTGTGTACGCTATTTTTTATGGGGGAATCTATTGAGTTTATTTTGCTGTGAATCAAATAAATCGAAATTAGTTACAAGCACACCAACAAATTAAAAAAATCAACATGCCCTTCTTCAACAAAATCACTGAGTAGAGGCTTTATAAAGTGCACATGAATCACTTTGCTCGACTAGTTATTTCAGCTTTGTAAAGGAGCAGAGTAAAAGCTGTGAAAGTGCACACGTCTTAAAATAAACCTAGTTGACTGTAGCGCTAACACAGTTTACTAGCTGAGTACAGGTTGTTTAGTTGTTGAAAAAACACTTTTGAGGTTTATGTAATTAAGCAAGACTGGTTGGTTGTGTAGAAGCCATCAAATAAGTAACATATTCACAATGGTTTGCAGCTACAAGTTTAAAGTTGATTAGCATGTGTATAACAGTGACATTAGCATTTTTTGGCTGCTATTATCCAGTGCGACTGACAAATTGAATAATGGCTGTGAAAAATTTGAGTAAACGCTCTCTTAAACTATTTTGCTAGCTTCTGCTTGTAGCTGTATCTGCAGCTTTTTTCAGCTACTTTATAGCACAATGCTGCAAAAGTTGGCTTATAAAGCTGAAAATGTTAGTCGGGTAGCGTCCACAAATCAACGGCAGGATGGCTGATTTGCACTTGCCACTTCAGATTTTCTAGGGAGTAAATATCGGATACTATTGCGATTCCATGCAAGAAATTTTCTTCTCCATATTTCCTGCGTCGCAAGTTTCGTTATGGTATGATTTCTGGTAGTTGATATTTATACTCCAGAAAATGCGAATTGGAATCAAAACAAAAGCTTCCAGATCATGTCACCTTAACCAGACCAGACTACAACATGTCTTATTTACTTCCATTGTTCAAAACTTACTTATCCAAACATTACATAATTCCTTTATCAAGATTATTCAGCTACGGCAGCCACTATCAATAAGCTCGTCCTAAGTGCTATCACCCCACAACAATGTTTCCCAATTATGATGATACACTCTACTAGCATATAACATAGTGGTGTCACGTTGATTGTACACGGTTTTTGCCTACATCCAACTTCTCGGAAATCCATTCCGCGCCAAGTCGTACACGAGCCTCTCGGATCGAATTCCATTGGTTGCATTTTTCCGTTCGGTTGTTGTGTAACATCGCGTAAACAACAATAACCGCTTTATCCCGACATCATCGCTTGTTGACAACGACGACGACGATGGCAGAGTCGATACAGGCGGTTCCCAGCCACGTGCTTTAGAACGTGAGCGTGCGGAATTCTCGTGTGTTGTCGATTGGGAAGACATCAAGAGGGGGGATGTAAAAATTGCTGACACGTGCAAATTGGGATACCTGGAATTATGCAAATTATGAAATTTTCGCTTCACTGCTGTGCTCAAACGGTTTTTAATCAGGACCTGATTTGCCTCCTGAGCAAAAGATTGTTAGCTATAGAAAATTTGTCCAGCTATAACTTTGCTGAAGACCGCTTTTCAGTCACACATCATATTGGGAGGTATGGGTTCGATTTTTACCGGTAAGCAGTAGATTTTTTCCCAATTTTGAGCATGAGCATACTTGACTGTCTGCGGTAGGTACTGCGTTATTGCAAGATAACCTGTGATTTCACATGGTACCAACTTACTCACGGCGAATGAGAACGACCCAAATTTGAGTTTAGTTCACTCATAATCGCCAAAAGTGCAGGAACTCAGCGATGAGTAAATTTGCCTCATGTTTTCCCAGGTTTTTCCAGGGAAAAATTCCCGAATTAGAGAAAAGTAAAGATTGGATTCACTCAGTCTATTGGTACTACTCCGAGACTGAATAAAATTTTCATCAATTTCCTCATTTTCCGGCAGATTTTTTAGGTTTTCCACAGGAAACCATGAGACAAATTTTACGCTGAGTTCCTGCACTTTTGGCGATTGTGAGTGAACTAAACTCAAATTTGGGTCGTTCTCATTCGCCGTGCAGGGATGTCAGAAAAATGCGGATCCGGTGGTATAGTGGTAAGCGTGATTGCCTCTCACCCCAAGAGACCTGAGTTCAATCCAATAAAAGTGCTGCCACCGGGATTAAAGTTGTTGGTTCCCGGTCCATGAGCTGATGGGTCAATAGGTTGGATCCAGGTGTGGGAGCTTGCCACCCTGGCGTTGGTAGCATTGGTGCTCAGTACGGAAAACAAGATCGACGGAAAACAAATCAAGGGAAAAAATACTTCGTTCACACTGAAGCATATATTAAGTAGTATAGCGTATCTTGATATCAGAATCAACAGACTAATTCTGTCTTTAGATCTATAACAGTTATTTTTAAGGTACGGAACTGTTCGGTAAGTTTTGAAAAAAAAAAATTAAATATAAACCTTCAATTTCTACAAGCTTCTTTACGATAAAGCTTATTTGTAGATTTATTAGCGATTAACGGTCACATAACCGACTTTTTCAGTAATTCAAATATCTAGAAAACAATTTTTAAGTATGTACACGGAGAAAAAATACTTCCAAAAATTTGAGTTCTTTTAACTTAATATTGAGTTGAGCCTCTAACTTGCACTCTATATTGTTGTCAATAAAGGAACGAGAGATTCGACCCAACGATATAGTTCAGCCCAATAAAATACTTTTGAGTAAATTGCATATTCTCAAATTTAGGTGAATTAAACTTAATTTTGGGTAGAATATACTTAAGAGTGGGTAATGTTTTTTCTGGTGTTAAATGGAAGCTACTATATGCGATTTACTCAAATTTGGGTAATTGAGCTGAACCCCGGAATTGAGGGAAAAGTACTTAATTTCGAGTAGTTTTTCATCTCGGTATATACATCAAGTATACACTAGAAAAAATATGCATGACGATTACTTGATTAATTTTGTATTATATCGATATAGAATGTTGTTAAATTTTATGAAACATCTATTTTTTAATATCGATTTACTTGATTTATTTTCGACCACGACCAGAGATTTTCACAATATTAATGCATACAATCTTCAATCTACACTATGAAGTTATATTTCAAATGCACCGCCAGTTTTGATTTTCTGCTGAGAAATTTAAAACAGGGAATCAAGTCTGTCCAATCTCCCCTAATGGAACCGTCTTGAAGTACTTTGATCTTCCCTGAAGTATGCTAACGGCAATTCCCTTAAAATATCTAATCTTCTTTGAACTATGGAATTGCCTTAAGTTCCCAAAATAGACGCGAAGCTCACAGAACAGTCGCTGCGATTTTCCTGATGCTCACGAATTTTCTCTGACGTTTCCGCTATTTCTCTGAAATCCTCGCAACATCTCTATAGTTCCCGCAAATTTACTGGAATTATCAGGACTTCTTTAACGTTCTCTGGACTTCTGTGATGTTTTCCAATCTTTTCGTAAGTTTTCCTAACTGCTTTGGAGTTCTTTGGAATTATCACGACTTCTCTACGGTAAATTATCCTAAAAAATTTAAATCCATATAATTTACGCAGTTCCAAGGCTTTTTAAGGTAGTTCTCAAAATTTTATTGAGCTTCATGGGACTTTAAACCACCCTGGGAACCTAGACTTTCCAATCATTTTCGAAGCTTGCCTGAAATTATTGAAACTGCAGCTTTTTCTGAATTTCTCTCTCGTTTTACGGATCTTTCTTTAAAATCTGTAAATTTCCCGTTACGAATTCGCTGTTGTCGTCGTTGTAGGCGCCGTCGTATTTGCCGTCGTATTCGCCGTCGTATTCGCCGTCGTATTCGCCGTCATATTCGCCGTCGTATTCGCCGTCGTATTCACCGTCTTGTCACCGTACGCAGTACTGTTAGTATATTTGAAATTAATCACTGCCACTCAAACTATATGAATTATCGCGTATTTCTGTTATTCATTACATACCAAGTGAAATTCGAGAACGTAATTTCATTTGAATAGCTTGTTTAACCAGGGCTTAAACAATCGTCACTTCGGTCTTAGCTTGTTATGATTACCTGAACAATGCGTAAAGAGCAAATCGAAACATTGAACGTCACGTGAAAGTGGGTCTTAATGAAGGCCTAAGTACACTTTCGTAGCTTTAAGTTTTCGGATTTGAAAGATCATCGGTTGCATTAGCTTGTTTACTGAGCAGAAAAACGCAGTCCCAGGTCCTTTCATATTAAACATGTATGGTAGGATCGCTTGTTTATCGTGTATTTTGTAAAACTTTTCGCTGTCGTCGGTGCCGGGTTTGAATAGTTATAACCACTTGAGTAACGGTATGATGTGATATGAGGGGCTCGGTGGCCTTAGAGCATCCGTTTTTGCTTACTGAGCCGAACATTATGAGTCTAATATCAAACCCATCAACATTCAAGATTCGTCAATCGTTTTATTTGACTACATGACTACATTGTAATAACAGCAACTCGATGATTAACACTCCGAACACGATGCCTCCGGTAAAATGTGTAACGGCATATTGACAATGTTTGAAAAATCTGCTCAGCAATTTATCGACAGGTTTGAAATCTATTGACACTGAATAAATCTTTAAAGTATGAAGTTTCAAATGACGTTAATAGATGTTAAATTCGTGAATAAATGGCTGAGCTATGATTTTTCAAACATTACAAGTTTGCCGTTAAAATTTTTACCGGGGCATCGTGTTCGGAGTGTTAAAAAGGAGCTCGTCTGCCTAGTGGCAAACGTTTTTGCTTATTGAGCAGAAGACCGTGGGTTTAATCCCAAGCTCCTTCGCGTTATATGATCGTTAGGACATCAACCCTGCTGCAAACCCAACCCTCTTACCCAACATCCCTGTGATTCCTCGTGGAAGTGCAGAGGACTCCTCGGCATCCATCAAAGTGAGTGTTACGTCAACACATTCCTACCCATTCATTTCTTGACCTGCGTTCAGGCGCAGCTGGCGCTGGTATTGGTTTGGTTTGTTTTTTTTTTTTTTCGTCGATCTTGTTTTCCGTGCTGAGCACCAATGCTACCGACGTGCCAGGAAGGCAGCTCCCACACCTGGACCCTACCTATCGACCCATCAACTCATGAACCGGGGACCAACTGCTTTACTTCCCATCCGAAGGAAGGCGTGATCAGAGATGTTATGCCTCAGAACATCCCGGCGGCGCCGACTGGGATTGAACCCAGGCCTGCTGGGGTGAGAGGTAATCACGCTTACCACTACACCACCGGCGCCGTTGGCGCTGGTATTGCCTAGTTTGAAATCTATAGTTGTTATACATTGAGGATGATTGCTAGTTTCAAGCATCTTTTTTTTCCTTGATTTGTTTTTCGTCGATCTTGTTTTCTGTGCTGAGCACCAATGCTACTGACGCCAGGGAGGCAGCTTCCACACCTGGACCCTATCAACTCATGAACCGGGGACCAACGGATGTACTTCCCTTCCGAAGGAAGGCGTGATTAGAGATGTTATGCCTTAGAACATCTCGGTGGCGCCAAGATTGAACCCAGGCCTGCTGGGGTGAGAGGTAATCACGCTTCTACATCACCGGCGCCAGTCCCAAGCATCGTCTATTGGTTCTCTGTGTAATTTCAGCTGATCTGGCAATAACAGAGTAGCAACCGTTGGCGGTCAATCATGCTCATGCTCATGCTCATACCTCTCACGCCCAAGTCACGAGTTCAAATCTTTCCCCCAGACAAGTTACGAATGACCCAAGAGCGTGAAAGTGACTATAATAATAATTCATGTTTCAATTCTTTGCTTTTAGAACATCTGTAATATCGCTGCAATTTTCTGAAGTTAATATAACAATTCTGAAGTTCTCTACTATTTGTAACTTCCGTAAAGTTCATCATTGATATTTATGATGCTCCCAGAAGTTCTCAGACCTGTTCCGAAGTTTTCTAATCTTCCAAAACATGTTCAAACTTATTTCATGTTTCTGGATTTTCTGGATTCTAGGAACTTCTGAAACGTTCTTTCAAATTCCTTAATGTTAATGGAATTGCCCTGCAGTTCTCTGATTTTCATCTACAGTACTGGACGAAAGTATATAACATCTTGATTTTTATCTCTCCGAACATGTTTATTTCGCTGAAGTTTTTCAAGATGTGTATCAATTTTGGCGTGTGGTTAATTAAGTATCAGTATAGTTTTGGGCTAGATTGTATGAGTTTTCATGAATTTTGAGTTATTTTAGTACATTGCTTCATTATAAAGTGTCCTTTTTAAACCGGCTATCTCAGAAGTACTGCAAACAAAATTTGCTACATCCTAAAAACTTATAGTACATTGAACTTCTTTGGAGAGATGTTCTAAATCTTTGACCGGTATTGTCTGTTCTCGAAATTTCATCGATCTGCCATGAAGTTCTCAAAGGTAATTCTTAAAAGTTCCTATATCTGAACTTTTTTAAATTTTACATTTTGAGTTCCAATAATTTATTTTATTCGTTGAAAATGTATCTTCTATCTATCTATCTATAAAGGGGAAATGGCTCTAATGTTGGCCTTTGGATCTAAGATTGGGCCCATCGCTAAAAATCTGCTATTTATAAATCTTATCTATATGAACGGGTCATTGGGACGGTACTAATGGATATTTTTGGTCGCTATTGAAAATTTACTCGATTACTGAATCTATGTATGGGCCCAAATTAGGGACATTTAGGCCGACATTACATCCATTTCCCCTATATAAAAATGAATTTCTTTCTGTCTGTCTGTCTGACCTTTATATAATCGGAAACTACTAAACCGATCGGCGTGAAAATTTGTATGCAGGGATTTTTGGGGCAGGGAAAGAGTAGGTTATGTTTTTGATGAAAGATTCTTATGATTGTTTGAGACCCCTCCCCCTTCTGTAAGGAGGGGAAGCTCCCATACAAATGAACCAGAAATTTCTACATAGCTCGAGAACTAATCAAACAAATGGAACCAAATTTGGTATGGTATCAGGAGATAGTAATAGGGGGTAGCCCCTTCGATAAAAGGGTGGGGGCTACGTACAATATAGTATGCTTTTTTTAATCGGTGCATAAACTCAAACTAATATTGAATCGCGAGCAAGGCCAGGCACACACAGCTAGTGCCTTATAAATTAATGCTACTGATGTATTTTTAAATATTTTTTTTTATGAAAATATCAATTGGTACCGACGAGCCCGGCGAAGTGCTTAGCATCTATGTGCCTCATGAATCAAAATTTCATCCCAGGTCAATTCACGAGTGACATAACAATGTGTTTAACTGATTATCATACAAAACAGAAGAAAATGTATATCAGATGAAGCAGTTGAAAGGAGGAAGAACTTTATACTCTAAAGAATAACTTGAAACTTCTGTCTATTTAAATAAAATAAGGGTAACGAACAGACCAAACCGCTTAGCAATCAAATGTTCGAAAATCAAACAATAGCTCATCAAGTTAGTTAATATTCCACAAAAGAATGCCTCACTCAATTCACAAAAATGTCAACCATGTCACTGAAATACAAAAAATCAAATCCCATTTTAACTACAACAGCCAAAATCTAACTCAAATACTTCATAATTTCTAACCCTCTCGACACGTTGCTACACCTGGTTTCCAAAAAACTCTCGTCGCCGTCTTGAGAATTCCCTTATTCCTTCATTATGACTAAAGCCATGCAAAAAAAAAACATAATTTAGCAGCGTCAACATTACTCCGGATGATGTAATGCCGGTGCACATGTACAACATAAATTCAATGGGGTGACGCGAAATGTCTCTCAGAGCACAGCCAAGAACCCTCAACGTTGAAATTGTCAACTGGTTTGGATTACACCGACAGCGACGGAACACAAAGAACTGTAAATTTGATCAAAGGAGAATAATGTGAACCAGAATGAAAGTCGTAACCGTGTGGCGGAGGACCGCATGCGACGACGTGTGGTGCGATCGTTTATGATGATGCTTTGTGAATCGGGTCTCGCCAATTTGGTCGTCTGGTTTCTCCGTCTCATGTGTTCACTTTTTATTTTGTGGAAGTAAAAATGTAACGCCGTTTGTTGTTTAGCTTGAAGAAGTCTAAATTTCTAGTGAGTTTTTTACATCTTTTATATCCTCATATTCAGAGTTTAGAATCAAGTTCAGACAAGGAACTGAAACCATCCACAACGTGCGGTACGAAAATTATCAGACGACGCATATTTTCATCAAACAAATTAGTTTTCTAATCCGTTCTGCACTCGTTCCAAAGATCCATGAACTCGTAAGAGTTTTTTGCTCCTTGAAGCGGAGAGCTACTCCTTACCTTCTGTAAGACCACATTGTTCCGCCCGTCCCGTCAGCCATCCGTTGGTTGTCCGTTCAATGGACCAAGTTGCACACAAATACATAAGTGCAGCAGCACACATTGCATTTTGACTCGCTCGCTTCATTTATTCCGACTGAGGGACACGCTCCTGTGGAATTACCGCACATTTGGCTCTGGCTCTTCGGGTAGACTCCTATGTCTGGCGGCGGGAGCATGTGCTAAAAGTATCGGAGTCATAATAACAATAAAGACTTTAGCCCCGGAAAGAAGCTCTTTGGACTTTTCAGAGCTCTAACTTGTATGAATCGTTGAAGATGGTGTGAGGTGTCAGGCTCACTCATTCCGATGTTATGATTCAGCTTTGAAGATATTTTTGGATGGATTGTGTTTTTAGGATACATTTTCATATAGGGGAAATGGATCTAATGTTGGCCTATGGATCTAAGATTGGGCCCATCGCTAAAAATCTGCTATCTATCAATTTTATCTAGATGGACGCGTCATTTGGACGGTACTATTGGATATTTTTGGTCGCTATTGAAAATTTAGTCGATTGCTGAATTTATGTATGGGCCCAAACTACCAATAGGTTGTTTCATTTGCAAGGTTTATGACGCTTTCAGTTGTGGAGAAATTGTAATCCTGAATATCGTATAGAAATCATTTTTCATATTCTTAAACTCTACGTAATGTAGAGAGACATTAGAACGGTATAGTAAAAACAGACACGCAGAACAACACGGTTTTATGCCGAAGAGGTCGACCGCTACAAATCTCGTTCAATACACGTCATCAATCATACGCGAGATGGAAAGAGGTCATCAAGTGGATGTTATCTACACCGATCTTTCCGCTGCTTTTGATAAAATCAATCACGAGATTGCAGTGGCCAAACTAGAGCGAATTCTTTCCTTTATTTAACGTCGGTCTCTGTTCCGCAATCTAGTGCCAATCACCGACGGACATCGATTGTCATCCATTGACGGCAATCGAATGTGCAGGAAGGCAGCTTCCACACCTGCGTAGGATATCGCACCCATTCACAACAACACACATGGGCCGGGACCAACGGCTTTACTTCGCTTCCGAAGGAAGACTACTAGAGCGAATTGGCTTTCACGGTTTCCTTCTTGATTTGCACTTACCTCATCGGTCGACATAGGGTTTTTGATCTAATTTCCATCCTACTAAGCACAACCCGCACTTTACCTCTCTTTTCTGAACAAGTTCAAACAAAAAAAAGGAATATTTCTGTCAAAAATGACTTCTAAATTTATTCACCTTTCCATAAGTACCGTTGGATTTGTTAAAGAGTCACACATTGTTGAGATATTGTTTAAAATCTAGTACTGCTTCTTGATTCTAAATTCATCCTACGAGTTTCAATTCCGTCCTAACGCATTGAAATGCCATTACATTTTCTTCGTCCTACGGATAAACGTAGAAAAAGGGGATTTGCTAGAAGGGCTTCTTTTTTTAGAGAACAATGAGCGTTACTATTCATACGATGCGCTTTAACAGGATTTATGTTTTAGCTAATGAACTAACGCATCGAAATAAACCTAATATTGATTTGTGGACGGTGAAATCATTGATATTATTGATCTTTTCTGATCTATAGAACGGAAATAGGTGACTACGACGAAAATGCGGTCTACCCTATGTCAGTGAAGATAGAATATCATATTTCTCAACCGTTCACTGTTTCTCCTGGTGTATCTTAAGGCAGTCATCTGGGACCGTTCATATTTTTATTGTATCTGAATGATGTTCACTTTTCTATCTGTTGCCTGAAGCTGTTTTATGCTGACGATTTTGAACTTTACTTTGTCATCAAAGATCGAAGTGATGCATTGTTTCTTCAGCAGCAACTGGACACTTTTGTTGTTTGGTGTAACAAGAACAGCATGGTATTAAATGCTTCTAAATGTGCCATTAGGTATAACGTTTTCCAGGAAAAAAATCACCTATCTGTTACGCTTACGCGAAAATTTGTACGTTTCTCTCTTCGTTGGCTGCCCTGGAGTGATCCTTTCAGCGCTTTCATGTTATGAAAGTCGCTTTAATTTGATGTCCCTACAATTACTTAGTGTTCCCCGTGGCGTCTCTAAGGCTACCTTCATCGCTGATCTCCTACGATCGGACATTAATTGCGGCTAACTTCTGCAGCAGTTGAATATAAATATCAGACGAGTAAGTTCTTATTATTTTTTCAACATCCCGGCTTTTCGCACAAACTATGGCGCTAATGAGCTGTTAACTGCTTCCTGACGGTTTCTGATTTCTGTATTTAAATTAAGTTAATTATTTTTTTTTTTTTTTTTTTCCTTTGGTTTGTTTTTTCCGTCGATCTTGTTTTCCGTGCTGAGCACCAATGCTACCGACGTATCAGGAAGGCAGCTCCTACACCTGGACCCTACCTATCGACCCATCAACTCATGAACCGGGGACCAACGGCTTTACTTCCCATCCGAAGGAAGGCGTGATCAGAGATGTTATGCCTCAGAACATCCCGGCGGCGCCGACTGGGATTGAACCCAGGCCTGAGAGGGGTGGGAGGTAATCACGCTTACCACTACACCACCGGCGCCGTTTAAGTTAATTATGTTATCATTAATATCGTTTTATATGTTTGGGGCTTAGTTCAAGCAAATGTTTCTGTAGGATTCCATGTTATCTTTTCTTTTTTGTTTATTAATTGATTTGATAAGGCTCAATCGAATTAACTTAACAGAGCCGAGGATTCTTATTCACTATACAAAACATCGTAAAACTACCGTATCCGTGATAATGTTTGCACCATCTTACAAATAAGGTTCCCGTTTCACCTGTGCATACAATGCCTTGGATTTCTTTGCATGCACGTAACCTATAGCTCATACCGTAGTAGGCTGTGTATAAAAGAAAATGATTTACTTAGTTTGACAGTTGCACCATGACGAAGTGGCAGCGTATTCGTGATTTGTCCCACGCGCAAATGTCGCAAAAAGACATTTCAATCGCCGTGGGAGTGTCCCGGTGGACCGTCAAATGGGTTTTAGAGCGAGAAAAGAAAGGACAACTATCCGCGAAGGTCGTCCGAGGTCAGCTCGGGTTCCGAGGGTTATCGCTGCTATCAAAAGGAAGATTCGGGTAAATCCAGTGCGTTCAATAAGGAAAATGGCGAAGGATCACGGGATCAGTGACTTTACGGCACGGAAGATCGTAAAGGAAGATTGCGGGGCGAAGTCGAGGGCACGGAAAAAAACTCACATGATTACCAACCGCATCCGAGAGCTACGAGTCGAACTCTTGAACTTCCTTAAGCGAAAAAATCCGGTAATCCTGTTCACCGACGAGAGCATGTTTATCGTTGATCCCGAATCAAATTCCAGAACCGACCGGTATATTAGTTCTCTTCCGGTAAAAGACGTGGCCGACGAGCACAAGAACGTGTATCTGAACAAGCATCCTGCTAGCGTTATAGTGTGGCTTCCGATGGCAAAAAAAGGACCCGGTGTTCATTCCAGAAGGCGAAAAGGTCAACACGGAGGTCTACATCGGGGTTTTAAGTAAGTATGTTCTTCCGTGGATCAAAGAACAGTACGGTTCGAAGCCAAATGTTGTATTTCAACAAGATGGGGCTCCGTGCCACACCACGTACCGCACTCAGAAGTGGTTGCATGAACATCTTTCGTTCTGGGTGAAGGATATGTGGCCGCCATCCAGCCCCGATCTTAATCCGCTGGATTACTCAATATGCCGTGTCATGAAGGCCAAGGCCTGTTCTAAACGCCACCCAAATACAGCAAGCCTCAGACAAACATTGACCCTTACCTGGAGAGAAATGGATCCAGACTACATTATTAGAACCTGTCGTGCATTCCGGAAGCGTGTGGAGGCCGTAATTGCAGCAAATGGAAACTCGATCGATGACTAACATAGTTTAAGACTCTGAGAAACATCCCCCCTTTGAATAAATAAAATTTTGACATTGCTTAATGGTGCAAACATTATCACGCATACGGTATAGTCAACAGGTACAACACATCTTCCGCTGTCCAATAAGCCTCCTCCATCAGAAGGGGATCCACTTCCAGTGGTTTCATTGTATGGCAGTATCGCCAACGAGGGGCAGAGCGCTTCCATTGCAGCAATGGGCGCAAAACGTGCTCATCACTCACACACTCATCACGAAATGGTTGCTTTCCAAAGTCGATGTCGCATCGACCGAAAGAACTGCTGACGAAGAACAATTAGGAGGACCACACAATATTTGCTGCCTAGTAAGCAGACGTTCGCGTGACACACATCGAGAGTGGCCTGCTTCTGTCGACAGCCGAGTGAACACTGTTTCCATGTTATCTGTTGGTACTGAAATGATGAGATTTTGCGCCCACGGGCTTTTCCCTCCAAATAAATAAATAAATAAATGGTCTTAAAAGCTCTGAGGTTCTTTGACTTTCCGAAAATAGGCATAATAATATTTCACAATATTAAATGAAGATCTACAATTTTTTTCTGAACTTCTACTAAACTTTCTAAGTTCTACAAAATTATCTAAATTTACATGTTCAACTGAATTTCACTAAATTCTTTGAAGTTTAATGAACATCTCCAAGTAACATTTTATGCTTTATAGAGTTTTTTAGCATTCTACAAATCTAATTAATGGTCTGCAGAACCTTCATAAAACCCAAATTGTTACTTGGGATCTACAAAGTTTGCTGGGCTTTTATAAACTTAGCTAAATGTTCTGAGTTGCTGAACTTCTCGAATATTTTCAGAATTTCAACGCAGTTCAAAGAATTCTTACGAAGTTTTCATAAGTTCTACGATGCTTCTTGAAAGTCTAGGAAGTCTATGAATTGGGATCCTCATAAAATTTTGGGAAACTTCGTTGTAGTTCAGGGAATTTTTGTTTATTCCACAAAACTTCATTAATTATTAAGTTTAATAAACTTGAAACAGATCAGGAAAATCCGTGAAAATTCAGGAATCTTTGTAGAGCTTGTAGGAATTCTAAGAACTTTATCAAGAGAATTACGTACGCACTTCGAGAATCTTTGCAAAACTTCATATTTCTGAGACTTTTTTAAAGTTCAAGGAACTTCTTAGAATTAGTGACCAAGTAATTTTCAAGGATAGTGATGAAGATCAACATTCGGTCTGACTAAACTTTAATGAAATGTCCTGAATAGACTCCTTTCTTGACAGGTTCGGCACTCCGAATCGCCCCTCTTTAATGTGACTGGGACATGGTAAGTCCGATTGAGATTTCACTTTTTTTTGGAAACGTAGTACTAATATTTCCTTTGGAATCAACTGTAGCTCCTGCAGGACGGCTTGGCCATATTTGGTTTTAGATCTTAATTAAAACTTATTTATAACATATTATTAATAAGCTATATTTCAGTTGTAGTCATGTTCCCAAAAATTACATATGAAAACATGTTATATAGAAGGCTAGCAAGTTTCCACCAAATACAACCAGTTATAAATGCGTTATAATCAAGTAGGTAATGCAGTTCTGCAATACTGAATTATAACTTCAAGATAACAAGTGCCTGTCATAAACGTTAAATACTACACAAACAACAATGTAACGGGTTTAAAACAGGATGTTTTAAATGCAATTAATGTATAACTTCTTTCCACCTGATATTTCTTTTATTTTTAATGAACGAAGTTGCAAGTGTTACTTGGGTCCCACGTATATGTATATGGAGGATCCCATGGAAAAAATTAAAAAAAAAACATTCAGACCGTTCCATAATCGGGCTGGAATAAGGCTGGTTTCTTGAGTCAGGAGTAGAACTACTGTATGTGACATTTTAATTTAAAAATCAAATTTAATATTGTTACATTAAAAAAAATACATTGATGAATCAAATCATCTCATCCCAACTGAAAACCTGCACCAGCAGTGAGCGAACCATATCAAAGCGAGAGCCGCTTCAAATATCATCGTTTCTTCACCGTACGCTTTGTGTGCAGATTGAATAATAAATCGGTCGTTCATTGCTCGCTTACCGCCAGCGAATCGCACTAAATGCCATCAGACATTGCCGTTCTTATGCCATCGCCCTCTTGAATCGTTTTTTATTACGTTCTAAATTAGCGCACCCCGAGCTTGTTATGATGATGACGACGACGACATCGGCGGACGGTTCCGTTTTCGAATGTAAAAGGTATCTGGCGTCCCCATCGAATGTTGTTGTCGTTCTCGTCGAACCCAACCATGCCTACCGCCACCACCCATCTGGCAACGCGTTGTGTACGATCGTCGAAAATTCGCACTCCTTGCTCGGTTCGTCGTCATTTCCCTCACCTGTCTCGCTGAATCATACTGAACCGGCAACACAACAAAACTAACAACACAGTCCTGATGTCTGGTCCTTCCCCCTTCGGTTCCATTCCACATAGGAGTATTCAATCGGCGCGTTTGTATCTCGCATCAAGCGGCAGTCAGTTCATAACATTTTGCATACATCCTCAAGGTCAAACTTGGCCGATCACTGAACTCGTCGTGTCGTCCAGGCTCTGCGCTCTTGTGAACGCTCTTTCTCTCTCTCTCTCTCTCTCTCTCTCTCTCTCTCTCTCTCTCTCTCTCTCTCTTGCAATCGCATGCCTCCTGATGCACACATAGACCTATGCGTTTATACAATTTCCGCGCCGCGCCAAGCTCTTCGAGAGGCAACGCGATACAGTTTTGTCCAAAACGCGATTCAAACCATTCTTTGCGTTAAGGTACGGCCGTACTGGTATCCGTTATCAGACGAGATGACATTTTTTGCAGCCGTTTAAGGGAGACAACTAGTACTAGTGTCTCTCTCATATCGCCGCAAAAAACGTTTCGTCCGATGTCAGATGCCAGTGTGACCGTACCTTTATACGTTGTACGCAATATTTACGTCGTCGCCGTCACCGCCGGAACCGGTGAACGAGCGACAACAACAAAGAAAATCGCAGCATGTGCGGCTGTGCGCCCAAAATACGCGCTACATGAATTATCCTTATTTTTCTCGCCTGGGCTCAATCCTTTATCGTCTGTGTTCTAATTGTCTTCTTCCATTGGTGCTTCCTCGTTATTACGTGTTTCCGGTGGCGGCAACGTAGACTGGAATGTTTTTATTGGTTTTATTTTCTCTTCGCCTTGTAACAGTGAGGGACGAAAAATGAGAAATTTCGGCTGAATCATGCGACCAATACATTAATGGCGATAAGCTGCAGCCCGGATTAACTTTCACGCACCGGCCCTGATTGGATGATCTGCTTAGAAACGTATTGATTAACTTCGATGTCGACGTCAAAGAAGCCAGAAATTCTTCGAGATTTAATCCGAGGATAATGCCGGTTTGAGCCACCCATCAGTCAGTATGTGTTCTTTAGCTTAGAGCTACGCCGACTGCGACACTCTGAAAGCAAAATTGACGCCACCCCCCCCCCCTCCCCCGAGCAGAGAATGAAAACAAAATGAAAACTATATTTGAAATTTTGATATAAGCGTTCGTGATAACATATTTTGCCTACCGTATGGTCGAGTTAACAGTAATCATAACAAAAATGAGAACTAAATGGTATATGAAGGATATCAAAAAGATAACAAATCATGTTTTCTTGATTACAAATCCATGTATGCGTTTTGATATCAGCAATTTCGTTAATAATAAACAAAATAAGTAATCAATATGTTATAGTCATATGGTAGGAAAAAGAAAAATAAAAAAAACTATATTAGTTATTATTTTGATAGCATGGTATCAAATTTGGTAATCTAAAAGTTTTGAAATCTGTTGGCTGATATCAAAATTCAAAATCAAAAAAATTATCAATAAGTTTTCATTTATTCAAAATAAAAACAAACCTATATTTTAATCAGTTCTATCGATATCTATCTTATATCGATTAGTAAATTAAATTCGCAGGTAGATTAATATTAATAAATGTTGTAAAATATAACCGTACAAATCATATTTAAAGCTGAACATTGCATTAGGTCCTAAGTAACATTGACAGATTCTCTTCGTCAACTTTCTCTTTGTATCTCCACAGCCATGAAATTAGAGATGAACTAGCCTAAGGCTAAAAATCTCTTTAATAAAGCTTTAAAAAAAAAACACGGCCATGAAAAAGACATTTCCAGGTATTCCACTAAAGAACTAATCAAAATCTAACCCTTCTTTAGTGGGAATGACACTGAAGAAGACTGCACATTGTAGTCGAAATACGTATCTGTCATGGATACCAAAATTAATTAAGTGGAATTAAATGGAAGATAACCTTTTTTGCTGTTTTATTTAGCATTCCGCTAACAACCCAATTTCATTACTTCATTTGTCCTATGTACCTGAACATAGGCAGTCCTTCCATCCTGAGCCCCTATAAGGGGGGGGGGGGATTAAATAATTGCACTGCACATCTCCTGCACGTAAACCAAAAATTTATTGCAATGAATGTTAGTTCAATTTCCTATCATCCTCTGTTCATGAACATCGCAGCAAATGTTAGAAGTTGAGGGAGTAGATCTTCAAAGTGATTGTATCCGAAAACTGTAATCCAGATGTTAGGTTTTTTTTTTGTCGATAGTATTATTATTTTCCAAACAGAGGACGAAGAATATTTGCCCCGGTAATACGAGATTCACGGAGATCCCCAGATGATTTCAAATTCGTGTTTTTTTTTTGTTTGCCCGGTTCACTGGTCACCTCGTGTCCAGCATGTTTACAATAGGTCTTATCCATCTAAATAACATTACTAGAGACAGCAACACTGAAAACTAACTCAGAGAGTGAGTCACTTTTACTCATTCGTATGAGACATTTCTGAAAGCGCTTTTAGAAAATCGCCATACGAATGAGTAAAAGTGACTCACAACTAAGTAAAAGTTACTCACTCTTTGGGATAGTTTTGTTAGTGTTAGTGCAAAACGCAACGAAAACCCTTTTTACAGCACTCGGCAGTCAAACGATGACTGCAGTAAAATTTTCTACGTTTCCCTCACTAAAGCATTTAGGTTAGCATTCTAAGACCCAACTTTTTTTTCTGTATTTTGCAGATGTACTGTATGTCAATGAATAGAAAAAAAAACAAATACATTGTGTATTGAGTAGTACTGGCTCGCCTCTCTGTTCTCTCAATAGTCATAACAAGCGAGCACGTGATTGATCTGATCTGACTTCAGGAAAATTGCAAGAACTTTCAAGGAGTTCAGAGGAGTTGAGGAATATTCCGAAGTGCATTTCAGGAATGATCTAACAGCTTCAGGGACATTGTGGGGGTTTCAGGGATGTTTTATGAATATCAGAAATATTGCAGGATCATTTGAACATATTTCTTACATGTGCCAACCACAAATCTATTTCATCCAGTTTTAATCCCACCTTCCCCTTGAAGTTCTAGTGCATCTGTTTCGTAAGCCTTCTGGCTTCCAACTTTTAAAGAAGTTTCTTCTAATCTACCTTAGCGTCTCCAGGAAGTTCAATAAACTTTTTACCGGATGTATCTATCGAGTTCTCCCAGAAGTTTTTTTCGTCCTCTGGAAGCTTCTCCGTAGGTTTTTCCGACTTGTATTGGAAGGTTTTTCCGAGCTTTTTCTGACTTCCCCTGGAACTGGCATCGGATTTCCAAAAAATTTCTGGTTTCCTCTGGGTAAGTCATCAAGCTTTTGCCAGACGTTTCTCAATATTTGTTTTGGAAGATCCCCATCGGGTGTTTTTCCGACATTTCTTAGAATGCCCTGCAAACTTCCTCTACAAGATCTTCTTCATTCTATCACTGGAAGTTTTTTCGGTATCATTAAGAGACTAATTCAAATATCCTCCAGATATTTCTTCGAACCTGGAAAGCACATTTTTCGTTCTAAGTTTGAATTTTCGCCTTCAAAAAGGCAAAAAATATTAAATTAATTAAAATAGTGAATACCGATAAATCGGAGATGAACCAGCCTACGGCTGAAAATCTCCTAAAAAAAAAAAAAAAAAAAGAAAAAAAAAAAAAATAACCGATAAATACCGATTTTTTAAACATTTGATGCCGATAAGCTAGAAAACAATCTGGCAACGCTGATGACCACATTGGTGTAATAAGACTCGAAAGCCATCTTGACTTCCGAGCCACCGTGTGAGACCACCCAAGTAACCAAAAGTTCTGATAAAAGGCTAAGCCATAAATAGCACCTTGGTTGAAGGTAGTCTATAGAATTCTAAGTTGGAGGCGAACCAGCCTAAGGCTGAAAGCCTCCTAAATAAAGCTAAATAATAATAACAATAGAATTCTAAGCAG
The DNA here is from genome assembly GCF_037179485.1 of Ochlerotatus camptorhynchus. Taxonomy (NCBI): domain Eukaryota; kingdom Metazoa; phylum Arthropoda; class Insecta; order Diptera; family Culicidae; genus Ochlerotatus; species Ochlerotatus camptorhynchus. Next base: position 299,111 of record NW_027040770.1, read on the forward strand.
CCTCATTTTTAAGTCGTTATAAGAACTTGAAAGTTCCGGCACCATAATTGAAGAGCATTCTAAGCAGCCTCTGGCGGAACTTGAAAGGAACTTTTAGAAAATAAATTAAAAAAGGGTTTTGTCCTCTACACCAATTCTATATTTAGTTCGCACTTTTATGAAAGTTATTTCTAAAGGCAGGTATTAATGTGTATTGATTTATCAGCATTAGTAGTAGTAATGGAGCTGTTTGAAGAATTAAACCCAGTCCTTCTGCGTGAGAGTCTCAGCACGAACCACTACGTCATCTGAAATATATTAAAGTGAGCTGTTGTCCCGCCTATTGTTGGAGTTTTCTTAGCCAGCTGACTGACTTGAATACGTTAGTGGTTAGCAATCGTAGATCACTTGCCGAATACACGGGTTCGAATCCAGGAAATTACTTTTTAATTTTGTTTTTTTTTTTTTATAGAATGTTGCATAAATATAAGAATTATGATTTATTCGGGCCACTGATTATTTCAGATTTACGTACATTAAATTTTGTTACAAAAAAAGATTTGTGCGCATTGCTTCATGTGGCTTGAAAGTTCTGTCGGAACTTTATTTGGACTTTATGGAACTTGAAAGTTCTGTCGGAACTTTATTAGAACTTTATGGAACTTGAAAGTTCTGTTGGAACTTTATTTGAACTTTATGGAACTTGAAAGTTCTGTCGGAACTTTATTTGAACTTTATGGAACTTGAATGTTCTGTCGGAACTTTATTTGAACTTTATGGAACTTGAATGTTCTATCGGAACTTAATTTGAACTTTATGGAACTTGGAAGTGTTGAATGCGGAACTTTTGGTTACTTGGGCGTTTATGAATATGGTACGAGGTTTACAAGATGTACAAGAGCACAAGAGATCCTGTTGGAAGTGGAATATTTCCGTCAGGTTGGCTGTTGGAAGTGGACTATTTCCGTCAGGTTGGCCGATAGTAATAACTTTGTCCTATTTACCTGAACGTAGGCAGTCCTTGCATCCTGAGCCCCTAAAAGGGGTAATTAAATAATTGCACTGCACATCTCCTGCACGCAAACCAAAAATTTATTACAATGAATGTTAGTTCAATTTCCTATCATCCTCTGTTCATGAACATCGCAGCGAATGTTAGAAGATGACCTTACAGACGGTGTAATGAGTTTTATTCTTTTTTTTTATTCTGTGTTCTGTAAATGCTTTCACCTACACAAGCAAACATTTGTCTTGATCGTCATGTATAACATGGTAGAACAACGCACACACTTGCCTCGGTTCTCTCCAGCAGAAAAGCAAACTAAGTTGAGTATGCGTGGAAATGAGCATGGAGAGAGCAATGGAGAAAGCACAGGTCTGATAATCGCAACGTTCGTGGTTCAAGATCCACCCCCTCCGCCTCTACGGCTTTTGTCTTTTGACATGATTATTTTCACTCACAAATACACTCCACACTTTTCTTTCTCCATTTTCTTGCATTGGACTGCAGCTCGGTATACCGCATCCTGGTCACACCGTTGCCTGTTTACTTCTCCCTAATCTTCCAAATATAAGATGGCTATCATCATCCAATTTGCGCATCCATTCCAAACCACAATAACTCATTGTTTATTGTTTATTGTTGCCATACATCAACAGGCTGGCTGTAGCCCAAATGATGTTAATAATACTAATCATAATAATAATAATAGTAAAACTACATGTCAAATAATCACAGAAAGAAAAACAAAGCAACATGGTCAGAATGTAAAAAAAACATAAATGGAAATACAGATGAAAATCCACAAATTGCAACCAACTGGCTACAAAGGTGGCATCGTTAGATCTGAGTCTACGTGCAGATTCACTTGGTTTGAAGAATTGTTTCACGCGAGTGAGTGAATTTTCCAATGCTTGTTTCGAACCTGAAAAATTTACTCGACTTAACCGGTAATCTAACCCGCCACCTCCATCTTTGTTATGAATTGCCTTTACCGACTAGGCTATCTGAGCGCACTCTGGGGGTGGAATGAATCTCAATTCTAAGATGCACAAAGCGTTCTTCAGCGAAACAATCTCCGGATAATATTTCTTCATTTCTCACATCACAATAGATGGATTGTCTAATCCAGATCGTAACCAAATTCATTCAAATTTGACACGCATGGGCATGGGCATGGGCAGTCTGGGGTTGTGGTCCGCCATATAAACTTGACCCATTCTAATTGGCTGATCTGGTGTAAATATGTATAATATAAGACGACGATTTTAAGTATTAAAATTAATGTTAAGATGACATGGCGTAGTGTAATTTAAACACATAATTGATTTACACAAATAAATCAAATAAATTCCTTCGAGACGCATCCAGCATTGATTTGAAAAGAAAAATTAAATGGAAAATATTCACTTGTTTTCCCTTATGAGCACTTACAACCCAATTCGTAACTTCCATTGATTTGAAATTGTATTGCTTTAGAGCAGTTTGATTCAGTTTTAAAGTATTAAATAATTTCGTTTGGTAAATACCGAAAATCTAAAATGGAATCGATCGAATAGGTTCAGGTACATACGTTTTGATATATATTAAACGTAGAATGTCACAGCCCTTAAACTACAACAAATCCGTACTAATGGAGTTGGAAACATGATAGGGTAGAGCGCTACTTCGTCGTAATCGCCCATTTCCGTTCTATCGATCAGAAAAAATCAAAAATATCAATTATTTCACCGTCCACAAATCAATATTAGGTTTGTTCCGATCCGTTAGTTCATTAGCTACAACATAAATCCTGTTAGAGCGCATTGTATGAATATTTAGGCTCATTGTTCTCAAAACAAAAGAAGCGCTCCTAGCGAATCCCCTTTTTCTACGTTTATCCGTAGGACGAAGAAAATCTAATGGTGTTTCAAATTGACCATTACTGGTGATTGTTGTTTGCCATGGCTCTAACTCTCACTGCGTGACAAAACGATCTGTCAGCGATAGTCGGTTGATGCGAAGACGAGTGTCACGTGAGTGTCATGATATTTTGCATCACTGGTTTGAACGGAATTGAAACTCGTAGAACGAATTTAGAATCAAGAATTAATTAATTAATTTATCTTTATTAGGGAGGCTTTCAGCCTTGGGCTGGTTCGCCTCCAATTAGAATCAAGAAGCAGTATTAGATTTTTAACAATATCTCAACAATTTGTGAATCTTTATCAAATCCAACGGTACGTATGGAAAGGTGAATGAATTTAGAAGTCATTTTTGACAGAAATATTCCATTTTTTGTTTAAACTCGTTCAGAAAAGAGAGGTAAAGTGCGGGTTGTGCTTAGTAGGACGGAAATTAGATCGAAAACCATATAACATTAATTTGGTCTTATTTTCACAACACTTTAACTATGACCACCACTGTTTCAACTCGTCCTTTTTTCCAGACAGCCAGCCAACCAGCCAACCAATGAATGTTAGTTAAACTTCGCCCCTGATGTCGGAATAAAGAAGAATCGAATATGAAGAATCCTCGCTGCCGTCGTCGCATCTATTGTTGTCTACCAGTCTAGACTGTCGCAAGAGCAGCCACATGACCAGGAAGAAGAAACCCTTGGGTGATGTTGACCTAGACGGTTTGACGTAATATCCTCCAGGTACCTACGTTTAGGAATGGAGGGATAACTTCTTTGTATGCATTTCGAAAGTATTTACCAAAGAATGAATATTCTCACGTCCGTTGGGTTTTTTTCTCTCTGTGAATTGAGATAACCAGAAAAAAATCTTTTATCTTCTAAATTACATCTTTTCAGACGAAGTCCTCTCATGTTGCATAACATTTCGACACAAAAAGCGTCGCTTTACAAAAAAAAGCAAACATTCTGGTCAGATAATTTGAGGCATGCCGAAAGAGTGTTTTGAACTCTGATGCCTTTTTTAGCTGCTTCTTGCTGCTATTCTCGACGATATTTCGCGCTGCTTCGCGGGATGTGATTACGTGATCAGACGAGCATTCGGCAGTTAGACCACGATTGCCATGGTCAGGCACTGAACTGGACCGACGAAGTGTGTGCGATCATCAAGCCTGTGTGTGCTATCCATACACGTACCAATATATCTACACAGGTATCGATGTGGAATGCAACAAGGGATCGGAAACTGCCGAAAAGATTATTTACTCGGATAAGTAGGGACGTCGTTCTGCGAATATGCATCGGATGTCAGTATAAGGGATACAGATGCAAGACGTGAGCGGTATGCAGACGACGCAGACAGAGCGCAGTGGCATTGTCCTGCAGCATTTGATGATGATGAATTTAGGGAGGGTAGAATGTGTGTGAGAATCCAATTGATGTGGAGCGACGACACGTTGAAGGAATATATTTTTTTTTTTCGGATGTACAATCGAAATCTTTTGACTCATTATCATCAAATAGTATAAATCAAGAAAAAATTTTCATTACGTCGAAAGTAACAAAGGTAAACAAAGTCGAGCTATCAGTTCCAATCGAATATAGGATCACATCCCATTTTTAAATTTATTTACCAGTCAAATTGCTTTTTGACGTAATTACCTTCCGATCAAAATAGTTTTCGATGTTACTTAAGTCACCCTATTTCTAAGGAGATGCCGCTTGCCTTAAGTAACAGCGCTGAGAAACCCGTGAAGTGTACGTTCGTCGTTTCGCTTTCTCATTATTAAAGTGAATAAATCGAACTGTTTGTTGCTAAGATGATTTCGGTGATCCTAAAATGATGAATGGGCTGCACGTAAGGAGACGTAATTGATAATTCTCCCGAATATCCTGGTAAATACACTTTGACTTAAGTATCAATAGGGGCCACCAAACGATGTATAATAACTTTTGACTCAAAAACCAGTATTTTTTAGCATGAAAGCTAGCGATTTGCATTTGTATGATTAAAACCCTGCTAAATATGTTAAACATTGCTATCACTATGAGATTATATGTGTTTACTTGGAAATAGGAATAACTTTTCGGTCATCAAAACAAAACTTTATTTTTCTCGGATTGGTGCGAATGTTACTTACGACATAATGAAAATTTGCTCTTGAAATATACAATATCACAACAATTTATAAAAGTGTATAACATTCATAAAAAGTAGCGCTACAACATGATTTTAAAATATTATAGTAGGGGAAATGGATGTAATGTCGGCCTAAATGCTCCTAATTGGGCCCATACATAAATTCAGCTATCGACTAAATTTTCAATAGCGTTCCAATGACGCGTTCATCTAGATAAAATTGATTAATTGCAGATTTTTAGCGATGAGCCCAATCTTAGATCCATATGCCAACATAAGAGCCATTTCCCCTACATATTGCGCATTTTCCACCAAAATAAACTAACGTGCTAAAAATAATCACTCAGAAAACAAAGACAGAAACAACTAAAGGCTAAATAAGAAAAAAATCCAGGCACATTAAAACGCTGCCATTAAGGGATTTTTTGGATAATTTTTTTCAAAATTTCTCCTAAACAAGCTAAGAGTGTATAGAATCAAAGTAGGCAATCCCGTTCAAAAAAGAATCATAGAGGTACAATGGAATGTCTTGTAACCATACAATAGATTTTATTATATTTACAATAAATCGTATTGTTCATAATGATAAAATAACCATATAATTCATTGTTTTCACAGTATAATCTATGGTAAATGGAGAAATCTACAATAGAATAAGGGGGTTGTTATTTATCTTAACCGTACATAAAATCACTTTTTCACGAACAAACTTGAACCATTTACCATTAATTTTATTGTTTTTCTTTTGTTGAAATTTTCTACCGTATGGGACGTAATATAGATCTATTGTAATTTACAATAGATTTAAATTCAGTGTCTGTTTTTATCATTTACCATCACCCGCAAAGGGTAGTGCTTCAACCAAGTGTAGATGAATTTTGTTTGTTTTGAAAATCTTCGCTATTACGTACGAGCGAAATGAACAAATGAGTTCATTATACATCAATGAATACGCGTTTGTTGATATTCATCAGTGCTTGATTATCCAACCCAAAATTGTCAAAATCATAAACGATCCTCAAAAGCAAAATAATCAAATTCAGTTTTGGTAAAATGATTTTTTTGAATAATGTTAACCCCTAGTGCCTAAAACCTCGATTTTATCATCAATTCTGCATGAGGCAATAATTTGCCATCGATCTGTGTGTAAAAACCAACACGACACGGTCTTCAGCACTATATTTGTGTAAAATGAAAATAATAATTTTGCATTTAATCCTCAAAATCATCCCCACCAAGATGAAGACGAATATTAATATTGGCACGAACAGAGGCGATAATGAACATCCAACCACGAATGAAGGAAAACGTATGTTGACTTCGATACTCATAGGTTGCCTTGATCAAGAGAATGTTGTTATGTCAAAATTCAAATTCGTGCAGGTAGTTAGTCTATCTGCTAAGATTTTTTTTTTTCATTTTCAGCTAAATTGAGTGTAGTAGAAATGATTTTTATGAGCACTGATTGTAATAAAAATATTTTAAATTTACTTGTATTATATACAACAATAAGATTAATTGTTGGCAATGGATTTTGTTGAAATTTTATTTTATTTTATGGTAATTGTATGGTTATTTTTTTTCCGGGTTGGTTGTCAGGATAAGTTGATGTTTTTAAACTCTTCATTTGTAACTTACCAGCCTTAATTGTTATGATATATATCTAAGTGTTTTTACATTGTTCCTGCCTTGGCAATTCAGCATTTTAAACAGGTTTTTAAACCTGCATATCAGTATAACAATTGAAATCTTAAAACTAAAAACCAAAAGTAAATCTTATCTAAGTTTAAAAGGAATTAATCGTTGCAATTGAGGATTGCAACGATTTTTGCATGAAATTATTAATTATGTTGTTGGACATTTGTTCTAAAGTCTCAACATTCGAAATTCTATGTACTTCGGTAGTATTGTATCAGGGAGACAACTTCAAAATCATCTTCAGATCTTTGTTTTGAATCCTTTGAAGTGCTTTTTCCCTGGTAGTGCAACAACTAGACCATGTTGGCACAGCGTAAAGCATGACCGGTCTAAAAACTTGTTTAAATATTAGAAGTTTATTCGTAAGGCAAAGTTTGGATTTCCTGTTTATAAGAGGATACAAACATTTTATATATTTGTTAAATCTGGCTTGAATGCCCTCAATGTGATCTTTAAAAGTTAATTTTTAATGAAGTACTAATCTGTGAATACTCTATAATCACCAAGGAATCACCGAGGGCTAATCACACGGAAGCACGTCTTACCGTCTCAGAAGCTGCAAGTGGACTGTGCAGAGACAATGGCGGTACCAACGATGCCTGGTCGAGTGCTAAGTCGCTGTGGACGGAAATCACTCACACATTCATATTCATCTAGCTAAGAGGCGAACAGGGCGATGCGCTGGATGATATCGCCCGAGTTTAGCACATGTTACACTACAGTATTTATGCACCACACATAATCCAAAATATTTTACTTGGTTTGACCAGGAAATTGGAACTCCGTTCATAGTGGCTATGTGACTACAACTAGGTTTCAAAAACGAAGCTCTAGGCTTATGTGGAAATATTATAAGTTTTGGAAACGTTGGGAGTAATCTTCCATTTTTGTAAATAAGAAGAGAAAATGTCTTAACTTGCAGTCTGCTGCAAATAATTCGAAGACTTCTTCCTTCATCAGCAAACAAAGACATGTGGCAACCCTGAGGCAAATCAGGGAGGTCCGAAGTGAAAATGTTATACAATATAGGCCCAAGAATGCTACCCTGAGGTACTCCTGCTTTAACAGTTAGTCGATCAGGTTTGGAATTTTGATAATTTACCTGCAGAGTTCTGTCAGTTAAATAACTTTGAACTAATATCATAATATAAAGTGAAAAATTAAACTTTTTCAATTTAGGAATCAAACCTTCATGCCAAACACTGTCGAATGCTTTTTCTATGTCTAGAAGAGCAACTCCAGTTGAGTAGCCTTCAGATTTGTTTGAACGAATTAAATTGGTAACTCTTAAGAGTTGATGAGTAGTTGAATGCCCATGGCAAAATCCAAACTGCTCATCTGCAAAAATTGAATTCGCTTTGATGTGAAGCATCATTCTATATAAAATTATCTTTTCAAAAAAATTACTTATTGGTACGACGGTAGCTTTTGCATTTTTCCATTTATCAGGAAAGTATGCCAAATGGAAACATCTGTTAAATAATTTTACCAAGAAAGAAAAGGTACTCTCTGGGAGTATTTTGATAAGGATATACAAAATTCCATCATCACTTGGAGCTTTCATATTATGAAACTTTTTAGTTATAGATCTTACTTCGTCCAAGTCAGTCCCCCAGGAATAATCAAAAATATTTTCCCGAGAGAAAGTATTCAGATAATCCCGAGCAACCTGATTCTCAATAGAACTAGTAAGACTCAAACTGAAATTATGGGAGCTCTCGAATTGCATAGCATGTTTCTGAGCTATTTTAAAAATTTTGATCAATATTAACCACCTTCTTTAAGCGCTGGAATTGGCTTTTGAGGTTTATTCAAAAATTTTTATGAGTTTTCAAAAGGGTTTGGAACTCGGGTCTAATTTAGAAACATTATTTTCAAAAGTTTTGTTCGTCAGGGCAGAGAATCGCTTTTTAATTTGTTTTTGCAAATCCCGCCAGATAGCTTTCATGGCAGGATTGCGTGTTCTTTGATATTGTTTCCTACGGACATTTTTAAGACGGATCAAGAGCTGAAGATCGTCGTCTATTATAATTGAACCGAATTTAACCTCGCATTTTGGTACTGAGGCAGCTCTTGCTTCAACTACAGAAGTAGTCAGAGATTTAAGAGCATAATTAATTTCATCTCTGGTTTGCAAAGGAATGTTTGGATCGAAGTTATGTTCCATAAATGTTCGATATTGCTCCCAATCAGCCCTATGGTAATTGAAAGTAGAGCTATTGGGATTAGAAATTATTTCTTGGGATATTTCAAAAGTTACTGGAAGGTGATCAGAACCGAAGTCAGCATGGGTAACCAATTGGCTACAAAGTTGACACGAATCAGTTAAGACCAAATCAATAGTTGAGGGATTTCGTGCTGAAGAAAAGCATGATGGGCTGTTTGGATATTGAACAGTGTAAAAACCTGTAGAACAATCATCAAACATAATATTACCATTGTAATTGTGTTGAGCATTATTCCATGAGCGGTGTTTTGCATGAAAATCACCAGTAATGAAGAATTTAGACCTATGACGCGTAAGTTTCTCAAGGTCACCCTTGAAAAAAATTATTTTGCTGGCCTTCGCATTGGAATGGCAAATAGGCAGCTATAAATGTAAGTTGTTCAAATTTTGTTTCAACAGAAACTCCCAAAGTTTCAAAAATTTTGGTTTCAAATGAAGAAATAATTTTATGTTTGATTCGTCTATGAACAATGATGGCAACGCCACCACAGGCTCCATCAAGACGATCATTTCCGTTTGCAAGTATTTTGATTTCTACCAGGTGCAATAGCAGCATAGGTAGCTCCATTAACTCGCTGAACATTGTTAGCAGCGAGAGGAGTAGGTATAGATACAAAATTTGAAGCAGGGGTGATATTTGTACCTACGGGTAGGAATGTAGAATTTGTTCCTCGCTGACCGTTGTTAACAGCAGATGAATTTGTACCTGGTCGTGAACGTGGAGCGTTTCCTACCTGTCGCTTAGAACTAGATTGTAGGATCATTCCCAAAAATTGGATTTGTGGTTTTCACCACAATTTGAACATTTAAATTTCTTAGGATCTTACTTCACAAGACAGTTGTCCGTTGCGTGAGAGGAATCACCACAATTCATGCATTTAGCTGGCATGTAGCAATTTTTAATTCCATGACCCCATCCCTGGCACTTACGGCACTGGGTGAGGTTTTGGAAATTTCTTCCAGTCTTCCTGAAGTGTTCCCACTTCACTCGGGCGTGGAGCATAAGGCTAGCTTTTTCTAAGGCCTTAAGGTTGTTTAGTTCACTAGACTTGAAGTGAACTAAATAAAAATCATTAGAAATCCCGTTGCGCGAATCACCAGGACGGGATTTCATTTTCATTACTTGGAGTGACACAACTCCAAGTAATTTTGCCAGTTCATCTTTGATATGATCCAGGGATTCACCACTGGGCAGTCCTTTCATAACAACCTTGAACACACGTTCAGTTTTGGTGTCGTAAATAAAAAAAATTGTGCTGCTTCTCAGTAAGATACTACTACTAGTACAATACACGGCATTCACCCCGACGTCCAATTTGTAGTGAAAACTTAACTTTCACGAAGTTCAAAAGTTCCATCCAAAGAGCATGGAAATCGTAAGTTGTTATCACAATAGGGGAAATCTTTTCCTTCTTGGCATTAAGCCGGGAAAGTTTACTAGATTTTTTCCTGGATGATGGATCATTCTCATCATCCGTGAGCAAATCAAATTGATTGCTCAAATTAATTTCATCAGAAGTTGGATCAATAGTTTGCCCTTTTCTTTTGCGCTTAGGTGCCATGGCGGCAGTAAATTTTTTATCCAAATCGACTTCCAAGCAGATTACTATAAGAATCTGAAGGATCAAAGAGGAATTTTCCAAATCGATATCCAAGAAGGATTACCTCGGGTAGGGTCCAAACAAAGATCGAAAGAATAAAGAGGAATAAGAGTTGAACAAGGTAGAAATTTTACAGGTTGAGCACTGATAGGTGCTGTTTAAATTTGTTGTAGCTTTAGGTAGTAGTAACACTTTCTTCAGCAAAAAGCAATAGATCCTCACGGCAAGAGAGCACGATGCGGACTCAGGATAAGTTCATTTGTTTACATCATTGAAGCACGTCGCTATTTCGAGCGTGCACGAAATGAAAATCCCGGTCTATCCGCTCCTGGCAGTTTTCGATCAAATTCTTGGGCAGGAATTTTATATCTCGGTCGACCGGAAGATTGTCTCGGAAGAATTTAAAATCAAAAAGAATTCGAAATTTCACAAAAAGTTCCTTGTCTGGCATGCAATTGGGAGTTCTGGGCTGAAAAGTGAAAAGTTTACCAGGAGAATTGGCTACGGAAGAGACTACTGCCTTTCCAAACAAGTGGGAACAGGGCTTGTGCAAAATATAATGGGCCGTGTACGAAAACAATTCGAGCAATGGCCTATGGTAAGAAGGAAGACTGAAATAATGGTCTTGCAATAAGCATAATACCTATTAATGTATAGCTGTGACATAGAACTATGAAACATAGAACGCACTTTTAAACCCCAACAAGATTTTCATGTCTGGATTTTTTCGTGTTAAACATTCAGGGATCATCCATTAATTATGTCACACTTTTAGGAAGGAGGGGGTTTTGGAAACTGTGACGAGCAATACAAAAAATGTGACAAAGGGGGGAAGGGGGGTTTAAAATGGGCCAAATTTGCGTGACATAATTAATGAACCTTCTCTCATGATAGATTATTTTTAGCAAAGGAGCCTACCCAAGTAACCACCAAACCCGTTAATAGCTCGATAAGGACTCTTTTTGCAATATAAGGCTGACATACGGCTTTCAATGTTTATATTAGCCTTATATCAGCATTATTTTTAACTTTTTTCATTAGTGGGGGCTTGATGGTTACTTGGGTACTGAGGTGCAATATACGTAATATATTCGTGTATCCAAATGTGCAAGTAACGAACTTGAATTCAATCTCGCAGAAAGTTCAAATCAGCTTATTGAACTATTACTTCTATTGACCGACAACATAAATTGAGCAGCTAATGAACAACGAAACATATAAATAGTCATACCGATATTCTAGCTAAAATCAAGTAAAGGATCAATCAATTCAAATCTCTAATAAAGGAAAATTCCCGAAGGCTTGGTAGTCATCATAATGAAGTAATGAAATGATTGCGTTATTACGATGAAATATACGTCAAGGCGGATTTCAAGCAACTTTCACTTACAATAAGCGCTGCATGTATGTATTACCTCTATCAATTGGATATTAGTGTTACATACACACTTTCAGGTTCGAAAATATTCTTTTCAAACCTAGCGCGTATTTAGTTTAATTTTGATCTTTAATTTATAAATAAAAATAATAGGCTCGGTCTCACCATGTTCCGCTGGTCTGTCGCCATTGACAGCTTCTATTGGAATCCCTTGTACTTATTCTCTAACGCTTTGTATTTCATTCCGCACTTCACCGGCAATTTCTTTCCGTAGATCGTCCTTGGTCGGTTCTGACATGATTCCGGCTTTTCCAGGTTTTTCTAGTTTTCCGAGGGAAATAAATCCGCACTAATTTCCGCACCTGTGAGGTCAATCTCATGTCCACCATCTGTTACTGTATTTCCATGGCCATCTGGCAAAAGGCTTGCATCTTAAATCGCTGCCCAACAAACAATTTGTGCTGGTTAAAGTGTGAATAAGCTATTTTTTAGCTGAAGAAGCATAATTTTGCCTGAATAAACTCTTATTCTGCCTTCAATGTTTGTTGGGTGGTCCATCCAGCACTCGGAATGAGTCATGAAATCAATGTAGAGTTTAGTATGAGATGGTGTTATAAGCAAAGTACGAAAAGAGAATGAATGGAATTCACACTTAGAAATACCTAATTTTACACGTGACTGAATCCATCTTTGACATAAAAGATGAGACGTAAACAAACATGTCATGTAAAATTAAGTGCTCCGAGACTGAAAAGTTCGTTATTCAACGAAAAGTACGTTTGATTGAGCTGAATTTCGCGTCTATTATGACTCGATTTTGTGTCATAATTGACGCTCGTATATGTCAGTCTCAGAGCACCTAAATTTACATGTGTGTTGGAAAGGGATTAGTTTCAAGAAATAATAGTTTCATCAGATTCCCCAACTAACTATACAAAGTAGATGGCTACAGATGACTGTAGCGTGTAAACGTAAAACACAAGGGAATTGATTATGCAACTATTAAACATTTAAATTGGCCGTCCGTTAAAAGCGATTTCGATGAACATCTTAAGCATGTTATGTGTGCTTGTCTGTGATAATACCTTCACTATGGCAACTCCGGGTAATCCGCAAAAGTGCTTGTATTTTTCTCAGGCACTCTGATCTAATGAAAGAAATAAAATGTAAAAACGATTGTAGCCCTTTATGAAAAAACACAGTCGATCCATGCTGAAAAATGGCTCAGGAACGGTTTACCGCCAACAACGTGCAAGTCTTACGCAAGGGCAAAACCCCTCCAAATTTGCCGGAGCTGCACCCAATTGAAAAATATTGGGCAATTGTTAAGCGGAACCACGAGAAAACTCATATAATAGTTGGAAATGAGAAACAGTTCAAAGTAAATTGACGTTCAGCATCAAATAAGGTTGATACAACAGAGGTACAAAATCTAATGGAAACGTAAAGCCCGACAGTTCGCATATGGAAAATCGGAAGCCTAATCAAATAATTTGTAATCGTTGAACTTCAAAAAGAAATAAAGTTTGATAAGTTATGCAATAAGATAATCAGTGTGCACTTAATCATGACTGACCAATTTTTGATCGTTCCACTCTTTATCATCAGGGCATTAGCGACAAAGACATTTACTTTCTACAAATTATCATCGAATTATGCCTATTATGCCGAATTTGGGCCTATTAACTATTGCGATACTATTGACTTACAATGTCCAAATCAAAACTAAAACAATATTTCCTCACGTAACGATAACTAGGAGAACCATTTATTTAAAACTATTTATATGCTCATACATATTGTACTAAGACAAAGCTGGATGAATTTGAGTAAACTAGTGTTTAAGATAATCATAGCAACAAAAATGGTATACAAACATGATTGACGACAAATAGATAAATAAGTAGTGTGTGGCCGACCCACCTCCACTAACGCTCTCCAATTTCTGTTAGTATCGGTTTCGTATGACATCGACGATGAAGCTCAGCATTCGTCATACCATTCGTCAGGCCACCATGCTCGAATCATATACCGCAGGTTGATGAAGACCTGCAGCGTTTGAGTGTTCTCCACTGATACACACCACGTCACCACTGACGTATAACCACAATTGATATGCACTTAATAATAATCATTCCAAAGATAACTTTTCCTGGCACTTCTGAAGAAATAACATTAAATTACTTCATCCGCGTGGGCGAAATAATGATCAGGCAACAATCTCAGAGCCGCTATGCCAGGCAACCTGAGGGCATCAATTTCCTTCTCTAGTGTCCTAGCAGAAGAGGCTATAAAGCGTCTTAATAGGTTACAAGCCTCAATTATTGCGTGTTCTTCTTTGTCTAGGTTTCTGGTTTTCCCTTTCAACGACAGAATCCTGAAGAAAAAAATCCTCCCAGCTAAAGTGATGGCAGTAAGTTTCGCAGGTTCAGTTTACACAATCATCATTGTACGATTGTACCGACCGCAGTCAGTTGAGTAACTTGTAGGGATATTGGTTTTTATTATTCTGCTTAATTAATATCAAGAAATGTGCTTATAGCTCTTTTTACATGTCCTAATGAAGGCACCTTTCAGCTGGACTCCTCCCAACGAGGCTTTGAACTTGAAAATGCCACGCTCGACAGTCTCAGACAGCAGACGTCTGATGTATGCTAAAATGCTCCTTCTAGGAAATCGCACGTTGCTCTTCGGGATGGAATCCTCGCCGCACTGTGGGATTAGGTGTGCTTATTTTTGGTACATTTGGAATAGGATTTGGTACCTTTTGGAATTATGAGTGCGGAATCTGCATTATTTCAATATATTTTCTTATTTATATTTTTTATGTATTTTAAAACAACATCCCACAGTGTACCAGCCAATGCTAACTCCCTCGGAGATGCACAAGGAAACTGCATTTGCTGCAACCGCGAGGTGCTTTGCCTATCTGTTTTCTCGCAGTTGTTTATTTAGATAAGTTCTTACTCTTCTCCTCTATTTGCCCAAGCAAACACCGGTCTTTAGCGTTGTGTGGTGCTGCCGGCAACAACCTATCTTCGTAGTACTTGGCTGCAACATTTGCACTGCACTGTTGTTGGTAGCCGATAATCCGCTCGAGTTCTTCTGACTCGCATCAAATAGAATGGTTTGAAGGCAAAGCAAAAAAAAGTATACACACAATATCAAAAGGCACACCACCAACAACAAAGCGAACAGTGTCCTTCACCATGTTCAACATATTATTAATATTACGTATATCTCGCTCCTCAGTTCATACATAACAGTTCACGGTCGTTCAACGCAAAAAAAAAAAGTTTCCGTTTAAAGACATTCTACAAACAGCCCCACAATCAATAAAGTAGAATGAGCAGACGCACGATCAAAACGAGGAGGAAGGGAAGAACCAACACTATAACCAGCTCAAATCGACGGTGGGTAGTGCGAAAAAGGCTTCTAGCGCGTGACTGCGAAGGGGGCAAACTCGGCCAGACATCATCACACATTATCGTAAATACAACAGCCGGGATCCAAATCATCCGTCACTACATAGTGTATGGTATTAGTATAGTGGCTTTTTGTATGCGATGTATGAGAGTGTGATTCCAGCCAGTCAGCCAGTTCATCGTCGTCACTCTTCCGATCATTCATGCTACGTGTGCTTGCCCCTTTTTGTTTTGAATGGTTCAAAATGTTGCAATGCAATTTTCTGTGTATGTGTTTTTTTTTCTCTTGAGTTTCAAACCATTCTAACGCCATTGATGCCGTTTCTTGGTTGGAAAATCTTCCTAGGGGAGAACAGTCCAAAGCGCAGCCCTTGGATTAAGCGATCATGTGTTTAAAATAGCTTGCAACTGTTTTCAATAAAACATCTTTCAAATAGCGAACGTTGTAGTTAAATATATTGAAAGCTTAATTTAACTGCATCATAGTAAAACGTAGGGAATGCATTAGTATGCTTTGTTGATTATTCATGAACTCTTTATCGCTGGGAATGCTTTGCAAATCTGATAAATCCTCCAACTCAAACTTTTGTAGCGGTAAGCGGTGGGACCATCATCATCATAAAATTTTCAATAACATAAAAAACAGGGAGTTGTGCCAATACTTAAGTTGGAAAAAAATGTGGAGCAACAATAAATAAAAAAAAATAAACCAGTAAATTGAAAAATATTCTCCATAAAACAAGAGAAATGATCAATAGGAAACATATGTATAATGTTCCCTAACAAGTTATGAGATGCATGCTTGGCATGCAGAGTTGTACACACCAACTTCTCATCTGTTAATGACTTTTCACTCTGTTGTTGAAATTTGTTTTTCTTTAAAGTAATTGATAGATTAGGATCATAGCTTACCATAGATATAGAAAGAGTAGGTAAATTTTAACATTTGAATCAACGCCAACGAATTTTTATACTTAAAGTCCGAGATGTGTAGCGAGCATTTCTCACTTCATTTTTACAACATAAAAGCAAATACAGTTTATTACTAGAATTAAAACCTACTTGTTTTTACGTATCTATAACAAGCTTAAACTCTATTCTATCTACTGCTTCAAATAGAACTATGTTACGTCTACTGTGTGCAAAGTTATTAGCAAATGAGCAGTTCGTGACCAACACTGTGTATGCCAAGCATGATGAGATGTTCCATATAAAATACTGAAATGTTCCATAAAAATATTAAATGCGACAATAAAAAGATGAAATGTTTCATTCACTTCAGCGACTTTTATGAAACATTTCATTTTATGTAATTGACCACTTTGTCTAGCAGTTTTGGCATGACTTTCAACCAGCGATTTCACAAAACTGGACCAACTAATTTCCATTTTTTATTAAACGCACAAATGTTGGCTACTTTTCTCGTGGTTCTAGAAGAAAAAGTCTAAAAATAATGTTTTATTTCAATGTTCGAGTGGTAGTAAACGTCATTTTGACTGCTCGAATGAAATGGTTAATTGGCACATTTTTTTATCAGCACATTGCATATGTATCTATTAGCATTGGGCGATCTTGAAGCAAGAATCGATTAAGTTTTTTGAAAATAATCGATTCACCGATTTAATCAATCATTTTGAATCGATCTTTTGAATCGATGCATTTTTCAAAATGGCACAAAAATGTTTCAAATAGAACGGATCATAGGAAAGTTACGTACGCACGTATGATGAGAATATAGTAAATGACTATTTTGATATTATTTGACGTGTTGAACTTTTTGCTCAGGATACTTAATTATGTGAGTGATTTAACAGGTTATAATATTCGTTTTATTGGTATTAAATGACTGATTAAAAAAAAAAGAAAACATTAAAATATGAAACAAAACGATTAGATGATCTTAGTGTAAAAGCAGGTAAGTACGTAAAGTACTTAATTCAGATATCCCAAAACTCATCCGAGAGGGATCCCAAGAAAGCTAATTGAGCCTTGCGTTTTGCATTGAACCTATATCGATTATGTGTGGCATATCATCGTATACTCTTTCGGTACTATAGATCTGCTCTGACACAATTTTAACTGCTGGAGCGTGAGCTGAAGACCCCAGGTACAGTGTCTTGAAACGGGAATCAAGAAGCGTTGCAATGGCAAATGTATCCATCAGCTCAACGTCCATGTTCATGGCAAGTGATGTGCAAAGGTGAAAACAAAACTACAAGGGACAGCCCTATGGGGTTGTACGCAATGGCGACGTAGGACTACGTGGTCTTAAATAATAAATGTTATAAATGTCAACTGCAGCAGGAGCTTGTGTTTTGTGTAGGAACAGGAATTTGAGCGGGGTTCTCTCTGTTTATACTCTTTAGTATGACGTGCTTGACATAGATGGCCCACAGCTACTCACGAAGAGCTACTGATTCCGATCAATAGCGGTACGGCTTCTTCCTCCTTCTATGAATGCGATGTTTGCAAGCAGCCTTTCATTGTGTACTGGAGAACACCACCACTCACGACGCGGTGATTGAATAAATACCGTTTTGTGAGACCGGATGGAATCCAGCTTTGAAATCTGTGCTAGGGAAATCGCTTTTCGCAGGTAATCGGTGATAATTTTAATTATCATAGCAACCAGGCATGGAAAATCATTTGCATTCATTGCTTTTTTCATCAACAGTATTCCGCAAAATGGTGTGTAGAGCTTTTGTAGGTTTTGTTATTAGCTACAACTTTTGATAAAAAGTCAAATCCGTATCTCTTATGCATGACGAACCAGAGCGAACAGAAGCCACTACTGTTTGTCAGTGAATGTATTTTACATTCACTGAAAAACAGTAACAAGTTCTGTCCGCTCTAGTTCGTGATGCATAAGAGAAACGGATTTGACTTTTTATCAAAAGTTGTAGCTAATAACAAAACCTACAAAAGCTCTATACATCATTTTGCGGAATGCTGTTGATGAAAAAAGTTAGAGGCAAATGAATGTAAATGAATGTATGAAATGAATGCAAATGATTTTCCATGCCTGATAGCAACAGTGGCACATGCGTGCAATTTTAAATAGTGACATTTAAAAAAAATAATAATGGCTTATATTTAACAGATGCGTAGAAATCTGATCGATTGGTGATAAAATTATTGAAATTGGTCCAGTGACAGTTGAGTTATTAACGTTCAAAATCTTTCATAATTTTGTTATATGTTCCATTTCCGGTTGTCACAAAGTGTACCCCCATATAGATATTACAGACGTATTCCTACGTCTAAAAAAAATCAATGTTATATTACAAATGCAAATGCACGGATTTTTTTTATCGAAACAATATAGGATCGATCCAGTTGATTTTTGTCGTGTTTGAGATCGATTCAAAAAAATCGATTAATCGAACCAAAAGAATCGATCTTTAATTTTTTTTTTTTTTCTCCTTTGGTTTGTTTTTTCCGTCGATCTTGTTTTCCGTGCTGAGCACCAATGCTACCGACGTGCCAGGAAGGCAGCTCCCACACCTGGACCCTACCTATCGACCCATCAACTCATGAACCGGGGACCAACGGCTTTACTTCCCATCCGAAGGAAGGCGTGATCAGAGATGTTATGCCTCAGAACATCCCGGCGGCGCCGACTGGGATTGAACCCAGGCCTGCTGGGGTGAGAGGTAATCACGCTTACCACTACACCACCGGCGCCGTTTATTTAAAACATATCATACATTATTTCTGAACATAAACTTCATGAGACAACGTTTTAATAAAGAGTTTAAAAAGTAGACCGACAGCTTTTGGTTCTTGAGTTTTGTCTATTTTCAAGTGTTACGATTCAATATTGCCCATCGCTAGATCTATAAGTGCATTATATATTATTAAGTGACATTCATCTAACTAAAAGAGAAGCGGAAAGACGGGCAGGCGTCCAAAGGAAGCTTGTATTAGATGAAGTGACCCCTCAAAAGATGAAATTTTTCCTAAACAATATTAAATAAGCCGTTTTTTATGCCTGTTTTTTATGGAACAATTATTGATTTTTCAGGGCGCACTTTATTGTTTCTATTGGTGCAAAATATAGGTTACCGTAAAACATATTTATAACTCACAATAGAACCAATCCAAACCCGTTTTGCACACGACTATTATATTTAATAATTTTATGTATAATTTTGCCCACACTTTCCTAAATTTTAATAGTCTTTGTCCACCTATCTTTCGTGGAAGTTTGCCATTAAAATTATATATAAATATACATATATATATATATATATACATGTGAACCAAATTTCGGGGACACAGTCATTCCATAGTTTTAAGCCTCAAAACGAAAAGTATATTATTGTCAAACGGTATTAATTTTCAACGGAAAAAAAATGTGTGAAATTGTAATTAAAGAAAATAAATGCTTCATGTTTTACTTATTTTTCTTCGACCTCGTCATTATTTGTAGCATTTAAGTACTTCTCCCAGAATTTTGATACCAAAATTAATAATGTCAAACTGGGGCCTGTTTTAAAGCCACGAAGACTTCAATGGGGGAAGGGAGTCCAGCCACAGTATACGCTCGGTAAAAATATTTTAAAATTTTAGTAAAGTATACGAGGGGGGAGGTAGGATCTGCAATGTTTAAAACTTGGTCTACGTGGTTTATGGACGGCCCGCAGGTTGAACTGAATGTTGCACCCAGCTTGTAAGTTACTCATAGATTTCATTAGTCACAGCTGCTGTGACTCGATGGAGACGCATTGTGAACTACCTTGCGTCTTCATCGTTTCCATGCACGTGTGGTGCATATATTGCGGAACAATAATTTTTTATTTAAAAAAAAATTGTATCTCCAAAACTGCTTCTCCGATATCGCTAATTTTTTGATATGTTATGTAAAATTAAATGATCTTTAAATTAAAAATACTAAGTTGTTGAAGACCCTCGCAGTGAAAATCAAGAAAAAGCATTTGTAACATTTTTTTTTTTCCTACAAAATCAAATATCCCTGAGTGTTTCATAATTTTTCCTAAAATTACATTAAAACATCTTTCATTTGAAGGGTCAATCGTAAAAATCGGTCAAGAGGTTCAGAAGTTATAAATTTTTGAAAAAAGACATTTTTGAAAAAAAAAATGATTTTTTAGACCACCCTAACACGGAAATGGTCACCCTAATGGCGCAATAAAAAAAAGAGTCTAATATTTTTTGATAAGGAAGAATTATACCAATTTTCATGAAATTCTGAGACCCACTATAACTTTTTTCTATGGAATTGCTGTATATATACAGCCATTCCATAGCAAAACGATATAGTGGTTCTCAGAATTTCGTAATAATTGGCAGTTTTGTTCCTTATCGAAAAATATTAGACCCGTATTTAATTATTTTCTCATTAGGGTGACCATTTTCCTGTTAGGGTGGTCCAAAAAATCGATTTTTATTCTATTTTTTCCAAAACTGGCATTTTTTTTAAATATCATAACTTTTTAACCATTGAACCGATTTGAATTATCAAAATATCAAATGAAAGATTATTAAAAATACTTTTCAGAATAAATATATATATTTTTTTTTAATTGGAGTTTTGTATAGAAGAACTATGATTGTATTTGTTTTTTTTTATGGTTTTCATGCTATGATTTTTATTTATTTTAGAGAAAATATGAAAGTTAAACATTTAAGTTTTATTATAATTTCTGAAGAGTTAAGGCATGACTCAGTGGCTGTTAACTTATTTATTTCTAAAATGTTAAGTTTTTTACGCATTAACCAAAGTAAAAATATCAACAAGATTTATTTTATGTCCGATGGAGCCGCGTCACAGTACAAGAACCGGAAAAATTTTGCTAGCCTTTGTAAATTTAAATCAAAGTATGGAATTGAAGCCGAATGGCATTTCTTTGCAACATCACATGGGAAAGGTCCTTGTGACGCTATTGGAGGTACAATAAAACGCATGGCTACTAGAGCAAGTTTGGCCAAAGAACGTGAACATCCAATAAAAACATGCAAGAGAGCTTTAGAATTGGGCAAATAATCGTAAAGAAGAAAAAAAAAACAAAATTATCATTTAGTTTTGCCCCAACAGAGGAATACGAAAGTATGGTTTCACACCTCAACGAGCAATATAATAATGCAAAAATAATTCAAGGAACTCAAAAGTTTCATTCTTTCATTCCTGTTTCGGAAATAAAATTAAAGCCAAACGTTACTCAAACTGCAATGATAATGATGCCAAAATATTCGATGTATTTAAGAAGTGATGTAAATAAAAATAGAAAGTAAGTGTATTACAATGAAAATAAATTATGTATCATCGGTCCATAAGGTTTCCGAATAAAAAAAAAGTAAAAAAGAGCAGAAAAATGTATTTTGTGGATTTAAGTTGAAATTTGAAAATAAAAAAGTAGTCGGGATTCGCTATTACAAATTTTAATAGCGAACCACGACTATTTTTCCAATAGGGCCTGTGTAGAAAAGCGCTCATACAATAAACATTTTAATACATTGCAAAAACGGCTTGCTTGATTGCTATGAAGTTTTCGGGAAAGTTGTGCAAAATTAAAATGCGATTCTTAGAAAAATATACACGGTTAAAAAACATGTGTTTTAAATGAAAATGTAAAAATGGTGAAATTTTCAAAAAACCATTATTTTTTTGAGTTTACCATCACCAAACTTTGCCAGTTTGTAGCTAACATTATGAGCTTCAATGAGGCTTAAAACACAAATGCACTTTTTGAGAAATTAACTTTTTCAATAACAAATATAATTTTTTTCATTGAAACAAACGAAATTTTTTACAATGCATATTTTCAACATTATTGCCAAAATAATATCAACAACTTTGCTCTAGACACCAAATCAATCCAACAAACCGTTTCAGCAATATATATTTTTTAACTCATTAGTACTATTTTTACACAGGCCCTGTTAGAAAAGTAGTCGTGATTCAATTTGAAGAACTGATAACACAAATTGGCATCTTTACTAAAAAAGAACAACTGTGCAAATTTTCATCAAAATCAGAGCCGACAAATTAAAAAAAAATAAAAAATTCGTCAATCTGTAGAGAATTGCTCAGCTGTTAATTAGCGCCAGCTGGAAAAAGAATACTGAACTAAGCTGTCCACCATTTATAGGTCTTCCCAACAAACAATTTGAGCAGATTAAAAGTTGTATATGTTTTTTTCAGTTGAAGAAGCATAGTTTTCTTGAAGGAGCGCTTATTCAGCTTTAAATGTTTGTTGGGTTATTCATCTGTATTTAGAGTCTAAGTTTTTTTTTATAATGAGAAATAAACATGTTTTATAAGCAATTTTTTCAACAATCTAAGGAAAAACTGATGTTCTTAGATCCTTGAAATATTTTACCGATATTCAAAAAATCTAAATATGTCTTAAAATGTTAGTAAAACTACACATTCAACTATTATTTAATGCATAGAATGCAAAGAATTCATGAATATTTCCAGTGTAAGAATATTGTCTACGCAAAGGAAGGGGGCACTAGCCTATTCGCCTATTCGAATCAATCATAAACAAAAATATCTTCAGCCAAATAAAACATAGAATAACAAATGCACAACACGCCTTTTTTTAAAGTCGTTCTACCACAACAAACCTCCTGGAATTTGTTGATTACTCATTAACTGCAATGGACAAGGGAAACCAAATAGAAGCTCTTTACATTGACGTCAGTAAAGCGTTCGATAGACCTGACATTCCAATGTTGATTTTTTAATTAGAAAAAATGGGAATTGGATTAAGTCATATTTAACGGACCGTCAGCAAATTGTACGATTCAGCGAGAAAAAATCTAACCCAATTCAAGTCACGTCAGAAGTTCCACAGGGCTCGCAGTTAGGACTTCTTCTTTTCATTTTGTACGTTAACGATATCTCTCTTATTTTGAAAAATCTCAGAGTGCTTACTTATGCCGATGACATGAAACTATTTTAAGAGATAAGAAATAATGTTGATATGAATAAGTTTCAGAATGAAGTTCATATTTTTTATAAGTGGTGTTGTAAAAGTTTGTTCCAACTAAATGTTAAAAACTGCAAGGGACAGCCCTATGGCGTTGTACGCAATGGTGACGTAGGACTACGTGGTCTTATATAATAAATTTTATTTGTTAACTGCAGCAGGAGTTTGTGTTTAATGTAGGAACATGAATTTGAGCGGGGTTCTCACTATTTATAGTCTTTAGTATGACGCGCTTGACATAGATGGCCCACAGCGACTCACGAAGAGCTACTGATTCCGATCAATACCGGTGCGGCTTCTTCCTCCTTCTATGGATGTAGGCAGCCTTTCATTATGTACTGGAGAACACCACCACTCACCACGAAGTGATTGAATAAACACCGTTTGGTGAGACCGGATGGAATTCAACTTTGAAATCCGTTTTAGGGACATTGCTTTTCGGAGGCAATCGGTTTTAATTTTAATTATCTTAGCAACAGTTGCAAATTCGTGCAATTTTCAATAGTGACATTTAAAAAAATTATAAAGTTGTAAATTTTTTACAGATGCGTAGATATATTTCTTATCGTTTGGTGATAAAATTATGAAATTGGTCTAGGGCAGCTGAGTTATTAACGTTCAAAATCTTTCATAATTTTGTTGCATGTTCCATTTTCGGTTTTCACAAAGTACACCCCCATATAGAAATAACAGACGTAGTCCTACGTCAAAAATGTAATCTTATAACTTACAGTAGAAAACTAAAACATAAAACCAGATATTCGTTTTACATTAGGTACTCAAATTGTTCAAAGATGTGATAAAATAAGAATTAAAAGAATTAACATTTGTGGATCATTATAGCACAATAATTCATATAGCAGGCATTATGTTTAATTTTATAAAGCGTTTTGGTTTCCACTTTAAAGATCCTTACTCAATTGAAACACTTAATGTTGCCTATGTGAGGCCAATATTAGAATATTACAGTGTTGTTTGGTGACATTATATGAAAAAGCATGAAGAACGAATAGAGTCAATCCAAAGGAAAATTTTACTATATGCACTACGTAAATTGGGATGGACAGAATTTCCTCTCCCATCTTATGAAACTCGTTGCTTGTTAATCAACATTCAGTCATTTAATGAGCTTCGGGATTATGCTATTGTATCTTCCGTGAAAAATATTGATACAAAAATATTGCCAATGTTATTATGTAGTCTAGGTTTTTTTTTTATTGATAAATAAAAAACTAATTAAATAAATAAATAATCAGCTTAGGCACGGTATTACCTAAACCGGTAGGTTCGATTCCTGGACCAGTTAGGCAATCTTTCATGTTGGACATTTTGTCGACTCATAGGGCCCGAGGAAAGCAACCTGTTACACCCGTTAAAGACGTTCTGGCTAGCCGCGATCTCGAAGATATGAAGTTGATTTACAATTTTCTTAAACGGACCGATTTGAGAATTTAATAGTCTTCAGCAGTTTTTTTTTATTTTTATTTATTTTTTTTATTGATGTGTCAGTCCTCTCATCGTTCTCCCAACATAGTCCCTTTTTGTGTTTCGTTTCGTTTGTCTCATCAATTGTAAATTCACCTTTTGAGATTCAGAGCACTGCAGTGCTTCTTCCATGTTCATTTACCGATGCAACGGCGACGGGGGTTAAAACGACAAATCACCCCCATGTACCTTATCCCGATTCCACATTCAAACTGTTAAAAAAAAATGTTGTCCTTAACCTCGAGTAAGCCGCGAGTATTCGGTCCCCTTTAACTTTAGTCATAAGAAATAATGCTATTATACATTGAATTACGGCTCCGAAAAGCTAACGCAATTGAACTTTTGCAAATAAATGATATTAAAAAAAAAATCGACTTCCCTGGGCATAGAATATTATTGCTCATTATTGCCATACAATATACGAATTTGACAATTTTTGGAATAGAAAGCTCATAACTGTGGGCATAAGTATAAACTCTTAAGATCATTAAATTCATAATGAAAAAGAAGATGTGTATGAAAAGCCTCCTATTATTATTGTTATATTTATTATCTTTATTTGAGAGACTTTGAGCCAACGAATAGCCACGTTCAAATACCGAATCGAAACACCGTCGGTTTCATGAAAAGCATTGGATATACATGCAATTATCCAATCAATGGTCAATTCACAGCGGTGATCCATTCAGAAGCTCACACAATCTTTGCCATAATGAGTCATGATATTTAGAATCTGTTTTAGCAATCGGAATCAATCCCTAGGCGATGTAGTAGTGTGTAAGAATTTTATGTATTTCCGCTCATCCCCGTGTGACCATGAACTATTCAGTTCACTCGCACCAGCTCTGGAACTCCCCCATCCGCCGTGGCCGTCATCACCAGTCTGGACTGCATGAACGTTCCGCATGCGAAGTACGGTCGGTAGATGATGCCACACATAAAGAAGGGCATTCAACACTTGCGGGAGCAGCAACATAAACAGCAAATAAAACTAACCAAAGACAACGTGCGTTTCCCGAGAGGGTCTTTGCAAGAGAAAATGGGCAGTAGGGTGGATCTTATTTTGTCTGGTCGTCTGCGAAGGGTGTTAGCTTTAAAAGTCAGTTTAAAGTTATTTAAGTATCAGGTGTCTCATTTTCCCTTTACCATTGTTATGTGAGCTGTGTTTAATCTGTTGATTGATTTCTTTAAAAACACGTTATAATGGGAGCAGGTCATTTTGCAACCAAGAATCACTGTTCGAATGGATATTTGGCGAGCTAGGTTTTTGAAACTTTTGGTACTAACAGCTCAAAACTGAAATTTATTTAGAGTTTTATCTATTATCAGTTAGTTTCATTTAATTTACTCACATAAGTAGTCCACGTTCTTCCCATTAACTACTCTAGCTAAAACAATTAACCTTTAATTCGTTTCACTGCGGTATCTGCTATTGAAGCATTCCAGTAAATATAGCAATATAAATTCAACAAATCACTACTTACTTACATATTCGAGTCCGACAGACTATTACGGGAAACGATTTCTTCAACTACTACTGAGTTCATATAAATTTAAATAACTTTTAGAAAATACACATTGAAAAATAATGTAGGTTTTTGCACAGTACACTTTTCTGATCACAGATATAAAAATGAATCTACAATGTGTAGAATTGGAACCTACCTAACGAAAAAACCAAAGATTTAGTTTCATTTTTATTCATGTGATCTTGACATTTTTACCAAGGGGATGAGTACTTAAGTGTGTTACGTTTTGTTAAGTTCTTTAGTGGAAATGATCCTGATGAATTCTTCAGATTGTAGTCAAAATACGTATCTGTCATCCATACCAAAATCATTAAGTGGAATTAAATGGAAGATAACCTTTTTTACTGTTTTAACGGTATCAAAAGGTTTAAAATCTATCGATAAATTGCTCAGTAAAGATTTTTCAAACATTTCCCATTTGCCGTTACATATTTTACTTGAGGCATCTTGTTCGGATTGCAGTAGTATTTTTCCCAAAAGGGTAATTTCACAGAAAAATTAAAACGGTTTATCTGTTTTTTGGAGAAAACACTTAATCACCTATATATCTGGAATTTTTAAAGGCTGTTTTAATACACGTAGCGAACGACAAGCAAAGGTTTGGATCCGAACTATACCTTGCCGACTGTCATTCGGATGACTCGTATTTTTTCCTTGATTTGTTTTCCGTCGATCTTGTTTTCCGTGCTGAGCACCAATGCTACCAACGCCAGGGAGGCAGCTCCCTCAACTGGACCCTACCACCTATCGACCCATCAACTCATGAACCGGGGACCAACGCACAATGGGGAAAAATGGACGGAAAAATACATTTAATTGTGTATCACTGAAATTCACTGGATCAAAAATATAGTTTTTATCATTTCTGTAGGTAAACAACTTGCGGGATCGAATGGAAATGGTTTCATCCTGGGGAGAATACAGGATGTTTGTGTTTTTTGCTTTTTCATCCCAAAAAAAAAAATTCCCTTGAGAATAAAAAAGCAAAAAACTCACATTTCCTGTATTCTCCACAGGATAAAACCATTTCCATTCGATTCCACAAGTTGTTTACCTACAGAAATGATATGAACCATATTTTTGTTTCAGCGAGTTTCGGAAATGCTACAAAATAAAATGTAGATTTTCGTTCATTTTTCCCCATTGTGCAACGGCTTTACTTCCCTTCCGAAGAAAGGCTTTATCAGAGATGTTATACCTCATAACATCCCGGCGGCGCCGACTGGGATTGAACCCAGGCCTGCTGGGGTGAGAGGTAATCACGCTTACCACTACACCACCGACTTCACAATCTGTCATTTGGATGACTCATAAAATAAATAATCTAGGTATAGAGATTTGCTCGTTCTTACATTATCAATGGTGTATATTTGCATCGATAATGTATTGGAGCGGGGCTTATCATGTGTGAAAGAGGCTTCGGAATGCTTGCGTTCTGGAAATGTAGCTGCGGTAGAGCTGTCACCTTCTAACTCCCGGATTCAAGCTTCTTGCATTCATAAGAAATGATTGCAGACAGTCCATAATGTCACTGCCAGACAGTGGAAGTTAGGCCAAGGGCGAATCTTCATTCTAATCTACGATTCCACATACTATTAATAATCTTATACATATGAGAACTTCCTATCGATCAGAATGAATTGTTCATATGTTTTGGATCAACAAACATTTTTTCAGGCGCAAAGGAGCAACAGGATCGAGCTGATAACGTTTCTTAATTCCAAAATCTGAAGACTGTTTTGAGTAATATGTTTTGGTAATGGGCAGCAACAACGGACAGATAAACTACTTACAGCTACTATTTATTAAATGCTTGATATAACGATTGACAGCAACGCCGGCTGGGCGTATCCTATGGCTTTCCCTCCCTACTCACAAAAATACACCCTTCCCGTGACACTTATGAGGGGTCGTAAAGTTCTCTGCATCCCTCTTAAGTAAGTTTCGGACTAAAATTCCTCCCCTTTCCCCACCAGATGCAAGGACGTGGCCAGGACAGCTCTGGTCTGTTGGAGGGAAACACATCCTTTATCTAAGAGGTAGTAATTAATCACAAATTACTATCTAACAGCAACGGATGAGGATGCGCCTCCTTCTTAACAACAGTTTAGAGCTCGTACCACCTACGACATTGTGCAACCTGGTTTATGCTATGCTATGCTATGCATAGAGATTTGCTCGTTCTTTTCTTAAAATATCCGTTTTTTAAACATCTCCATCAAGATTCAAAGTTCTTGTTATTTTTATCGTTATGTGAATGTTTTGCCATTCTTTTGTAAGAATCTATAAGTATATAAAGCTAAATTGTTTTTTCTTTAATATGTTCCATACAAAAAAGAGATACTTAATTATTGAAATCCGCTGAAACGCACTTTCATCAAAATGATTCTCGATGAAATTACCCAGCCCCCCTCTAAAATACATGCCAAAATCATTTACCATATTTTCCGGACATGATCTAAGATCCTCCCTATGAAACGCCACGCATAGAACGCCATGAGATGGAGAGTGAATAAGTGATGCAACCGACCCTTGCATACAATCTCCTACTAACTGAATGCACCCACTCGCCCGTTCTCGGTCTCGGTAGAATGCTGAACATTCTTGCCCGCACGGGCTTCCTCGTCGGTGTGACCAGCCAATTACATACACAACAGAGGCAATAAATGGAATCAAGTGCAAAAACCTGAACCCATATATAGGAAATACTTCACCGTGCTTGACCGGGACCCGCCACCATCGTACTCTTGTTAAATGTACATGAGGACTGATTGCTGCATTAGGTACTAGGTAGCTGGGCATGACTTACTCTCTCGCACGATGCATGGCAAAGCTGGCTGGAGCTGCGCGTTGGCTCCTCACAGGCACAGACGCAATGTGCGCAGAGTGGGTATACCGAATGGCGCGCGACTTGGCTGCAGGAATAACGAACCTTATCGTCCGGTTGAAGGCCAAAGCGTGTGTTCAGAAATGTTTTAATTTATTTCCTTGTCTTGCGAGTTACTGAGTATAATAAGTAATAATAGTATCAATATGTGTGGAAAGCCGAGATGCATGAGTCCGGTCGGTTTGAACGGGTTGGAATTGGAGCTCGAATAGAATGCCGCTTGTTGATTCAGGAAAGAAGAGAAGTTAATCAACTTCGAGAATTTTCAGTAGGAGTTTTAGGGAAATGAAAATCACCTGTAAATAATTTATGTTATGAATAGTGTTTTCATTTCCCGGCCATTTTTGGTTTCCCAAGAAACGAAAAACAGCTGATAGCTTTTCCCGGGAAACGGTAAATAATTTAGTTCAAAGACCAGAAAAGTATGTTGAATTCATGACAGATACTCATCAGAGTTTGTTTTAAGCTGCTTCAGAACGATTTATAACGAATGAAACCACTACTATGTTACCTGACTTATAACGAATATATGTTGTATACGAGTACCCCGAATACAACGTATAGTTCGTCTAATTTTACATTGAAAATGCTCATAAGTTATATTCGGGGTACTAGTATTCAACGTATATTCGTTATAAGTCAGGTAACACAGTAAGATTTAATATTTGGCTTCGATTGGAGAACATTTCCAAGCTGCCTTAGTCTTTTCTTTCAACTTGCGAGTTCCGTAATTATTAGTTACTATTACCCTCCAGATTTTTTTTATAATGCGTTTATATAATGTAGCTTTGCGGAGCCAATATTCATTGTTTAGATAACAAAATTACTTACAACTAACGTTATTAAAGCGAGGACATATTAATCGCGGCTATCTTGAGGTTAGGGGTAATAAATTGTAACAAATAGATGGCAGGGTAAACAAAATTATGAAAGATTTTGAACATTAATAACTCAGCTGCTCCTGGACCCACTACAATAATTTTATCACCAATTGATCAGAAATCTTTCTACGCATCTATAACATTGCTTTCGACTGATAATTTTTTAACGTGAAGCTATTGAAAATGTGGCAAGTGATAATTTTATCACTGTTTTCATGAAATAAACGTTCTTCCCAAACCCAGTCCTCATAATCGAGTACCATTTGGTTGCACATCATTCTGCTTTAACTTGAAAAGATATAAAACAGCGCTGTTGTATGGCATTAGCTCATTTTCGCTTCCGACGGCGTGGTGAACAGCAATAGCAGCAGTAGGAAGGTGGTGGCTAGTCCACTCCTTCACACCCAACAAGCAACAATTGACTGGTCGTGGCAAAGGAAGAAAAGGTATGGTAACTGAAGTGCCAAACGTCATCGCAAAGTTCTTCGAGATAACCCCCATCCGTCGTCTGGCTCGCCGTGGCGGTGTCAAACGTATCTCCGGTCTACGAGGTGTGCTGAAGGTGTTCCTGGAAAATGAGGTCCGTGATGCTGTCACCTACACTAAACACGCCAAGCGTAAGTGGCCATGGATGTCATCTACACTTTGAAGCGACAGAGACGCACTCTGTACTGTTTCGGAGGTTAAATCATCACCAACTTTGCCAACAAAACGGCCCTTTTCAGGGCCACCAAGCTTATTAAAGTAATGAGTAGGAATAGAATTAATTTGCCTGTTTGTCCATATTCAGATCCACAGGCCCCCAACTACCACACAAAATGCTCTCCAGAGTTGTAATCTAGTAACCAAACTTGGATGCAGGGGTGCAAGTGATTTTGATTGATTCGCTTCATCAACCCTCTCTTTGAAACAAATTACTACAAATTTGGTACGCCTACAATTCAAAAACGGAAAGAGTTAAGATAATATATGATTGATCTATTAAAATAACTAAATGCTCTTCACATTTATTCCGTCCACTAGCGGTCCTACGTCAAGCTTCCGTTCGTGCCCCTAGGCACAGACCATTCTGCTTTTTTTGTTGGAGAAATTTATCAAGTTATTTTTACTGCGAATCAAATTAATTGAATTTATTTATAAGCAACAACATCAAATTATTTACACTGTACCGGAACCTGGATTCGAACTCGAGACGACAGCATTGGCAAACCATGACACTACCAATTTCGCCACGCTATCACTTTGAACTGACGTAAACAAATTTACATGCCATTTTAAAACCAGATCGCTGAGTAGAGGCTTTATAATAGTGCACATGAATCACTTTTCTCGACTTGTTGGCTGATGTTATTCAGTGCGATTGACAAATTGAATAATGTTTGTGAAAAAGTTTAGTAAACGCTCTCCAAAACTATTTTGCTAGCTTCTGTTTGTAGCTGTATCTGCAGCTTTGTTTTAGCTGCTTTACAGCACAACCCTGGAAAAGTTGGCTTATAAAGCTGAAAATGTTTGTTGGGTAACTACTAAATCCTCAAATCCGTTTTAAAAACACATAAATTAAATTAAAATAGTCGATATCTCGGCTACGAGAATTTCTTTTGACCGCAGAAGTCTCTTCCAGATTTCCTAGAAATTTTCCTCTGATATCATCGGAAGCTTTTTCCAAAAGTACTTCTGACTTCCACGATAGCTTCTTTTGACCTCCGCTAGAAGGTTCATCCAACTTCTTCACCAACAAACTCAACAACTACATTGGCTACTAGAGAGTCACGTGATTTATTTTGTTTATCAATTTGATATCCATGATATCCATGAAAGTGACTGCAGTTAGATTTCGCCAGACTCAGTTTTTAATTATTGAAAATATAGATTTTCTCTCTTCTCCCATACTGAAGTTCTACGATGACTACCAAGAAAACAGCACCGTCTCATGGAAAATTCATAATGGGAACAACTTAAAGGTACGTTTAGACTATCTGATTTGTTGATCTGATTCTGCTCGATAATTTGTCGGATGTCGGATGCAATGTTCGGATGCGTTCACACTTTTTCCACAGGATGATTAGATTTGACGTTTGATTTGTCGAACGAAATAGGTTTTCGTTTAATTTTCATTCGACTTATCCTGCAATGTATTGCATGTATTGCATAAGAATAAGCATGCCAGACAGCAGGTCTGAGAGCCTACTAAGAAATTGTTTTAGAGCTTCAGAAAGGTTTGGAGATCTACTGAACATAAGCGTAGTTGGTAGATCTTGAGAACAGAACTAAAAAAAAATTAAAAGAAATTTGCAGGAATTCATAAGAAAAATCACAAGAGGCCGTAGATCTTCAGATAAATGTTCAAAGAAATTTTCAAAACTTAAAGCAAGCTAAAATATTTTCAGATCAATATGTAAAACTATAAGCGAAATTTTGCAAATCTTCAGGCAAGTCCAAGAATCTACAGTGAAAAATGAAGTATTTCACAAAAGTTTGAAGATCTATTGCAAAATTATTCAACATAAGAAAAGTTCGGAGATCTTCAGAACAATGCTACAATACTTTGAAAAAAAATGCAGAAATTCTGAAAAAATGACACGAATGGTCATAGATCTTCAGATAAATTTGAAGACCTTTAAGAAAGTGTGCAGATTTCCTCAATGTGATCTTTAAAAGTTAATTTTTGGTCAAGTACTAATCCAAGATATTTGACTTGGTTTGACCAGGAAATTAGAACTCCGTTCATAGTGACTATGTGACTACTACTAGGTTTCAAAAACGAAGCTCTAGGCTTATGTGGAAATATTATAAGTTGAGTTTTAGAAGCGTTGGGAGAAATCTTCCATTTTTGCAAATAAGAAGAGAAAATATCTAAACTTTTCTGCAGTCTGCTGCAAATAACACGAAGACTTCTTCCTTTAGCGAAAAGGCCTGTGTCATCAGCGAACAAAGATTTGTGGCATCTCTGAGGCAAATCAGGGAGGTCCGTACTGAAAATGTTATACAATATAGGCCCAAGAATGCTACCCTGAGGAACTCCTGCTTTAACAGGTAGTCGATTGGATTTGGAATTTTGATAATTTACCTGTAGAGTTCTGTCAGTTAAATAACTTTGAACTAATTTCATAATAAAAAGTTTAATTTCAATTTAGGAATCAAACCTTCATGCCAAACACTGTCGAATGCTTTTTCTATGTCTAGAAGAGCAACTCCAGTTGAGTGGTCTTCAGATTTGTTTGAACGAATTAAATTGGTAACTCTTAAGAGTTGATGAGTAGTTGAATGCCCATGGCGAAATCCAACCTGCTCATCTGCAAAAATTGAGTTCGTATTGATGTGAAGCATCATTCTATTCAAAATTATCTTTTCAAAAAGTTTACTTATTGAAGAAAGCAAACTTATTGGACGGTAGCTAGAAGCTTCAGCTGGATTTTTATCCGGCTTCAAAATTGGAACAACTTTTGCATTTTTCCATATATCAGGAAAGTATGCCAAATGGAAACATCTCTAAATAATTTTACCAAGAAAAACAAGGTACTCTCTGGGAATTTTTTGATAAGGATATAGAAAATTCCATCATCACCTGGAGCTTTCATATTTTGAAACTTTTTAGTTATAGACCTTATTTCAACCAAATCAGTAACCCTGGAATCATCAAAAATATTTTCCCGAGAGAAAATATTCAGATAATCCCGAGCAACCTGATTCTCAATAGAACTAGCAAGACTCAAACTGAAATTATGGGAACTCTCGAATTGCTTAGCAAGTTTCTGAGCTATTTTAAAAATTTTGATCAATTTTAACCACCTTCTTTAAGCGCTGGAATAGGCTTTTGAGATTTTTTCAAAATTTTTGTGAGTTTCCAAAAGGGTTTGGAACTCGGGTCTAATTTAGAAACATTATTTTCAAAAGTTTTGTTCCTCAGGGCAGAGAATCGTTTTTTAATTTGTTTTTGTAAATCCCGCCAGATAACTTTCATGGCAGGATCGCGTGTTCTTTGATATTGTCTCCTACGGACATTTTTAAGACGGATCAAGAGCTGAAGATTGTCGTCTATTATAATTGAATCGAATTTAACCTCGGAACTGAGGCAGCTCTTGCTTCAACTATAGAAGTAGTCAGAGATTCAAGAGCATGATTAATTTCATCTCTGGTTTGCAAAGGAATGTTTGGATCGAA
The DNA here is from genome assembly GCF_037179485.1 of Ochlerotatus camptorhynchus. Taxonomy (NCBI): domain Eukaryota; kingdom Metazoa; phylum Arthropoda; class Insecta; order Diptera; family Culicidae; genus Ochlerotatus; species Ochlerotatus camptorhynchus. The sequence goes on from NW_027040770.1 coordinate 333,354, forward strand.
GTTATGTTCCATAAATGTTCGATATTGCTCCCAATCAGCCCTATGGTAATTGAAAGTAGAGCTATTGGGATTAGAAATTATTTCTTGGGATATTTCAAAAGTTACTGGAAGGTGATCAGAACCGAAGTCAGCATGGGTAACCAATTGGCTACAAAGTTGACATGAATCAGTTAAGACCAAATCAATAGTGGAGGGATTTCTTGCAGAAGAAAAGCATGTTGGACTGTTTGGATATTGAATAGTGTAATAACCTGCCGAACAATCATCAAAGAGAATATTACCATTGGCATTGCTTTGAGCATTATTCCATGAGCGGTGTTTTGCATTAAAATCGTCAATAATGAAGAATTTAGACCTATGACGGGTAAGTTTCTGGAGGTCACCCTTGAGAAAATTCTTTTGCTGGCCTACGCATTGGAATGGCAAATAGGCAGCTATAAACGTTTGTCCAAATTTTGTTTCAACCGAAAAAGTTTAAAAAACTTAGGTTTCAAATGAAGAAAGAATTTTATGTTTGATTCGTCTATGAACAATGATCACGTTATGAACTCTCAAAAAGTTAAATAGCTCGTCTTCATTATCTTTAAGAGATCGAGCATTCCAGTTTAAAATATTTAATGCTTTAAAATCCATTACTGAATTTTAAAGTCATGACAATATTATTAGCAAATTTTACTCCAGTTTGAATAGCATCAAACATGGAGTTAGATTTAAGCATATCAGAAATCATGTCAATTAATGATTTCTGTAAAAATTCCATTTTAGGGGCAGTAATGCTTCCTAAGTCAAAATTGTCAAAATTTCCGTTAGAATTACTTTGGTTAGTATTTTGATTTCTAGAATTTGTTCCTCGCTGACCGTTGTTAACAGCAGAGGAATTTGTACCTGGTCGGAAACGTGGAGCGTTTCCTACCTGTCGGTTAGAACGAGATTGTAGGATCGCTTTGCGAGTCTTACATTCCCAAAAATTGGATTTGTGGTTTTCACCACAATTTGAACATATAAATTTCCTAGGATCTTCCTTCACAGGACAGTCGTCCTTCGCATGAGAGGAATCACGACAATTCATGCATTTAGCTGGCATGTAGCAATTTTTAGTTCCGTGACCCCATCCCTGGTACTTACGGCACTGAGTGAGGTTTTGGAAATTTCCTCCAGTCTTCCTGAAGTGTTCCCACTTCACTCGGACATGGAGCATAAGGCTAGCTTTTTCTAAGGCCTTAAGGTTGTTTAGTTCACTAGACTTGAAGTGAACTAAATAAAAATCATTAGAAATCCCGTTGCGCGAATCGCCAGGACGGGATTTCTTTTCATTTTGATTACTTGGAGTGGCACAACTCCAAGTAATTTGCCAGTTTATCTTTGATCTGATCCAGGGATTCACCATTGGGCAGTCCTTTCATGACAACCTTGAACTCACGTTCAGTTTTGGTGTCGTAAGTAAAAAAAATTGTGCTTCTTCTCAGTAAGATACTTGAGAATACATTTAAATCCGTCCAAGGTTTCATCCAATACACGGCATTCACCCCGACGTCCAATTTGTAGTGAAAACTTAACTTTCACGAAATTCAAAAGTTCCATGCGAAGAGCATGGAAATCGGAAGTGGTTATCACAATAGGGGGAATCTTTTCCTTCTTGGCATTAAGCCGGGAAAGTTTACTAGAATTTTTCTTGGATGATGGATCATTCTCATCATCCGTGAGCAAATCAAATTGATTATTCAAATTAATTTCATCAGAAGGGGGATCAGGAGTTTGCCCTTTTCTTTTGCGTTTAGGCGCCATGGCGGCAGTAAATTTTTATCCAAATCGACTTCCAAGCAGATTACTATAAGAATCTGAAGGATCGAAGAGGAATTTTCCAAATCGATATCCAAGAAGGATTACCTCGGGTAGGGTCCAAACAAAGATCGAAGAGGAATAAGAGTTGAACAAGGTAGAACATTTTTACAGGTTGAGCACTGAAAAGTGATGTTTAATTTGTTGTAGCTTTAGGTAGTAGTAATACTTCCTTCAGCAAAAAGCAAATAGATCCGCACGACAAGAGTGCTGTGCGGACTGACTTTCATCTCCTCATCTATCGTATAAAATGACCACTTTAAGTATGTTATTTGAAACTTAGCATCTCATTTATGTAAAATCGTTCGCTTCACGCAGAAGTATTACAAATATAAGTACACAGCAAAAAATAAATTTTAATATTACATCCAAGAGGATGCACTTCAATCATGTCGAAAATTTCATGTAATTTTTATGGCCACACAAATGAACAAATGCAGTAAAAGCAACGTAATTCCAGCTCATGCACTGTATTAATGATAATTTTGCCCTTTTTGGCAAGTAATATTACACCTTATTGTCGACACGATTGAAGTGCATCCACTTTGATGTAATATTAAAATTATTTTTTTGCTGTGTAGTCCAATAAGATCATATTCAAATTGAACCTTCTAGAAATTAATTTGTTTTGAATAGTTAGAAATTTAAGGCTTAAGAACACACACTCAATCTAGCTCGGTCAAATTTCCACCGATTACCTTGGTATTTACTTTTGTTGATATGTCTGCAAAATATATGTTTGTTAGTTGAGATCTCAGAAAAAAATCCAATTTGTTAGCAGAGTCTCGGCAATTGGTTTTACTGAATCTCAATAAAATAAATTGCAGAACTACTCGGCTGTTGGAATCTTAGGAAAAAAAAAAGTGCAGGATGCTCATTATGCCCTACCAGTTTACTATGCTCCTCCTTCCCCTATGTAAAGTATAAATACAAATAATTCATTTCAACTTTTAAACGGTCTACAGCTGGGTTCGGACGAGTTCGGAGCATTTGTTTTTTTTCCAACGGAATCGGGAAAGTAAGATCTTTCATTTAGTATCGACTTTGCTTTCATCTCTCATTCACTTTTAGTGGATAACATTTTGTAAACTAAATAAATGATAATATTATGCAAAAAGAAGATTTTCAAGATATGCCCCGAATACATATAAAATTCAACAGAATGAGTGATATTCTTAATATAATCAAGCTTTAATAACACGCAACATTTTTTTGTGAAGTATTATGCATTAGTGCCCAAAACAGCTCTCAAAAGATGAAAATGACTGACAGTGCCAATTTGGGAGTTGTTTACCTACCCTTCTGCGTACGCTAGTGCGTACGCGTCTAATATATAGTATAAACTTTATAAAGTAATTCCTCCATTTATACGGAGGGTGGTACCGTCCACCCACCGCTGTTCTCGGCTATCCTTCAACCAATTATACTGATTTTTTGTATGTGATTAGTTTCAATCATAAACTAGTTATCTACAGAATATCAACTTGATTGATAGAAGGACAGTCAAAAAATAGCGCGGATGGACGGTACCATCCACCGCATAAATGGAGAGATTACTGTAAAAATCCATCAATTCCTCCATTCCATTTTCATTATCTCTCGAAACTATCAGCCCCAAAGAAGTAGTTGTTAATCAACTATGTCAAGTAGGTGAATCGATTTCGGGGACGACAACAAAAAAGAAACAGGCATATGGAATTATCATATGTTGCATAATCGTTCTAACACATTCCTCTTCTAGGCCAGTGGGAGTAGCGAGTAAAAGGTAGTCAACACTACAGTGCTTGCTGTTAGTCTTATAACTGGTGCGATGTTTTCCACCAGTTGCTAATCTGACATAACCACACATACACAGTCACTAAGAATAAAGAATGGAGTGGCTTTAAATACGAAATGAATTTTGCTGGTATTTACCTATTCATACTTTCCGTTCTGGTTCGATAGTTGAAAGTAGGCCCCACGGGGTCCATGCGATATTCCAGCAGTGTTTTCTGTCTGGGTGTTGGTATTCAAGAAACTCAGTCAAATTGGTGAACGCTTCCTGTATGGTGCAATGTTGCGTCATGTGCTTCATTTTTTACTATGTACAACAGGGTGAATAATCATTTACTAGAATTCCGCAATAAGTTGGGAACTTGTTGAGACGAGTTGAATGGTGTCAAATGTTCAACCCCAGCATAGGAATGATGAAAACAAAAAGGAGAATGATAAAATATTAAAAAAAAATTACGCAAGGATTTAGAGGTCACACAAATCACTATGGATTAGCCGGTCGGATCTGAACATGTAATAATAATTAACACAGTTGATGTTTAAGAGGTCAGCTTGGTTAGGCCCCAGAAATCGTTTCAAAAAATCATGCAACAGGTTCATCTGAAACTTTCGTTCTTATATCGTAGGAAATCATGTTGAAATAAAATAGCCAGTATTGAACCAGTGTATCTAGCCTTTATGTTCAACAGAGCGATCTTTTTCCTTCTTTTTTTTTAATAAACTTTATTTTCGATTACTGCATTTTAAATTAAAATCATAGTTCGAATAATCCTTTTGATCGTTATTATAACGATATCAAAATAATAAATATATGGCTTATATGTGTGGGAATTTAATGTTCTTAAAAATTCCACGGCAAAAAATTAATTTTAATATCACACCAAAGTGGATGCACTTCAATCGTTTCGAAAATATGGTGTAATATTACTTGCTTTCAATGTTTCAAGTACGTTCAGGTTTCTTTTTATGGATGGATTATTATTATTTTACTTGAAGGTCAACATTGGTTAGTCCATGAGGAAATATGCTGTTGCGTTGCGTGCGTGCGTGCGTTGCGTGTGTAACGGAGTAATTCGTTTATTGCATACTGGAAACTGTCATGAATCAACTTTAACGTTCTTATTCTGATTGCTTAAGGAAAACTATTTGGGAGTGAATAGTTCTCCAATTAAAGTTCAGAATAGGAAAATCATGACAATTACCATTGCCGTCCACGTCCATCTTCTCCGTTACGGGGAAAGAAAGGATATTGTTGATGTAACATCTACTTAACGGGAGGCCAGCGACACTGATGCACTTTGGGGGGCCACTTGGTCAGTTTTGAGGACTACTCCAACGACAGTCGATAGTCGTGGAGATTAATTCGCACTCGCGACGATTTATATCCTTCTGCAGTTAACCCTTATGTGCGTGACGATTTTTCCACCCGTAAAAGGGTGACGGGGTACCCGGGTACCCAAGCTTATTGCGAAGCTCAGACAATAAGATAGAACCAAATAATGTTCTGCAAAGTTGTAGGTTTAGATAAGAACTAAAACATGGTCTACATACATTTTGGAATGGACCACTCATTGTCGAAGCCCCGGGGAGTGGTCAAACTCTGGTTTTAACAAAAACTAGTCATGTGGCATATCAAAATTTTCAGAATTTCATGAACATGTCATTAGAGATCATGTAAACTGACAAGAGTTACAAAGGCCATCCGATGGCTCTGGAACAGAGTCCGGAAGCCCCGGGGAAGTGGCCAGTCTCTTATTTAATCAGAAATTAGGTGTGTGACATATCAAAATTTTCAGAATTTTATACACTATTCTTTAGAGACCATACCAGCTAAGCAGATTGACAATGGCCACGCGATGACCCCGAAACAGGTTCCAGAAGCCCCCGGGGAAGTGGTCAATTTCTGATTGCAACATAAACTAATAATGCGTAATTTCAAAATGTTCAGAATGTCATGGAATGTCAACTAACTAGAGTGACGAAGGCTACCCCATGGCCCTGGAACAGGTTCCGAAACCCCCGAGGTTGTCACCATAGTGAATTTTTATATATTTTTATTGTTTTGATCATCACTAAGTAAACATAATAAAGATTCAGCCATGAATACTTTCAACACTATCAAATGTTTTTGCTGCCTCAAGATGACCATTGTATACCCTGGACATCAGCCATGGCCTCCAACGTATTATTGACAGAATTTTGAACGTTTTGATACGCATCACGTATATTTATTGTTGCAATCAGAGACACTTCCCTGGGGGGTTTTTACAAGATGAACTTGCTTAAAATAGCTAAAAATCTCACTAATAAAGACTAAAAAAAAACTTCACTGGGGCTTCCGGAACTTGTTTCAGGGACATATAGTTGTAAATGTTACTCAAGTAAAATAGCATGGTCTCTAATGAATTATTCATGAATTTCTAGAAATTTTGATATGCCGAATGACTAGTTTTTGTTAAAATTAGTGGTTGGCCACATGCTTCATGGCTTTTGGAACCTGTTCCAGGGACATTGGGTGGTCATTGTCACTCTTGTCAGTTGGCATGGTCTATAATGACATGTTCAAAAAATTCTAAAAATTTGAATATGCCGCATGACTAGTTTCTGCTGAAACTAGAGAATAGCCTTTTCCTCAGGGGCGTCCTGAACCTGTTCCAAGGACATTGGGTGGCCATTGTCATTTTTCGCAATTCGCATGCTCTCTAATAAATTGTCCATGAATTTCTGAAAATTTTGATGTGCCGCACGTCTGGTTTTGTTGAAATCAGAGATCGGCCACTTCTACCAGGGCTTCCGGAATCGGTTCCAGGGACATAGGGTGGCCATTGTCACTCTTGTCATTTGGTATAGTCTCTAATGACATGTCCATCAAATGCTGAAAATTTTGATATGTCGCATGGCTAGTTTTTGTTTAAATTAGAGGATGGCCAATTCCTCCGGGGCTTGCGGAACCTGTTCCAGGGACATTGGGTGGCCATTGTCACTCTAGTCAATAAGCATGGTGTCTAATGGCATGTTCATCAATTTCTGAAAATCTTGATGGACTGCACGTCTGGTTCTGTTGAAATCAAAGATTGGCCACTTCCTCTGAGGTTTCCGGAACCTGTTCCAGGGACTTTGGGTGGTCTATTCTGGAATTCATATACGCCATCTTTCAGTTCTTATCTAAACCTGCAACTTTGCACAGCATTATTTGGTTCTATCTTATTGTCTGAGGTTCGTAAAAAGCGTGGGTACCCGGGTACCCCGTCACCCGTTTAAGGGGTACAAATAGTACATAGCCCCTGATTAGCCCCTCCTTCACCCACATTTCTTGAAATTTCCCCAGATCGTTTATGTTAGCATTTTACAAGATGTCAGAAAGCTTCATAACGATAAACATCACGTACATGATTTTATTTCAATTCAAACATCAAAATGGGTACCCGGGTACCCCGTCACCCACATAAGGGTTAAACAAAACTATCGGGATGAGACGTAAACAAACATGTCATGTAATATTCATTGCTCCGAGACTGAAATGTTCGTTACTCGACAAAAAGTACATTTGATTGAGCTGAGTTTTGTGTCTGTTATGACTCCATTTTATGTCAAAATTAAAGCTCGTATATGTCAGTCTCAGAGCACCTAAATCTACATGAATTTTTCTAAGTGTGCACTTAATTGAACTGTTTGGCTTTGTATTTACTGCTCGACAGCAAAACAGATGTACTTTGGTGCACTTTCATTACTGATTGCTGAGGTCATTCTGATGGTTTACATATGATATGATATGATATGATAGTGGTTTACCACTCATTGAAGCACGGAAACTAAGTCCAACAGCAGTGGGCTCTCTTCTCTGTTTGTCTTGATCAAGCTTAATAACCTCTGATTGTCCTCAACATGTCGCTGTATGAAGGGCCAAAAACGGATTGGGTAGATCGATAGGCAAAGTCGCCTATACGCATCTACGGAACAATAAAGAATCTCCTTCCAGCAACTTGATCAGCCAATTGGTCAAAAAGACAAGCCCCCCAAACAGGAAGATGCCTCAATGAGTGGGGAGAAGAGCCCGCCCTTTATCCACGAAATGTTATCAACAGGGAGGTGGAATTCCCACTCTCCCCGTCCAAATCGCCCTGTTGGACCGTCCCTTCCCTTTTATATGTGTACACTGAAACCTCCATTTATGAAGTCTTTTTTTACGCAGAATTCAATTTTCGTCCCTCTTTCTACGAAGTAAATCCCAAATAACGAGGTTTTTTTTACGAAGTAAATTCCAAATAACGAGTTTTTTTTTTTGTGATTTTGGGAATCTGGAAAAAAAACTGTGAAATACCCCACAATATAGGTATCTTTGGAAACGAAGCGACGTGTAGGAACCAGAAATCTATGTCTGACGCCATTTTGAAATCCAAAATGGTGGTATCCGGTTTCAAAAAACCTGGAAAATAATGTCAAATACCCCACAATATGGGTATTTTTGGAATCGGAGTGACGTGTAGGGACCGGAAATCGATGTTTGACTCCATTTTGAAATCCAAGATGGCGGTATCCAGTTCATGGAAAACTGGAAAATACTGTCTATACTCCACAATATGGGTATTTTTGGAATCAGGGTTACGTGTACGAACTGGAAATCCATGCCTGATGCCATTTTGAAATCCAAGATGGCGGTATTTTCATTTCAGTTTTCACATGAGCCAGATACCACCATAAATGGCGTCAGACATAGATTTCCAGTTCGTACACGTAACCCTGATTCCAGAAATACCCATATTGTGGGGTATTGACAGTATTTTCCAGTTTTTCATGAATCGGATACCGCCATATTGGATTTCAAAATGGCGTCAAACATCGATTCCCGGTCCCTACACGTCACTCCGATTCCAAAATACCCATATTGTGGGGTATTTGACATTATTTTCAAAAGTTTTCTGAAACCGGATGCCGCCATATTGGATTTCAAAATGGCCTCAGACATAGATTTTCAGTTCTTACACGTCGCGCTGATTCCAAAAATAACATATATTGTGGGGTATTGACAGTATTTTCCAGTTTTTCATGAACTGGATACCGCCATCTTGGATTTCAAAATGGAGTCAAACATCGATTTCCGATTCTAAAAATACCAATATTGTGGGGTTTTTGACAATATTTTCAAAAACCTCTTTTTACGAAACAAATCCTAAATAACGAGTTTTCATTTTACGAAGTAAATACCAAATAACGAGGTTTGTTTTACTAACTAATTCGATTTACGAACCCCCGGTTTGGTTCGTAAATGGAGGTTCCAGTGTATTTCAATGTATTTACGAGTTGATTGTTATGATTATTGGCAATAATGCTTAAATTTCGATGAAGATCGTGCTATTTATTTTACCTTTTTTTGTGATACTCATCATCACAGAATTCATCCTTGAATCGTAGACCAGGTCCATCAACAATACACTCGTTCCGAGAAGGGGCTCATGGTCATCTTCTTCTTCTTCAGGTTCGCTCATCACCCGGAATGTCGTTTGGTCGAATGCCGTTTGACCGAATACTTGAAAAGAGATTTCCAATTTTTTAACACTACTAGATTTCTTAATGGCAGCCCTGTAGACTTTTTTTACTTTCTGATTTTTTGACATTACAAATACGGGATTTTTTGTTAAATTGTATATTGTATAAAACTGAAATTTAATATTGCCGATGGATTCATTATTCTTTTAAAGATAAGCTTTTAGTTATATAATTGGTATTTTTAGCCACTCTTTTTAACATTAGCAGCTCTTTAGAGTTTTGATGATCTTATTATTTTTTGCACAGTAAACGCAGCTTGTCATAAAATTAAGACAAATCATAATTTTAAAAAGAAGATTTTTCCTTTTTTCAAACATGAGCAGTTCTTTGGAGTTTTAATTGGTAAAAGGAACCAATTCAATAAATCATCATTTAGTGTTACGAACAACCTCCCATAAATATAAAATAGGTTACGCTAACGATTCCCTTATGTACGCCTGCGGGTTAAGCATAATGAAAACAACATTACACATAGAATTTACTTTATCGGTTCAGATTTGAATCGGTAAAACGAACACATACATCAGTTTATGAGTGCTCAACTATATTTCCTAAGGATGACGCGAAATTAACGTAATACATAACATATAACATAACATATGAAATTGCACTTACCTGTTCACAACCAAATCTTATCTTATTTTCTTTAACCGGTTCTCAAAAACACATATTTTAGCCTTACCAAGAATTTCCCATAAATAGAAAGCCTATAACTTAACCCTCCAATGCCCATAAGGTATGGGCGTTGGAGGGTTAAGTTGTAGACTTTACAATTCTATTTGTACTACCGCAAATAAAAATTGAAATCAAATTCGTTACAGTTTGGCACATTTTTTGGAGACCTAGATACAAATTCGAAGAGCAGTGCGAAACAGGAGGTTGAAATCCGCCATACTAACACTACCCAAACTAATGGATATGCATAACCCGACAAACAATAATAGTAATTTGTTAGACTAGTTAAACTAGTTAACATCGACATCTCAAGGGTTTTATACTACCGTCAGAGAATTGCATAACTATCGCCGCCGTTCTGAGAGAAGGAAGATGGGCGTCGGTAAAAACAACTTGTCATCATTCTCCGGATAGAAACAGAACGTAAATAACAAGTTGCTTATCAGTGCAGTCGTGTGGTTTGTTGCTCTGTATTACATGACTAACTGACTAGGATGGCCTACAAACTATCATTGCCTCATGTGAGTGGCTAATGATCCTTTGTTGGGGTAGTCAGCAGCATTATTTAAACTAGACGACTGAGATGAGTCGGTATAGTTGGAGTTCAGGGTAGAATTTGCTTAAATGAGGACTCGCCTTCAATTTAAGGTGTTTTTTATTTGTGTGTTAGTCACATTAACACATTTTAGGCAATTCGTGACTTGTCCGGGATGAGATGGTACGCAGGTCCCGTTTCCATGATGAAGTTTACCTGTGAAGTTTCTTCAGGCTACCAAATGTTGAACGGTTAATTAATCTTTTTTTTATTTAATATTACATCCACTTTGAATCATATTAAATATATGTTGTGAACATTGACGATACTAAATATAGGACCATCGTAAAATTTACGAGCAATTTGAGCTTGATAGGCATTTCTAACTAACTTTTAAAAGTGTCTGGATTTCAGTCTTACCGGTATCCATATTGCGTGATTTAGAGAATATTGATGTCATACGTCATAATATCGATGTACCAGTCATGGCAAAACGTTCCTATTATGGTGTGTTCCAATTATGTCATACATGAATTCCGTAGTGTGAACTTAGATTTCATTGATTGATTTTCTGAACCAGACAACACATTGGAGAAGAAAGGTATTATTAAAGCAAATAATGATGAGTAAACCCGTTTTGTTTGAACCCTTGTGATTTTGAATGCCATGATTTTGCTTAGTCACTCAATATATTTGAAAGAAAAAAAAAACAAATGAATCACCCCTAGTAACCTGCCTACCAGCTCCGTCGCGCCAATTGCTACACGACGCGACGTTCGTGACTGTTCTTAATTTCCTGCAAATTGCGCGTTTTCTCGGGAATCGCCAAAGGAGGAAAGAAATAAAACCTGATTCAACCGTGCGGCGCATTTTGGCGGGCAATGCACCACGTGGCCTCAGAGCTCCCGAGAACAACAACTACGGGGCGGTCTGGCGGTAGAACACGATTATGAAATCATTCTCGGGACGTTGTGAAATCGACTAATTTTAGAACGTCAACAAGCATCATTTCGAAATCAGCCTGTCTCAAAACGGAAAGACGACCGTTGGGTGGGGGAGTGAGGACTCGTTATTAAATCCCAAAATGGGGCCTCCACATGCACACACATGCAACTCGCCCGACGAAGCCCACCCATACGAATGCAATCCGAGTGTACGGCGCATACACAAAGTCACCCCATCACATTCGCCGAATCCCGTTCTGTGGGTAAACAAATTACGCCACTCGAATTGAATTCTGTTGACCCCGAAAGCGTTACGTAGGTATAGTGGGGCTCGATGGCCGCCTATGATGAGCGACTTTAAACAGTTTGCTAACTACAGGCCCGTTACCAAAACACGCCAGTGTTCACGATAGAGGAAGATTGCGAATGAATCGAGACCGAAATATAAATAAACAGGGAATTAATTGCGAGTAAGCCAAGTGATTTTTATTGCAGATTATTGACATCGTATTTTTTTAACGGTCGGGAGAAACTCGTGCACATGAGAAAGTCGTTTATACGGCACACGACTTTAATGGCAAACGGTTGGAGAATAAGTAGCGACAGAATCTAGGAATTGAATGAGATTCACGTCTGAGGTAAAAACTAATAAAAATGTACCTAACGTGGTGTCATTCCAGATTTGAGATATTTAAAATATATACGAAGCCAAGGGCTCCAATAACTAAGAGTACAGTAGAGTTGGCCGAGTAGTCGTTGGAACTAGATGGACAGTCGTGATTCAGGTTCTCTATTAAACTTTTTCTTCGCGCATCATCTTTATAACTGAGTAAAGCCATGCCAAATAGTGGAAAAATTAAAAAAAAATTAGATTTTACTTCTCTGATTTCTATGAAAATACGCATAATTCAGGGTGGCCAGTGAACCGGGAAAACCGGGAAATATCCGGGAATTTTAAAAGTATCCGGGAAAACCAGGAAAAACCCGGAAATTCGACGGGAGAACCGGGAAGATATCTTTACCATACCATAGGAACACATCTCAGTGGCACCGGTAGTGTATTGGTAAGCGTGATTACTTCTCACCCCAGCAGGCCTGGGTGCAATCCCTGTCTGTGCCGCCGGGATGTTCTGAGGCATAACATCTCTCATCACGCCTTCCTTCGGAAGGGAAGTAAAGCCGTTGGTCCCCGGTTCATGAGTTTGATGGGTCGATATGTAGGGTCCAGGTGTAGGTGCTGCCTCCCTGGCGTTGGTAGCATTGGTGCTCAGCACAGAAAACAAATGAAGGGAAAAAATAGGAACACATTTTTACACCAGATTTTTAGAAAAAATAAACCATTAAAACAGAATGGTTCTTTATCAAATTGATGTCTTGTTCTATTTGCTGCATAATTTTCTTTAGTATCACATTTTATTGTTTTCAAAATGTATTCACTCAGCAATATTTCAAATTGGTTTTTGTCGTATCAATTTCAAATGTAAAGTGTATGTGCCTTAAAATGCAATATTGAAAATGCTGGACTTTGGAAACAAATATTTTTAAAAATCAAATCTGAATTATTCTTTTCCGCGGTTTTAATTTTTCGTTTTAAAATAACCATGCAATTTTTCAAAATGCTCATGACATGAATTCTAGAATTAACTTGGAATTCTGCTCTGAATTATCATAGAATTCTTCTGAAATCAACCAGAAAACATTCCACGCAATAATTACCGTTGAATTCATGTAGAATTTCCTTGATTGGATCCTCCTTAGAATTCCCTTGAACCTAGGGGCTGTTCATCAACTGCGTATGTACGAAGACTTTGATTCAGTGGAAATTCTTTTATAAATTTTGTTTTAATTCAATTCAAAACAGCATTCTTACTAGGGTAGATGTACCAGTTATGGCTATACGTTCCTATTATGGTGTATTCCAATTATGGCCTATGGAAATTCTATATACCATAATTGGAGAACACTATAATAGGAACGTATGGCCATAACTGGTACATCTACCCTAATTATTAGCATGTTTTTTGCAATGCATTTTGTTGGAGCTCTTTGATGAATCTTTTGCACTAGGGTTGAAATTATCTCCAGACCACTCTTCGAACTCTGTTTCTTGTTGAATTCTCATCATAATTATCTTAGAATTCTTTTTAAAATTGTCATTTTCCTCACAATTCCCATACAAATCCTATCAGAATCACGTAGAAAATTTAATTATTCTCCACAGAAATTCCTCCAAATTCTTATCTAACAGTTTCAAAGGACATCATGTCAGAATAATTCTGGAATTCTGCTCAGAACTTCTCCTTCGGAAAAATAATGTGGGATTCCTCCTCAATATAGCGGTGCCGGTGGTATAGTGGTAAGCGTGATTACCTCTCACCCCAGCAGGCCTGGGTTCAATCCCAGTCGGCGCCGCCGGGATGTTCTGAGGCATAACATCTCTGATCATGCTTTCATTCGGATGGGAAGTAAAGCCGTTGGTCCCCGGTTCATGAGTTGATGGGTCGATAGGTAGGGTCCAGGTGTGGGAGCTGCCTTCCTGGCACGTCGGTAGCATTGGTGCTCAGCACGGAAAACAAGATCGACGGAAAACAAATCAAGGAAAAAAAACCAAAAAAACCTCCTAAATATTTGTTTGAAACCAACACCTTGAAAACTTTTAAATTTTACTAAAAATTTCAGGGTTTGTGCGAAAGATACTATAGATTGTTCTGTACTTTGTTTATACCCTCAAAATGCCTCCAAGTCTCAGAACCTTGACAATTATGACTCCACGACCATAAGTATGATTTTTTTTCTTTCAAATCTGTGATCTTGAAAATTTTCGAAAATCTCATATTTTAATTATTTTTCTCGAAATTTTGCATCACGAAGATTGATAACAAATTTGGAAGAAAATGTCTAGCTTCAGACTCTACACAAATGTCAAAGCCCCAGAATCTTTGAATCTTCTTAAATCACTTTATTTTGATCCTTTCAGTAAATAAGGTTTTAGCAATATTCTTCAAGCATTGGTCTATTGGATGTGGGTATTAAATTTCATAAGCCATGTTTAGTTTCACGTTGAGCGGGTTCCAACGTCAGTTGGTTTCCCATATTATTTTTTTCGTGTTTAACTTTGCACGAGTACTGAAAGGTTTATATTTATGTTAGTATATACAATGGGGTATTAAAAACCTTCCGGTGACAACATTACAAAATCTGTTCAAAGTTTTGCTAATTGCTTTGTAAAAATTTTGATTTTTTTTCTCGCAATATTTATGTTATTTGTGCACAGGAAACAATTTTCTGGCCTAAACAAATATGGCTGGATCATGTTCCTGTGAATACGGGTCGTTAGTCCATAACCGCGCTTAATCGTTTTTAACCCATCATGTGACATCTCAAATCACATGAGCATTCAAAATAAAAGATCAATGGTGGTCATATCGAGTATCTACACACCAAAAAATTATGAATTTTACTGGCGATGTAAACATCCATGCATGCAAACATTCATACATGTAAACTTCCTTTTCACGTAAATTAGCAACTTGCAAGAAATGTTGCAAACAAAAGTGGACAGTTGCATACAATATATGGGATATTGCATGACATGTCTCATACATTTATACGATCTATAATCTAAATTTGCCATTAGCCAAATACATCCGTAGACCATAGGTCCACCGTTGTATAATTGGCAATGCACCCGTGTACTGAATGGGAATTGTGGGTTCGAATCCCACCGGTGCCCTTAGATTTTTTCGCAAATTTTCTCACACGCACGTCTCTTGCCGATGATATGTGCTAACCTCTCAGTATCTTCTAACTGTCGCATATAACAAATAAAAATTGACTTTCAGTCGCTAACCTAAATCTAAATTTGTATGATATTTTTATTAGCTGTGTAGGACCAAATAGGACATGTTCCATGTAGTGTAGACCCCAGGGGAAGTGGCCAGTTTCTGAAACTAAAACCCACCATACGGAATCTCAAATCACATGAGGATTCAAACATGAGTGCAATGTTGTATCAAGAATCCAGAAACACAACAGATCCCATTAGGTTGTGTAGAAATCAATAAAGCATCGAATCTTCTTATTTGACCTTGATGATCATATATTTTTCGTCCGCTATCCGAGTGGGATCCGCGTTCATCGATTTCATAAAATTCGCAATTTCATCCATGGATGGTTTCGCCGAGCCATGTGCGAAACTGAATCTTATCATAAGCTTTATTTCTACCGATATCTCCACTAGTTGTTTGCTTCCAACGGGGAACAGTAAAAGCGAACGAACTTCAAACAATGAGCAAGCACTGCAAGAACGGGTTGCTATCGAAAAACAGACTATCGCGTGACTCGCACTGAAAAAAAAACACCACACCTGCTTGTGTCGACAGCTAAGAGAGAACGGTGAAACGGTGAAAAGTTCGGCCTTTTTGCATCTTGTAAAACTTTAAAAATGGCGTACTTGAAATTAAAAAAAAGGCACGTAAACGGCATTCCTAATTGAAAAGACGTCTGAGACAAAGATACATGTAAAAATAATGTCCTTCTGGAAAAAATAAACGAAACATGGTAAAATCCAAAATATTTCAAAATATGCGTGCACGGTTTTTGAAATTTGATTGTCAAAAAGAGCAAATTTTTGAAATAATCTTAAACTATGGACACTTGAAAACTAACATTAAAAAAAGATAAAAAGAACTTTCAGCAAATCTTTGGGTTTTTTTTACGTAGGATTACGTCTTTTGGCAACATAAGGGGGGGGGGGGAATTTCAAAAAACCCAAATCGACCGCATTACGAAAAGTGGTCAGGGTTTGACGACATATAACGCTGTCAATAGCGGAACAAGAACTTTCAGCCAATCTCTGGATGTTTTTTTTTTACGTAGGATTACGTCTTTTGGCAACATAATGCTGGAATTTCAAAAAAACCCAAATCGACCGCATTACGAAAAGTGGTCAGGGTTTGACGACATAGTCAATAGCGGATGGATTTTTAGCTACGAATCTGCTAAATTGAACACTTTATTAATTTTCAATATGTCACTACTAAAAATTACGCAAATGTCCAACTATTGCAATAGTGATCAAAATTATCACAAAATTATGCCTGCACACAGCGCATTCCCTAACACAGATTTCAAAATCGAATTCGATCCTGTCTCCCTGAACGATGCTTAGTCAATCACCGTGTGTGGTGGTGTCCGGTCGGACTTCAGCAGCAACAGCAGCAGTGCTTTCGGCGCGTGGCGTTGAACATTGTACACAACGAAAGGCTGCCCGCAAGCAGCGAGCTGCAGCCCACATAAGCGTCCATTCACCAAAGAAGGAGGAAGAAGCCTTACCGCTACTGATCGTAATCCATTCTCGTGAGTCGCTGTGGGCCATCTATGCCAAGCGCGTCACCCTCGTTCCAAGCATTACTCAACCATCACGACAAAACGGTCATTTTCAGGAACACCAGAAATAGTTTTTTTTTTACATTTGCAAGCTGAACATTGCATTATGTCCTAAGTAACATGTGTGCTGCAAATACCTAGGAATGTCATTACATTCCCGTGGGGATGCAAAGAGAAAGTTGATGAAGAGAATCTGTCAATGTCAACTTAGAACCTAATGCAAAGGTCAGCTTGATTTTTCAAGCTCATCAATCGAATGTCAGTTCCCATATCTAGATAGAGCTGGAATTAGGGCGTAACAGCTTTTGTAAACAATGGCTTCTCTCGATGATTTATCGGAAGTCATGGCTCTCCCTGGCAAATCGACATCACCATCGAGTAGAGGAAGAATTCTCCTACCCGATGGATATGTTGGTTTGTGTAGACGTGCCTTCAATTCCGAGAAATCAACAAGAGAAGTCATTGTTTACAAAGGCTGTTACGCCCTAATTCCAGCTCTATCTAGATATGTTAAAATCCAACATGCCATATATTTTTAAGACAACATTAGTGGTGCATGAAAGTGGTCTGATTTTGATCCAGAGATGATGGATTTTAATTCTGAATATTTTTCTACGAATCTGCTTAAATGAATACTTTGACAGTGAGCATGCATAAGGGCGTAATGAATCGAGATCGATGAGTTCTTGCTTCTTCTTTTTGTTTCCTGGTTGACTCCTTGTCGTTGCTTGCATCCGGATACGTCGGTACTCTTCACGTTTGGTGCTCGCCTTGTCCGTGGACAAATGATTTCTACCGCAATTTGCACACTTGAAAGCACAAGCTCCTTCGAGGATGCATTGTTCAGTGAGATGCTCTTGGAAGCAAAAGTTACACTTTGGCTTCAAGTTGCAGTTCCGAGTGCCATGTCCAAAGTTGAAGCAGCGCTTGCACTGCGTGACACTCCGGTTGGGTCCTTAGTGCGCCTCCCATTTGATGATGACATTGTTGATCGAGTGGATAGCTTGCAAAGCTATCGTCGGTTCATGGGAAAAACCGCCAGTGAATGGAGCTTGTAATTTTCTGTCGATGTCCTTGGTTTCCATGATGAGTAGTCCTCTGACCACTGCCTGAGTGCCTTGAATGGTTTCTCTGCTGCCACGTCATGCTTGTAGAACTCTACGCCAGCCTTGCTCAGGTACGTCTTGGATTTATTGTATTCATTACGGGTTGAGGTGACGATTTTTATCCCCATCCTAGTGAGCTGGAACTCGGCGGTGACACCGATCGCTTGCATTGTCCGCATAAGCTTGTCCAGTGGGACCAATTTAACTACCAGAGGGGACAGTTTTTGCTTTGTTGCGAGAGGCTTTCTTGATGGTCCTTCGCCATGATGTTTGCTTGACTCGGTGTCAGGGTAGTTGCCTGCAGGTGTTGCTTGCGAGAATTGGTTGTCTTCCGCATCTGCGAGGATCGCAAATCGGTTGTTGTTCTGACCTTGTTCTTCAATGTGACCTTGTTGAAAACTTGACTACACTTTGCGAATGTTCCAATATGCGTTCGCTTACTAAATGTTTACACTGGAATCCCAATCAATTTCCGCTAAACCAAAAGTTTTGTGCACGAAAATGCGTAATTTTGACATCAGAAACGAGGCGTTTCCGTGATGGGAAAAGTGGTTTCCCTAACACAGTCACCGAATATTGATTCCAAGCACTGAGCATGCCAAACCGTACCTGTATTTATGCCTTTTGTTGCAAATTCTACGCCCCGCCTATTAAGAGAATTATGCTAAAAAAAAATCTTGCCAAATTTGCATAAAAATCATAAACGTAGGTGCCGTCCGGTAGGCTCAGAATCGAGGACAAATTTCCACAGCCTTCTTCTAGACTGGCTTCCAAGCTTCCAACCCATCGATCCTTTTCAGGACCACAAATGACTGATAAAAGAGTTAACTAAAGAGTAAGACCCGAGTAGCACACTTTCATCACAATAAGTTACAGCAACTTGTTTATGACTGAAATAAGGCGTATATAAGTTTCTAAAATTAATTTGTGACAAGCGTGCTACTAGGGGAGCTTGTTTCCAAGACATATACCGTCCATGATTGGCTTGTACAACATGGACATCGAAAGAGTACCTCACAAACAGAACTCTCAAATTGCTTCCGAATTTCAACCTATCGAACTTTTTCTCTGGTAACGAGGTAAGAAATCCATTTAATATATACACTGGAGTCGCTTTTTACGCGGGTGATACGTCCCGCGTAAAAAAAAAACGCGTAAATTCCGGAATCCACGTAAAAAAACCACGTAAATTCCGAAATCCGCGTAAATTCCGAAATCCACGTAAATTCCGAAATCCACGTAAATTCCGAAATCCGAGTAAATTCCTAAATCCACGTAAATTCCTAAATCCGCGTAAATTCCGAAATCCGCGTAAAAAAAAACCGTGTAAAAAAACCACGTAAAAAGCGACTCTAGTGTATAACGATAAACCGCGTAAATTCTGAAATCCGCGTAAAAAACCAAAACCCGCGTAAACAAACCGCGTAAATTCCTAAATCCACGTAAAAACTGTGTAAATTCCGAAATCCGCGTAAAAAAAACATGTAAAATAACCGCGTAAAAGCGACTCCAGTGTACTATGCTTTTGCTGTGACATCTTAACTACCTTTCGTAATCCTACTTCAAATCTACGTTCGTGTCTTGGATACAACCTCCTACTTTTTTAGTTCACGTTTTTGTGTACTTTTTACAGCATATGATATTTAAAACATATCATACATTATTTCTGAACATAAACTTCATGAGAAAACGTTTTAACAAAGAGTTTAAAAGTTGACGGACAGCTTTTGGTTCTTGAGTTTTGTCTATTTTCAAGTGTTCATAATTTTAAACATGCCAAAGTTTTCATTTTTCATATTTTTTTAGATATTTATGTTTTTAATATTTCCAAATACCGTGCGGGACCGAAATCCGTACAGCACCGAAATCCGTACACCCTGTTGAATTTGTTTATTTATATGCATCTCAACAATGTAAATATTATACATGAATACATATTCATGTTCATTCATGCATTAGCTTGATGTTTACGTCAACAATTAAGCAGTATGTCATACAATTAGAATAAGAAAAATAAAAACCTTATCACATGTCGGGCATTTCTATCAATCGGTTGCGTTCTTAACGATTTTCTAAGAAAATCTCTCGGATTTACTTCCAGTTGTTAAGCGTATTTAAGTGATTTTTGCAAGTAGTTTCCTGAAGGTCGATCGGAAAGGTAAGTGATTATCGTTTTATATCTCAATTCTAAGCAATGGATCTTCATATGGTATTTATTTATGAAAATTAGTACTGTACGGATTTCGATCCATATATATCAGCTGATTCTAAATCCGTACACTTGTGCATTCACAATGACGACTCCACGTTATCCAATGTTTTTCAGCAGATCATGGAAGCTAAATACACGCCGGAGGATTTGGAGAAGACTGTGGCAATGATGCGTGCGGGGAAATCTTACCGAGAAGCATCCAGGGATTTTGCCGTTCCATTTACCACCATAAGAGATGCCGTATTGAATCGCTACTCTCTTATTTTATTCGTATTGTAATGTTAAATTATTAATATCTTTTAATGAAGAACGTCAAGAACCAGCCGAAAAGGAAAACAGCGCAGCTCCTCTACACCAACACGCATATACAAATTACAGAGAGCAGACAGAAATGGGCAAGAGAGCATTCCCAACAGTAGCCACCAGCGAGGAATGGCCGGAAATATACATGAAAGTGAACTGCATTTTTATAATTATTACTCTCTTGACGTTTTAAATTAAATTAAGTTTTAGTCGTTAACTTACGTTTATTTTATTTTTCATGCACAAAACGAAAAACTAATCTTTGATGTCAGTTCATTGTCTTTTTATGTTGGTTTCTAAGATGGTTGTAATTTTTTTTTTTCACTTATCCGCCATTATAGGGTAACCATCTTAGGAACCGCTCATTCTATCGCTTGATGCTAGTGGGTTGGTGGAGCGTTTCTATTATCGGTGTATTAAAGATGTTTCGGCAGTCTTCTATTCAGTTTGCTATTATTGATTCGACAACATTGTCCAAGCTACACCGCCCAGTTTATTCCCAGTTAATAATGTTTTTTAGCGTTGAGCTGGAGTGCCCCCAAGTTCCAAAGTATAGCGCATCTTGCACGTTATCACATGTCAAATTTCAAAGACCTCGAAGTTGTGATCGGAGGTAAACTCTAGTAATAATATTTAACCCAAAGCACTGGTATAGAATAAAATTTGGAGGAAATGAATCCTTAAGCATGATATTAGTTAGCATAAAAATCCAGAGCAGTCACCTTCTTAAATAAAAAGAAATCAGTTACCTTTCCTTTGAATCGATTGGAGCATCAATTAATCTAATGCTGATATTACTAGTTAAAAAATAAAAGTAAAAAAATGAACTTGAACCTTTGACGAATGATTCTTATGTAAAATCGTACGCTGAATCCAACAATATAAATATCAATTATTTTAACGCTAAATTAGAGGTAAGAGATTTTTCGTTCGATCAATTGAACATCAATTGTCAGTGAGATTAGTGGTATTGTTATTATTTTATAGTTGTTTTTTAAAGTTTTCCTTAGAAAAATTGAATTTCTGCTAATTTTTTAAGCAATGTAAATAAAAATGTTTATTGTGGTTCTACCATTACCCTCACGGAAAAAAATGTTGTAATGATCGAAATCAAATTTTATCACGTTTAATTCAGCGTTAAAATAATTAATATAACTTCATTACAGCCGGAGGTATTTGTGGTTTTAGTAAACACGTTTTTTTTATAGTGATATTTAATTTTGTAGCTTTTTTTTTTTTTTATTATAGTCACTTTAACATTCTAGGGTCATTCGTGACTTGTCCGGGGATGAGATTTGAACTCGTGACTTTGGCGTGAGAGGTATAAATGTTAACCACTACGCCGGGGTCGCCCCCAATTTTTTTAGCTATATCTCAAAAACTATCCTACTGAGATTTTTTGGACTACATTTTTGGATTCAGCGCACGATTTTACATGGGAAATGACCATCAGCGTACAACGTTCAAATATGCTGTACACTATTGTATTTAAACGAGTATATCTGTTTTGGACTCCTAGCCAAGCAACTTCTGAAAAAAATACTTTATTCAAGACAGCAACATGTTTTTTTTTTTCATAGATTTAGATCGATTTACATGCATGTACGGATTTTGATTCATGACTGTACGGATTTTGATTCATCCTCAACACAGTGTACGGATTTCGATTCAAAATTGTACGGATTTTGCTTCAATCGTAGAACACTGTACGGATTTTGATTCAAGAGATGTGCAATTTAAATACTTTTTTCTTATAATTAAAGGTAAATTTAAGACCTGGTGTTTGCAAATAATGGTAAAATAAAGATAAATGTATGGGGAAAAGATGTGATACAGAGCATAATGTGATAGCATTATTTAGTATTGACCGTTAATGATTCTCTCGTGCTTAGGTGTACGGATTTCGGTCCCGCACGGTACTATTTTTCTCTACAACTTTGTCTCAGGCGTCATTTTGATCAAAATTGCCGTTTCCGTGTTTCATTTTTCTTTTAAATTCCAAAGACGCCATGGGGGCCTTATCGTCTAGTCAGTAAAGGCACGGTTTTACCAAGCAGGAGGCGGCAGATTCGATTCCCGGTCCGGTCTAGGAATTTTTCGGGTTGGAAAATTACTCGACTTCCCTGGGCATAGAGTATCATTGTGCTTGCCACACAATATCTAAATTCATGCATTGGTATTGGCATCGAAATCTCTCAATTAATAACTGTGGAAGTTTATTTAGAACACTAAGTTGAGAGCACGCAAAAAGCTAATATGCGCTAAGCAATAAGCTTGAAATGCGAATAAGAAGAAGACGAGAATGTTGAAAATTTTACAAGATCCAAAATGGCCGAATTTTAGCAAAGATATGAATCATAACCAATAGCAAACAATTAGGGGAGGATGGTATACAACGCACCCCCTGGGCAGAACGCACCAGCTGACTTTCATTTGTGTTTTTCATGGCTTTTTCATAACTTTTTTGTTGTCTTATCAAGCAGCACTTCTAGCATAGCATCTGAACTCAAAATCCTGCATGATAAATCCTAGAATTGGATTAAAAATTCCAAGAAAAACCCAAAATAAAATGAAAAAGTGCGTCTTACCCCGGGGGTGCGTTATGTACTGTTCTCCCCTACAACATTCCATGCAAATCGTTAAAGGTCGAGTTTTTCCGATTCGTCTTTTGGCGTGGAACTGCTCAAAGGTAAGGCAGGCATGTTTTAGACAGAACATGTATCTGAATCCATCATTATTCATTAATCATTAACATTTTTTTAAATTTAATTCGATTGATACTTTAAAAAGTTAAAGTCTTGAGTTTATGTACTTAATAATCACATCATGTTTTAAAGGTACCACTCTCTTTATGTGGCTTGCTCCCTACTGGAGAATATATATCAGCGAGCTTGGGATAAAAGATCGAGATAGCGTTTTAAAATATTCTTGAATCTCAAGACAATCGTGAATCGTACGTAAAAATCATGAAGTGTTAGGGAATAAATATATTTAAACTCCAACTCAGGGTACCACAATATAGTCAAAAATGATTGGATTTTTCTGTCCTAAAAAAATACAATTCGTTGCTCAGTTTAATCAATGGAAATAAAAAGACATTTTTCTACTAATTTCTGTTCAGTCGTTCTCAGATCCAGATCGTTAAAACCTAACTTTTCACAAACCATTTCATGTTTACATGAAAATTACTATGGAAACTCAATGTTTGACTTTTGATTTTCTAGCTGTTTGACATATTGACGAAGCATAGTGTCTATCCTTCACAATAGCCGACGTCATGTCACCTACTTTAAAAGAGTTAACATTCTCCATTTAACTTCCTATTGGACATAAATGTTCCAGTTAGTGATACCTACCGCATAAATCAACCTTCCTGTCCCGTCGATTTAATTGGACACTCAGGCTTTGACTTTAGACCTTCACGTCATCCCACAAACCTACATTCGGACCGAAGTCTTGCTGCAACAAAACATAAATCTCATTCCATCAGCAGCATTGGAAAGTGTTACGGCAGCATCGGAGAATTTCTCCCGACTCCCGGCACCCTGATCTCCCGAAGTAATTGCGTTTCTTTCCAACTTCACCACACAGCCAGCCGAGAAGCATGAGCACACTATCTCAGCGCTAGCTCCTCCAATTGCTGCTGTGATTGTGAAGCTAAAGGTACGGCCACACTGGCATCCTATGTCGGACGAGACGATTTTTTTTTTGCGGCGGAATGAGAGAGACACTAATGGTGGTAAGCTCCAACTGGTATTATCCTCGGATTAAATCCTGATCAAGACTGAACGGTTGCGTTGATGTCGACATGAGAGTTAATCAACACGTTTCTAAGCAAACACTTTGCAGATCATCCAAACAGGGACGGGATTAAAAGTTAATCCGAGTTGGAGCTTACCGCCATAAGTACCATAGAAATAATCCCAAGACCAGGGGGTCCCGAATAAAACATGCTCAATCTTTTGGTTCAGGAAGTATCGGACCTTTGGTCCCAAGCTAAATGAAGCAACCCTTGAAACCTTTGGCAAATCTACGAACCTCTCATATGTTCATGTATTCACAAACTTTGACAGATTCTAGTACGAGAATGGGATACGCTGATCGATCTACTTGGGACCAATGAGTAAGTCAAGTAATGTGCCAATTTAAAATCGTTATTGATTGTTACTAGTACTAGTTGTCTCTCTCATACCTCCGCAAAAAAATATCGTCTCGTCCGACATCGGATGCCAGTGCGACCGTACCTTAATGCTATGGCTTTCTTTCTTCTCGACGCTGCTGCGGAACCATCACAAACTTCTGCGCTGCTGCTGCTGCTGTTCGAGTGAAAGAAGAAAAGAAATGTGAAGTAATAAAAAAAAAACATCGAACCAACACAACACATACATCCCAAATGAGGGAACAAGTTTCTAAATGTTGACCTAGTTACGGGGAGAAATGTACACAACACACGAACGGCGCTGCGGAGAAAGAGTATAAGCATCGAGTAAGTTAAAAAAAAAACTTGTTTGACGACCGCGAAATGAAGGTACGACGGCCATGCCATTCATTATACGCGGTGAAAGTTTTACAAAACCGACACATTGCCAAGCCGCGAGAGCTACGAAGTACCACCTACCTACAAACTTAACTAAACCAATGGTAGAGGAAGGTACTTGCCGTCGGCAGGACGGTTGTCGAAGGCAGTGAAAGGTGGGTTGTGTATTGTGTATATTTTGTTGTATATACAGTTTACGTTTTTGGTGTTGGTTTTGAATGCCCTGGGCCAAGGCTGTTGCTCCGTGGACGTTGTTTAATTCAGAAAGAATTTCATTGGACAGAATGGAAACAAACGGTGAAATGTAACTGAAAATTTGTGATCTAGGTCAGACGTGAATTAATCGCCACTGTTCGGCGCTGATGACGATCATCGTTGCGTAATGTTCAGCGTAATAAGGAAGGAATGAAAAGGTATGACATTTTTCTTAGGAGGGGTGGGACTGGCTTTAGCTTTTCTCTTAGTTGACCATGACGTTAACAAGTCGTTGCATAGTGCTGTTACTCCTATTTTACACGTCACCTACAAGTTTTATAATGTTGATTGTGTAGGTAATATAAGATGCGTTTGCCCACCACAACTTTTTCGTGGATTTCAAGAAGGTGTTGAATTATCGTAAGTACATGAATCTGCAGGTTGAAATATGTATTTAAATCAATATTTGTCATTTACTGTAAATTTAATTTTACTTAAATGAACTTCAAAGCACCCATTCAATATAAACCATATAAGTACTTGGACATAATTTAAGAATTGATTCCGGCTTCTTCTTCTTCCTGGCTTAGACGTTCTTACAGGCTTATGGCTGCTCTCAATAGTAAATGAATTTGTATATAGTTGGACAAAAGCACAATGATTGTCTATGCCCAAAGAAGCCGAGATAATTTCCAACCAGAAAGATGCTCTAACACGGACCGGAAATCGTACCCGTCGCCTCCAGATTGATAAAACCGTGCCTTAAAGTCTGAGGTCAAGCTTCCAACGGTTTAATTCAAAATTGCCAGTTTTAACCGTTAAATATGCACGTATTGCCTCCCTCAGAGAGTCACAAAACATGTTGCGAGAGAGAGCTAGCAGTGTTGCCAATATAACGATAAGAAAGACAACCATTATAATAATTACTATTCGTTAAACGCTCACTTGTTTCGTGTTGGGCTGGGAGACAGCAATCTCTGTGAATGTGGACAAGGTTACCAAGACGCCGATCACATCCTTTGGTCTTGTGCTGAGCATCGTGGAGTCAGATCTGAGCTGTGTGATTCCCTTCGGGCTCGAGGTAGACAACCTAGGTTCCAGTTCGGGATATTTTGGCTAGACGTGATCTGGAGTTTATGAAACTCATATATGTTTACTTTAAGAATACTAACATTATATTGTAAGTTTGATTAACCTTGTGTTTAGTTTGTGTATTGTGCGTGTAGTTTTTTTTAATGTTTGTTTTCAAGATGAATAGAAATAAGTTCGTGTTTTAGGATTAATTAAATATTTGTATAATAAATCATTTTTCAAACCTTCTTCTCCCTTTCCCCATCCAAAAAATTGTAAATCTCCACTAACCTCGAGACGACCGCGAGTAATCGGTTCAATTCCTTTAACTCTAGATTTAAGACATTAATAATGTATAATGCAAATGATAACTCGGCTCTGTAAAGTTTATTCGAATGAGCCTGTACAAATAAATTAATATAAAAAAAAAATTACATTCAAAGTGAGATTGGGAAAGCCATGATCCCAATGATCACATCCAGCATGTTCCGAGTGCCTCCGAGGGCGTGGTCCGAATCTCATTTGATTCAAAACTAAGCATACATTGCGATTCGATCCTGCACGCTCGAAATGAAAATCCCGGTCTATTTACTCCTGGAAGTTTTCGATCAAATTCCTGACTATAGGTACAGTTATTTTTTTTTCCAAAGCAAAAGACTAAAAACTCGAAATGAAATTCACAAGTGAAATCTGCTGCAAAACTCAAGCTAGTTCACACTCCATTGAATACTCTTTTTTCTGCAGCTTAAGCTTAATGGTAAGCTTTATGTTAGCTGATTAATAATGTTTTATTTCTATAAAAGTTGATGTATGTATGAAAAAGTAAGAGGTTGTATCCAACACACGACCGTAGATTTGACGTAGGATTACGAGCTCGGTATCAATATTCGGCGACTGTGTTAGAGAAACCACCCATCACGGAAACGCCTCGTTTTCTGATGATTGAATTACGCATTTTCGTGCACAAAAGGTACGGAATTTTTGGTTTATTCAATAGATAGTAAAAAATGCAAAAATTTATTGAAGGAATTTCTTGCTAAAATTTTTCAATCTTGTAATATTTGCAATCAATCATGTAAATTCGAGTTTTTTTTTTGCTTTTTTTAGCGTTCTGGAGAAAACCCTACCTTAATTCAAAGTGTTTCTGGTTAATTAACAAGATCATGCGGTATTCGGTCATTGCGAGAATTTGTATGTACCACTTCAATACTGTTACGCATTTGACAACAAACGCTTGGTTTGTTGGGTACATTACACTAGTTTACAGCATTTTTGAACTCGGTAAGGTGATGATCATTTCCAATGCAAAATCCTACGCTGAATTCAATGCCGTGGTCAGAAAAAATTAAAGTAGAGCCATTTTTGAGATATACAAAAAAAATTATTTTTTGAATTTTGGACAAAAGTACGATTACTAAAATGTCAATATCTTTGGAACTAGTGCACCATTTTTAAATCTTTTTTTTTATGAAAATGAAGCTAAATAAATTTGCTATCGTTCACTAGAATAATATGTCTTAATTAAAATTTTATTTTTGAAGTCATTTAAAATTTTACAGCTTTTTTTTTTATTTTTCCTGCGAATTTTCCATAAAAATCTTGTTTTAATCAACATTTTTAATGGGATAAAAAGATTCAAAAAATTATTCCATAATTTATTCATAAAGTCCATTCAAAACCAGAGAAAATGAGCCTTTAATGGATGAAATCGGTTGGAAATTGTCGAAGTTATGAGCATTTTTGTAAAACACTTAAAAATGTTGCTGAAATACAACAGCTTTAGAGTTCCTTTTCTAGGTGTCGTTGTTAGCATCCAAATCGCATGTAAAGTTTTCATGGGAGATTCTTTTCTCTACATATCAATTTGATTAAGGTATATCAGGATTTAAACCGAGTTGATACAAAAGAAATTTATTTAGGTTTTATTAAAAATGATTGAGAATCGAATGACTTTGTCTTCGATGTTTTGAACTTGTTTCTCGAATCAGAAACCAACAATAGTCACCCATCATTGCTTCATCCCAAAACCCTTGGTAACGACGTTCCATCATCTTCATTTGTTGCTGAAAACGTTCGCCGTGCTCATCACTCTCGTCACCAAGATTTTCCGGGAAAAAATCCATGTGAGAATGTAGGAAATGTATCTTCAAAGACATATTCACACCTGTGTTCAGTGAAATAAAAGGATTTAAAATTAATTATATGTAACAAACACAATATTTTTGATTTATACCTATTTTCTCATATTTTTTGAGCAATTCATCGACGGCTTCCTCATAATCTGGGCTTCTGAAATTTCCTAAAAAGGTTGTGACAACACGCTGGAACGATTTCCACGCTTCTTCCTCATCTGGTGTCAAAACTGTATTGAATGCGGAATCATTGAGCAGTTTTTTTGATCTGTGGGCCAACAAATACTCCTTCCTTTATCTTTGCGTCAGATAAATTTGGAAATACTGATTTCAAGTACTGGAATGCCGGCCCTTCTTTTTGCAACGCTTTGACGAAATTTTTGAATAGCCCAAGTTTTATATGTAGTGGTGGAAGTATAATGCGTTCTTTTACCACAAGAGGATCATTTTTAACGTTGTCTTTACCAATTGTAAAATTATCCCGTTTTGGCCAATCTTTTCGGACGTAGTGTTCCTTACGAGCTCGACTGTCCCATTTACACAAAAAACACATATATTTTGTGTATCCCTGTTGCAATCCAGTCAACATGGCAACCACTTTAAGATCGGAACAAATTTTCCAATTGTGTTGATTGTAATTTATCAAATTGAGCAATAGAGCCATTGATTCATACGTTTCCTTCATATTAACGGCATGAGCTAATGGAATAGAAGGTTTCTCATTCCCTTGATGCAGTAAAACGGCTTTCAAGCTCAACTTGCTGCTATCGATGAATAAACGCCATTCAGCTGGATCATATGGCTCACCAAACTCTTCAAACAAGCCGTTTACGTCATGGCAAAAACATGCCTTGTCCTTTGTAGAATAATATTTATCAAATTTCTTGTGACGGTTCCTGTGACAAGAAATTTTGACCTCCTTGCTCAGCATGTTGTGTTCTTTCAAGCATGATGCCAGCAATTCGGATTTCTCCTTCGATAAGTCGAGATCTCGCACCAAATCATTAAATTCGGATTGTGTAAACAGTTTTGGGTTTCTTTCCAATTCCACCTCGAAGTCTTCCTCGCATTCCTCCTTGAATTCCTCCTCACTTTTTGTAACGGTCGATTCAACAGAGGGCGCTCGTTTCCGCTTTGGATAAACAGGATACGGGACCGAACTTGAATGTGGAACAGGTTTTGTCATAGAAGCCACTTGTGGATACTCAACTGTTTTGTGACGTCCTTGTTGCTTAACTTTTGTCAAGCAGAAATAACAATCCGTTGCATGACAAAACGGTCGACGCCATATGGTGGACATGCCAAAGGACAAATAGCGACTGACAGATAACAAATAAGTGAGTTATTAAGTAAGACATTAACACTTATCAAAAATAGATGAAGTAAGATAATGTCGATCAGGAAAGGACAAAGCACTACCATGCTGTACATAAATTGTTTATATGAAAGTTATTCAAAAAATCAATTTACCTTGCGCCTGACATCCACCTAGCCAAGCACGTTTTGCACGAACTACATAATACTTTTGGAATCCACGGTTCGTCAAAGTCTCCAGGAAAAATTTTAAAATAAAGCCTGTATGCAGTTTGCAACGAAGCAGTGAAATTGACCGATTTTGTAAATATATAGTTGCCACACGCGTAACAAAACTTTTGAGGATCATTTTTACACTTGAATTCACGTTTTGTCGTATACATCGTTAAGCAATGTTAAAGAAAGAAAGCTGTCAAATTGAGTTGGTTGCGTTAGGTTCTCGCCGAGCGGTCTCACAAACACTAGCGTAAATTATATTGTTGAAAATATCCCATTTAATTTTGCGTGACAGCTGGTAGTGTAAGTGAAATGCACCGTATACGTACACGTCCGCAGAAAGGCTTACTGGAAGTGGTGCATGAACCTAGGAGCGGGTCAACAGCCAATCTTGGAACATTCAATTTCCATGATTTTACAAAAAATTTCATAACTTCGACAATTTCCAACCGATTTCATCCATTAAAGGCTCATTTTCTCCGGTTTTGAATGGACTTTAAGAATAAATTATGGAATGATTTTTTGAATCTTTTTATCCCATTAAAAATGTTGATTAAAACAAGATTTTTATGGAAAATTCGCAGGAAAAATAAAAAAAAATGCTGTATTTTTAAATGACTTCAAAATTAAATTTTTAATTAAGACATAATATTCTAGTGAACGATAGCAAATTTATTTAACTTCACTTTCATAAAAAAGATTTAAAATTGGTGCACTAGTTCCAAAGATATTGACATTTTAGTAATCGTACTTTTGTCCAAAATTCAAAAAATCAAAATTTTTGTATATCTCAAAAATAGCTCTACTTTAATTTTTTCTGACCACGGCATTGAATTCAGCGTAGGATTTTGCATTAGAAACGTTGGTCAACCACTAAAGTTCACACTTTTTATGTTGTTTTGTAAACTAGTGTTATCAAAGAGCTTTGGGGGTGATGTGACTGACTGCTGAGCGAGCGAACGTTCAATGAAAATTAACTCTTAAATAACAATAATTTACGGTGGCCCTGAACAGAACCGTTTTGTCGTGATGGTTTAGTAATGCTGAGCTATTAGGGTGTTCAACACCGATGAGGCTGGTGAGCTGTATGTTGTTTGGAACTAGCGTGACGCACTTGGCATAGATGACCCACAGTGGCTCACGACGAGCAACTGAATCCGATCAGTAGCGGTGTGGCTTCTTCCTCTTTTTTCGGTGAATCGAGGGCTCTTGAGGGCAGCCTGCTTGCGGGGAGCCTTTCGTTGTGTACTGGAGAAAAATGCTGATGACGACTGGATACCATAACACACTGAATAAGCACCGTTCGACGAGACCCGATGGAATTCGATTATGAAATCTGCGTTAGGGAAAGCGCGTTTTGCAAGCAATGGGTAATAATGTTCATTAGCATTGCAACAGTCGGACATTTGTGTAGTTTTCAATTTCTTGCAAGCTGCTAGTTTACGTGAAAAGGAAGTTTACATGCATGAATGTTTGCATGCATGGATGTTTACATCACCAGTAAAATTCAGATATTTTTAGTGTGTGATTAAAAAGACTTTTTACGGTGAAAATAAAGATTTAAATTTTTAAAAAATGTGGCAACACTGACCAATCAAAGTAGGTATTCAAAGCGAAAAACAAGTAGAAGGGTCTGTGCCTAGGGGCACGAACGGAAGCTTGACGTAGGACCGCTAGTGGACGGAAAAAATGTGAAATTTAGTTCTTTTAATTGATCAATCATCATCTTAACTCTTTCCGTTTTTTATTTGTAAGCGTATCAAATCTGTAGTATTTATTTCAAAGAGAAAGTTGATGAAGAGAATCCAAGGGACTGTCAACTTGAGTATTTTCGATACATTTTCCCGACTTTAAAAGGTGTATTTTGATTTTTTTTTTTTATGTATGAATTTTTAAGTTTTGTGCACTTTGGTATTAAAGTGTATTCAATTCACCCCTCACAGGATTTCCTTCCGAATTATATGAATGGGGCTGGGCGGAAAATATCGTTTGTGCAGAATATGTAAAAAAGGAGGGACTTCGATAGATTGAACTCGTGAGAGCTAATTTTCTCACAAATTTGATTTTATTGGTTTTCTGGGGACTGAATATAGGGTTACGGTATGTAATGTGGGTCTAGTCCTTTCATTCGGCCTATCACGCAAATAAATAATTAATTAAGGAATATTACACAAAAAATAAGGAAAATATTGATCACTGATGATTGATAAATGTGTACCACACACAAATCAATTTATATCACAACATTTCAATACATTTTCAGCTCTCGTAAGTAATAAAACTGGTTGAGAATATCACTCTGTTCGGAGTTTTTAGCCGCCATGACTTCTAAGGTTAAGATGGGAAGGTTGCACTGACGATCATCAAATGGCCTGATTATGGCATTTATTGAATGGAATTACCTGATAATACACACTAGACGTAAAACTCACAGTTACTGTTTGAATATTTTATGTTTATTTTAATTGTTTAACAACGTTTTCACAAGTAAATCATGGACCCAACTTTAGGGACACATTTCTTTTCTATGTTCCTAACTTTGGCCCATGAAATTCATTTGACAGCATATAGCAATAAGAGTAACGTCAACAATGTGGTTTGCATTTGGATGATAAGGAACGAACAGGAAGGGAGATTTTTTCTGCCAAATCTGTATAATGAACATCACAATGTTTTGATTTAGATATTCTGCGGTCGAAAGACGATAAGCGAAATTTTTAATTTTTAATTTTTAACTTGAGTGATTTAATGTAGTTTTCGTAAAATTTTCTCTAAGAAATGTTTTGAGGAATGAAGAGTATTAAGTTAACAGTGATAGTGATAAAAAAAAATACATAAGAAAACGTTACCAAGAGCGTTTTTTTTGAGAATCAAACAGGATAGGACGAAGTTGCATCCATAAATAGACCCAATTTGGGGACAATAGACCGATATTACATACATTTCCCTGGTGAGTTTTTGTCTTAAAAAAAGTAAGTTTTTCAACTTTTTGCGGTTCCTGATAGCAAACGACATGATAAGCATATCTAAGCATACCATTTAGCAGTAGAATATCGTTTGCAGGTAAATTAATTGATGAGTTATGATTAAAAACGTAATCTATGGCTGCATATTAGACCGAGGTTAGGGACGTATACCCTACACCCAAAGCGAATTATTCCCACTTCTCTCAAATTCCATATGGATTTTTAACACTTCCTACCAGCATGTTCTGGAAAATGGTCGGATGATGATTAATCTCACCAATTCATTCGGGCCTACAATTCCACACCTTCTATAGAGACCAGGTTGAGCCTTGATAGCTAGCTGCTTGCGGGACTGATGACCTTGACCAATGTCCAAATAATACTCTTTAACAAATTTTTGGTGGCCCTGAAAAGGACCGTTTTGTAGTGATGGTTGAGTAATTCTGAGCTGGGTGTTCAACACGGATGAGGCTGTCGAGCTGTATGTCGTTTGGAGCGAAGGTGACACGCTTGGCATAGATGACCAACCCGCAGCGACTCACGAAGAGCTACTGATTCCGAGCCATAGCATAGCGGTGCAGCTTCTTCCTCCTTTGATGGTTGCTTATGTGGGCTCTGCAGCTCGCTGCTTGCAGGCAGCCTTTCGTTGTTACTGGAGAACAATTTTCAACGCCACACGCCGAAAGCACTGCTACTGCTGCTACTGCTGCTACTAATTTCGACGACCGAACACCACCACACAGTGGTGTGGTCGTTGGGAGCATGTGGTTCTGAGTATGACGATGAGTGTGCAAAATATTACGCAATTCCATCCTCCCTATTCGCACGCGCCCGAGGATCGGACTTCGACTTCGACTTGTTTCGTCTACTTACTATTCTCTGACGACTGTGCTGGGGAAGCAGCATATGCATGTAGGTAATTGGTGGATTTGTTAGTTAATTCGACGCTTTTGGACAATTCTTGACATTTACCAGATTTTCAATAGTTTCTTGTTGAAAATCAACATTCAAAAGCATTTTTATCGATGCGTAGCCATATTTCTGATCGATTGGTGATAAAATTATTGAAATTGGACCAGGGGCAGCTGAGTTATTAACTTTCAAAATCTTTCTTAATTTGTTACATGTTCCATTTTCGGTTTTCACAAAGTGTACCCCCATATAGAAATCAAAGAGTAGTCCTACTTCAAAAAACGATTATACTGCAGCAGAATCCTGGCCCGAACCTTTTCTTGTTTTCAATCTCAAAACCGAGGCTCATAATCATCAGTGTTCGATGTGGTAGATCTTATAGCAGTAACGCACTACGAAAAGGTGATATCCCAGCGTAATTCTGAAGGCTGTTCATGTAACAGTTCAAACTCCTTAGGTAATCTGAGTCTATTTGTTTAAATGTTCAATATTTTAAAGCTTTATTGCAAGCTATCACATAATAATAAGACTACGGGGAATCTAGTTTTTTTTTTTTTTTTTCTGAAGGGGGTCATCAGCTATGTCAACGATTCTTTAGTTGCATTTCCAATTAAAAGATTATCTCACAGAAAACAGCATAAATTAATCGCCAATTCCTCTCGCCCAAAAAAAAACCTGCATCCTTATTCCCCAGCATCTCCACCGTGTGCCACATGCCACATGCATGCTTGCTTAGCCTACTATCCGATTCACCGACTGACAGAGTGGCTCGGTTCACAAGAAGACAGCCTCATCTATTCCACTTTCCCACATCCGATAAAATGATAACAACACGCGCTAGGCTGGCAGTGAAATCTTACCTGTCCCGTATGCTGCATACCGGTTACTCGTGCTGAGTCGGTCGGTCGGTCGGGAGACGCAAAGGTATATTATCATCATTTCCTATGATTATAGCTTTGGCCGACTCGGGGTGTTATGCGCTCTTAACACATATTATGATACCATCGTGGCTCCTCTCGTTCTCCGGTAGGTAATTGACGGTAGGTCTTGCTTTTCCATTTCCTTTGCTACGGGTCTCCTCCTGGTATGAAGTAATAGTGGCCATAGAGTTACCGTCACTTGAAACCTCATGAACCACATCTTCTCGGGCGCTAGTGTGGGTTTTTCCTCTGAAAAAGAGAAATTTCACCTTTCTTTTGAGGTCCCAGCGATAATGGCTCCACAGCCTTACCTGACTAGTTTTTTTTTTCCTCTTTTTTCTCCGAAACATGACTGTGGGTTTGTTTTGTGTTTTTTTTTTATTGTGTCTTTCTTTGCAGGTCGCGAGCTAGCGCAGCGAAGAAAAGGTGAAGCTTTTGATTGCCAATGTCAATGTGAGTAAAGCACGTGTTCAGCGAGCGGTTGATCAAATTCAGGAAATTACGGAACAAAAAGTATATGTGAAAATTTACCCTTCTACTGTTAGAACCTGCATTCAATTCGCTTCAGCCACCATGGGAGAGATTTTTTTGTGTGGACCATTCCAAATGATTTTTTTATTCAACCATCTCAAACTCAAATACCGCCGAGTACCGTTAGCCGTGACCATCAATTTGCGTTGTGTTGTACCTGCTATCCGCTATACATCGAGCGCTGCGCGGTGTTTACGTTATTTACCGATCTGCTGAAAAAAAAAAGAGGTTAAATAAGCATACCTGGTGCGAGTGAATTTGGGACAACTGGAGAGTTTTTGATTTCAGTGGGATTTTAAGTTTTCGCAGTCTGCGGTTTCGGTTACTTCTGGAGCGATTCGGTGGAACAACGATACTGATGACGATGTTAATGATGATGATGTAATTTGCGAAATGTGGCATAACCGTTTAGTCTACTTATGGCTGGGTCAGTTTCCTCAACGGATTTATTGAGGTTTAATCTTTTTGCATTGCGTTTTATTTTAGCAACCACTGATGAGTTCAATGAGTACTTGAAGAACGATAGATTTATAAGAACAGTGAGAAAAAATAAATGGATTTATTGGTAAAATATAACGTATACGTTATATTTTACCGATAAATCCATATATTTTTTGCACACTGTCCTTATAAATCTACCTTTGATAGTACACTGAGGAAACTGTCCCTTAAATTCAGCACATGACAATTTGAGCTCTATTAAATTTCATAGGTATCTTATTTATATTCTATAACATATGTATACAGTTTCATAGAATAAAAGGTAGCATAGCATAGCATAGCATAGCATAGCATGTGCGATTGCACAAATCGTGGGGGGCTATATGATAGTCAACCAATACATTTTATAGAAAATATCATATGTTGCCGTGAACAAACACTTGGGATTAGTGTTTTTTTCCCACACATCAAAATTTGCAAATCAAGCATCGCAGTATACACCTGGCCACATCCTTACAATCGCAGTGGATAGGAAGGAAAATTAGTCCAACATCTACTTAAGAAGGTGCAGGGAACCCATACTACCTTCATAGATGTCTCGAGAGGGAACATTTCTGTTAATAGGGAGTAGAATATATTTAGGAATCTCTATTCGGCAATATAAAGTAAAGATCATGTGAATGTGGAAACACAATTAAACAAATACCAAAGGAAAGATCTCACCAAAATTATCTGCAGTAGTCCTGTCATTCCAAGTTTTCGAAGCTGTGCCATGCATTAGTCTTGCCACTACTCAATAGTTTTATAGAACAAAAAGTGTAGGAAAATCAAGTGAATCCCATAAACCTATCGTATGAATTGTGTTGAAGCAAAATATGTCAAAAATTCATAACATGATCGTATGAAAAGTACTAGGTCAGTTCAAATTAACAACAACAACAACAACGAATAGGCCGGATCTACTTGTGCGACACAGCGCAAGACTTCATAAATCTGTTATTTGTCGAAACAAAATAGTAATTTATGTTTTGTTACAGTTTTACATTTTCAGATTAGCTTCTGCTGCTTCCGGACCTACATTGCACATGACTGCACAATCTGACCGAGTAGACCTAACGGAACGAAAAGTTGATCGGATTCATCGACGCAGTTTTTACAGCTGCATCTTTATTTCCATTTCGTCAAGCCAGTGTAGACTACATACAATGATTATTACAATGTTTACTTACATACTATGCATTAATTCTATTCTGTTTTAGCTTAGTTTTTATTTGCTGCTTGGACATAGTGATGTCAATAGTTCCACAATGCAAATTATATAGGCGCATCATTCGATTGATTGGGCTATTTTTTGCATAGTTTGTTCTGTACGATGTTTCTGAAAATAAATTCCGTGGTCTAAGATATCGACAAGGTGTGTAAAAGTTTAATTGTGCGAGAATTTCTGCCGAATCTATGCTCATTGAAATAATGTCGTTGATGAAGAAAAGCATTGCAAATTGGCGGCGCTCCTTAAGTGTTTGTATATTGATGAGCATGCAGCGCGCTTCCTAAGATGGTAATGGAAATGCAGTCCAATTCAATTTACGTAAAGCATATAAGAGGAATTCATTTTGGACAGATTCTATGCGTTCTTCGTGTATGTAAATGTATGGATTCCATACTAGGTGTCAGTATTCCAGAATTGGCCTTACATATGTGGTATATAAAGGGTGATACGGTCAAAATTTGGTCAATATCAACTTGACGTATTTCTTTCAATTTTGCATTTAAAAAACCTGAACACCCCTCATTTTGAAGGTGTGTGTGTGTAGAATGTTGCTCCTATTTTGATTTTGGAATTCACTCTTCAGTTGTCAAAATGCCGTCCAAGCAAGAAGAGCAGCGTATCAAAATTTTGCTCGCGCATCGCGAAAATCCGAACTACTCGCACGCAAAGTTGGCAAAATCGCTAAAAGTTGCCAAATCAACCGTTACAAATGTAATTAAAGTGTTTGGGGAACGTTTGTCGACAGCCAGGAAGTCTGGATCGGGGGGAAATCGAAAACCGGAAGCCGCTGAGACGACAAAGAGAGTTGCCGGTAGTTTCAAGCGAAACCCTAACCTCTCTCTCCGAGATGCCGCAAATAAGCTGGGTGTATCGTCTACAACCGTGCATCGAGCCAAAAAACGAGCCGGACTATCGACAAATCACGATGATAAACAAAATACGACGGCCAAAGCGCGATCCCGGAGGCTGTACACGACGATGCTGACGAAGTTTGACTGCGTGGTAATGGACGACGAAACCTACGTCAAAGCCGACTACAAGCAGCTTCCGGGACAGGAGTTTTATACGGCAAAAGGAAGGGGAAAGGTAGCAGATGTTTTCAAGCACATGAAACTGTCAAAGTTCGCAAAGAAATATCTGGTTTGGCAAGCCATCTGTACCTGTGGCTTGAAAAGCAGCATTTTCATAGCTTCCGGGACTGTCAACCAAGAAATTTACGTGAAAGAGTGTTTGAATAAACGTCTGCTGCCTTTCCTGAAGAAACACGGTTGTTCCGTACTGTTTTGGCCGGATTTGGCATCTTGCCATTACGGTAAAAAGGCCATGGAGTGGTACGCCGCCAACAACGTGCAGGTGGTTCCCAAGGACAAGAACCCTCCCAACACGCCAGAGCTCCGCCCAATTGAGAAATACTGGGCTATTGTCAAGCGGAACCTAAAGAAGACCAAAAAAACTGCTAAGGGCGAGCAGCAGTTCAAGGCAAACTGGCTTTCTGCGGCGAAGAAGGTGGACAAGGTGGCTGTACAAAATCTGATGGCAGGGGTCAAGCGTAAGGCCCGGCAATTCGGATTTGGAAAAGCGGAAGCCTAACTGAATATTTTTCCTGAATTTTATACTAATTGAACTTGAAAAAGAAATTTAATATGATTTTTTAAATAAACGATTTCACCGATTTACACGCGTTTTCCCTTGACCAAATTTTGACCGTATCACCCTTTAATAGCTTAATAGTGTATGGGTCTTCGAAATTATGACTGAACCGTTTGATGAAGCCTAGCATTCTGTTCGCTTTACTAATGATAGTATTATAATGTTCTATAAAAGTTAGTGCGATTAGTTAGATCTCTCACAATTTTGTTTTTTTCTACTATTTGGTTGCCTTATGATATTTCAATATGCGGTGTTTCAATTTTTCTGCTAAATGCTATTGCAGTACATTTTTTTACGTTCAGTTGAAGTAGACTTTTACTACACCAGGTGTGGAATATATTGATTTCATTCTGGAATTCTTCTGCATCGCTAGAATTACTTATTTCCATAAAGAGCTTCATGTCGTCTGCATATACAAGCAATTTTATTTTTTTAAGTATGTAGGAAATGTCGTTTATGTACAAAATAAAAAGAAGTGGGCCTAAATGAGAACCCTGGGGTACCCCAGAGGTGACTGTAATTGGCTCTGAAAGTTTATTTTGAAAGCAGACTATTTGTTTACGATGTGTTAGGTATAATTGAAGCCAATTTAAAAGTCCAGGCTCCATTCCTATTTTCTGCAATTTGAGGATTAATAATGGTATGTCGATGCGGTCAAATGCTTTACTGAAGTCGGTGTATAGCGCTTCAACGTGCTTGCCACTGTCCAACGCTTTAATAATGAAAGATACATATTCTAGAAGATTAGAGGTAGTTGAGCGACCTTTAAAAAAGCCGTGCTGTTTACTTGTAATTTAATTTTCACCTGCTGAAAAATATTGCCGTTTACGATTGATTCTAAAAGTTTTGGAATGCAAGAAATAATAGCAATTCCAGGATAATTTCGAATGACTGATTTTGCACCTGATTTGAAAATAGGTACCAAATAAGATCATTTCCAAATTTCAGGGAATTTTCCATTTTTCAGAGACATGTTGAAAAGACGCTCTAGAGGAAGTGCGAGTTCTTCAGAAAGGTTTTTCAAAATATGGGTACGATGCCGTCAGGTCCAGACCCTTTCGACGCGCTTAAGTTTTTTAGTGCATTGAGGACTTCATGTTGAGAAAGTTGGTTGACAGAGATGTTTTTAGAAATTTCAGGAATGAATGCAAAGAAATTGCGGTCACGATCTTCTTTGGAAAATGTGGTGTATACTTCTTGGAAGAAATTTGCAAAGAGATTGCAAATTTCAGAAGAATTCTCACCTACATTTGCATCATTCGCGAAGGAAAATTGCTGCTTTTTAATTTCGTGTTTACATAATTAAAAAAATTCTTAGCACATGATTTGACTTCATTTTCGACTTTGCGGTTATAGTCCTCATATGCAGAGTTGATGGCTGTATTTAATTGGTTGCATAAGTTGTGATAGTTTCGCAAATTGGTTTCAGTTTTTTTCTTTTTTGTATAGTTTATGAGCTTCCTGTTTTTTATTCTTCAAATTTTTCAGTTGTGGATTGATCCATGTGGGTAGTTTATTGTTTTGTGTTCGTCTTCTTTTTTTTTTGATGGTACAGTTTCTAAAATTAGGCTTTGAAGAATTGAGTGAAATTTTTCTACTTCAGTATCGACATTTCCTCCAATACTTATTAAATTTTGCCAATTTATTGTACATAGTCTAGCTTCTAGCGTCTAGTCTAGCGTTTGGCTTCTTCGTAATTTGCTTTATGGTATTCCGGCACTTCCTCGTATTCCCAGTCGCTGGAGGAAGAAGAATTTTGTACGAAGATTGAGTATTCAATTGCTGTGTGAAACACTTCATTTTTCCATAAAGGTGCTAATGATGTTTCCACACAGAAGTCTTCAGTACAATTTGTAAATAAAAGGTCTAAATATGAGTTATGTTGATTTTTTACATGGTTTATTTGATTAAGACCAAAATAAAATATTTTGTTGAATAATAATTGTAATGTTTCGTCTTCACCTACGACCGGGAGTAAAAATGATTCATTTTCAATGTCTGTAATAAAGTCTGCGTTTCGTTGATTGAAGTCGCCATAAATATGCAGTTTTACTTCTGGTTCCATATTTGACATTATAGTTTCAACAATTTGAAAAAATAGTTCAAAAGACTGCTTGTGGGCATGTTTAGGTGGAAAATACACAGAAGAAAAAATGTGTATTTCACCGGCAATAAGTGCTTTGACCCAGACATTTTCGAATTCCTTGTGCTTATTTGTTATGATTTCTTCAGAAGTAAAGTCAGCATTGATGGCAATGAGCACTCCACCACCAGACTTTTTATTACAGAGTTGAAAATTCCTGTCGTGCCGGAATACATTAAAATTGTTTCCAAAAATTTCTTCGCTTCTGACGCTTTCGTCCCAGCTTGTTTCAGTTCCAAGAATTATTTGAAAAGAAGAAGATAGAATGTTCTGGTGGATTTCTTTCATTTTAGCTGGGCTTTTCATGCGATTGAAATTTTGGCAATACACTAAAATTTCAGTCGCATTCTGTTGAGGAAGTGAAGAGATTTTTGGAGGGTCAGTATTACTTACATTCGTCTGATGTACACCGATTGCATCAGGATCATAATTTATACCAACAAACGTTTGTATTGAAATGGTAAGTAAATTTAATAAAATACTTACTGAAATAAGAGTCAATATAAGCTAAGAAAATAAAAATAAATCTCATTTATTTCCCACAAAATTAAACGACGTACAACAGTAATTGTTGAGTTCCATCATATCCATTCATAGTTTCGACTCAAATTCATTGTTTTATATGACAAAAATCTGTATGAATCGATGGATGGATAGAATGGAATTCATCATAAAATCTTGTCGCAAAAAAAATTATACGATATTACGATGCAATTTGATGGAATAATCATCTCGGTGTAATATAAGGGACTCGGTTATCTAGCCCAACCGTTTTTACTTTCTGAGCAGAAGACCGTGGGTTCTATCGCAGGCCACACATCATTCGGTCATGAAAAGATCGCAAATAGTGTTCATGTTAACAAAACAATTGACCGAACAACAATCACAACTACAATTGCATCACTTATCAGGGTGAACCCTGATCCAATGAACCTAATCTACTAACAAAATCTCCTCTCCTGTGACATTTGTCGCGACGCTAAAGTTAACATGGTCTCCAAAATAACAAAGGGCGCTTTAAGGGGAAGGCTACCGGCCCGAAAATAAAAATAAAATTTCGGTACGTTTTTATTTTTCTAAAAATATTGGGAAAAATTATCAAAAATCCAAGAAAATCAGTTTCTTCCTTAGATTTTTGTCAAAAATTACATGTAAAAATATTTTTTCTATCTCATCATGAAAAAAAAATTGAACTCTCAGCAAAACCGAAAAGTCGATATTTTGTGGTTTTTTGAGTCCAACTTTATGCCATAATGACTTATAAAAAAAATTACACGTGATTTTTTTTTGCGAAATTAGAAAAAAATGTGATTTTTTTAGATTTTTTATAGGGGAATTTACGTATTCTCGTCAATCTAAGCAGCGTCCGCACTTCTATTAGCATTTTCTCAGCGTCACGCACATATATGACGTGTCTGTTTGTTTACATTCATCTGCTGCTTGCTTCTCTATGCATTCCAATCGACAGAATTTTTCAAAACGTTTTGAAAGCGTTTTTACAACCCTCCAAACTTCTCAGGTGAGTGTGACTATTGTCGGCAGCCTCTTTTTCTTCGGCAACGTTCCCATTAGAACTGCGTGTTAACCAGCTGTTCTATTATCGGCAACTCGAAATCGACCCCATTTTGTAGTGCGTATGCTTCATTTGAAGAAAAATGTGGCATTACTGGATTGCTCGATCGTACAAATATAATCAGATTGAAGCTGACAGGCTAAACAATCGTTTGGATACATTCAGGGAAGTGGGTTGATGGGAAAACATAGTGAAATTAACGTTTAAATTTTGGTTGCCGAAAACAGTCAATGGGTGCCGAAGCCAACATTTACCCTACCTACTTTTTTCCAATATTTTTAGAAAAATAAAAACGTAATTATTTTTTTCGGGACGGTGAGCTTTCCCTTAATATTCGTTCCCTTCTCCCATGATATGAACTTGATCTTTAAATATGGAGTCACTGAAACATGTACATTGAGAATGGATAGTCACTCCATTCAATTGATTCATTGTGCAATTTCACTACTATTGATCAATCACGGAATAGCGACTATTGATATGTACAGTAAGGGTATTCGATATATCGAGTAATTTCACTACCTTATTTTCTTATCTTTGACAGATACTCGTATTTCGTCAACAATATGCAGACTTCGAGGCTCTTTGCAACATTCAATTTCCATGGTGTAGATACGGTTCGTAAAATCGTGATGTTCTCTGTCGATAGTTGGTGGTCCTCGGTGAAGATGTGTTCTGGAACATTTGATTTGAAATCATATGTTAAGCCTTTTTCCGCTTGCTTTTGGCCTCCGCTATATGTTCTTAAAATCTAGTTGCTAAAGTTCTCCTGGTTCGTCCTACTTTGTTGCAATGATTACAGCTTATTTTACTTACACCTGCTTTCCCTAAAACACGAACTGGGTCTTCAATGGATCCTAACAATAATTTAAACTAGTTATGTCTACTAGTGAAACTAGATTTAAAGTACAAATAGCAAAGGTTAATAAGGCCAAAAAGCAAGAAAAAAAGGCCTAGTATACGATTTCAAAGGTTGCAAAACACATCTTCACCGAGATTTAATTCTTTTGAGCTTGTACAAATAAACTAACGTACAAAAAAACATCTACACCGAGGAGCACCATCTATCGGTGGAGGACATCACGCTTTTACGAACCGTGCCTACACCATGGAAATTGGATGTTGCAGAGAGCCTCGAGATCAACAAACAACGGGATTCAACTTTACTCAACAGGGATCAAGGAAACTGACACACATTGCTATTCAAGTTACTACCTAAGGTGTGACCTATTTAGAATTGATCAATTTAGATGGTCAAGATTTGAACCCATCACAGCATGCTTTTAACGCTACTGTATATGGACGATCAAAAGTAAAATACTGTGGTAATCACAGCACAGTTCTGTCAAAACCACAGCATTTTCATTGATCCATTGGAACATAAGCTATTGCGCATATTTAGGATATAGATTAACATAAAAGAAACCAGTTTCAACTACAATGTTAGATTTTATGTGTTTTTTTTAAAGAAAAATACAAAAAAATATATTCATCCCAATTTCTACTTGGTTTTCAATTCATTGATGTTTTTACGATACTGCCATTCACCTTCAACTTCGTCTTTATAATAGCCCATCGGTCTGAGCTGGAGACAATTAGGTGGGTTGAGTTCTTTCAGAATAAACTGAATCCCATTGGTTCCATACAATGACAGCTCGCAAGATCTGGCCAAAACATGGCAGGCTGCTGTGGGATCGGATCAATGGCAATATTTGCTTTTGGAGACATTCCGTTCTGTAAAGCTCTGTATTGAATGTCTTATCCATGATGAAAACCTTTGATTTCCTACCACAGCTTCAGATCCCAGGCAACATTATCGGTTCTATTATGGTCTTCAAGTGCGTTTCAAACCTTATAAACCTCTTCAAAACCATGATAAAACCACAATTGTTGCCTGGGATACCATGAAAGATCATGTATTTGCGTGCATGCCGTAGCCAAGAAAATTGTTTGTCCCGGTAGCTGTTTGAAATCGGTCTTCACGTAGCTTTCAACATCGATGAGGAGTCATTTTGGTCAACACCTGATCATACACCTTTGTTGCACGGGTTCTGGCCACATTGTTCTGCTTTTGATCCCTATTTGGTTGTCTTCAGATGCGGGATGACTTGAAACCTTCCCGGAGACGACTCTGTTGCCCGGTACTGCGTGCGGCACCGAACTTTTTGGCCAAATCGCGGTTTGAGATGTTTGGGTTGGACTTATTGGTCTGGATGACATTATTCCGCAGTTGATCATTTTAGATAGTCCAGAACCCGCCACAGCATGCTTTTGGCGCTGCTGTATATGGGCGATCAAATGTAAACTACTGTAGTAGCCACAGCATAGCTCTGTTAAAACCTCAGTATTTTCATTGATCCGTTGACGGTTGATAGTACCCGCCTAACGCTTGCTTTGTAGTTTGCGATCCATCTAAATGGTTTCTCTGTACTTTTTTCAGTACACGCCAC
Organism: Ochlerotatus camptorhynchus; assembly: GCF_037179485.1. Lineage (NCBI taxonomy): Eukaryota > Metazoa > Arthropoda > Insecta > Diptera > Culicidae > Ochlerotatus > Ochlerotatus camptorhynchus. Next base: position 377,997 of record NW_027040770.1, read on the forward strand.
CCGGTATTTCTGGGAAAACCTAACACTTTTGCAAACTTAGGTCCAGACCTCGAAGGGTTTTCCAAATGACTGCGCACAATTATATTCCATGTTGAATTTCTCTTAAGCACGTTCGAAATGCGCTGCCTAAAAATCTTTTGATGTTGTTATTGTTATAGGGAACACATAGACGTCAAAGGCTTCCAAATTTGACCACTAGGATCGCTGTAAGAATCAAAAATGTTTGTTCCAATTCTAAGTGGCCACACCTTAGGACACATCAAAAAGTAAGCAGTGGAGCACCTGCTTTTACATGAGATTATATTTGAGTTTACCTAGCTTTTAAGTGAAAATGTACCTAGACTAATTTATATTCGATAAGTTGCGAAGGTTTCTTCAGTCGATTACTATCTTTCAAGGATAAGCAAATGAGGTAGTGGAATTAAATAAAAATTACTAATTCTTCTCTCTTTCTTTCTACAGGTATTCCACTAAGACGCCCACATTAAGCAGGCGTAATTCCGTTTATTTCGCATCGCTTGTTCTTTTGATCCGTTTCGATTCGCTTAGAGCAAAAAATTTCGAGTTGAATGATTTTCATGTTTTTTTATTTACAAAAACAATGAAAACTGAATTTCAACTCTATATCACAGACAATACTGTCTCATCAATGAAACAAAATCATCTTATCAGTTCAGTTTAGTACATCACTATTGATAAATGATGGAATATTCGGTTTTGATACAGTTTTCATTCTTGTTTTCATTAGATACCAATCTGATTATTAAACTTTTCGAAGAGACAATATGTTAGTGCCATAATAAAAATTTACAAGTAGACAGTTTTCCACTTTTTGATGATGTGGAAGGTCCAGCAAGTCACTGATCCAGAAGACCCGCAATATCCTTCTTAATCCTAAAAGCTGATTCTACAAAAATAACGAAATGAATAAAACACGAAAGAACTGCTCACGATTGAAAGAATGAAAAATACTTAAAAATATTCAATTTTAACTGCATGTCGATTTGAAAAACCGAAATATTCCAAATTTAATGGAATATTTCAAATTATCTTCTTTTCGGAAAAATTTGAAATAGTAGTAGGAATACTCTCGTGTTTTATCAAGCCCTAGTCTAGAAAAAATCTACATTTAGCACACCTGGAAAACTCTTCAAAGTTTTATTAATTTTGCGAATCTTCAAAGCTCCTTTAAATTTAAATAGTGGAAATAAAAGCTTCGGCACACGTTTACCTATTATCATCAGGGGGTAGTGTCTTATAGTGTTTTTTTTTGCAGATCGGAACATGATACACCTCAATGCAAAAATCAGCGATCAAAGACTTCATTTACGGTCCAGATAAGAATAGGTTAAGAAGTGATGAAGCCGTATTTTTGCCTACTTATTTCTTGCGATTCGCAAAATGTCGAAAATTTATCAGTCTCGTTTTCTTTTTGTTTTGTTTTCCGTCGATCTGTTTTTCATACTGAGCACCAATGCTACCGAGGCCAGGGAGGCAGCTCCCACACCTGGACCCTACCTATTGACACATCAACTCATGAACCGGGGGCAAACTTCTCTTTTGAAATCCCGCGTGATCAGAGATTTTATACCAAAGAAAATCCCGGCGGCACTGACTGGGATTGAACCCAGGCCTTTTGGGGTGAGAGGTAATAATGCTTACCACCGGTGCCGCTGGGTCACCGTATTTAACATATAAGATTTCTGCAGTTAAGCCCGTAAGGAATCTGAAGTTGACACAAGATAAAACTGGAGCTGTCTTATAAAGCCTCTAAACAGATCTCGTTTTTTTTTAAATTGACCGGTAGGATCTCAAGTCTTGGCCCATAAGTCTTAGGCATGCAATGCATGCAAGCATTTTTTTTTATCTAGTAGGGCTACGTAATGTGTACTGGGCCTAGCACCTGAATTCAGCGTATCATGCAAAGGAATCCGTTTTCAGCAATAAATCATAATTTTATCAAATCAATAAATAATCACAACTCACTTAAAATAGTGTATTGCAGTCCATTTACTCATAAACAAGGCAAATAGAGTACATTTCCTGCTTTGTTTGATTGAAGAACAGATGCGACAATAATGTGAAGACCAGCTTGTGGCTGAAAATCACAACAGTAAAGTTGTCAAAAATAAAGATTTGTTTTCGCTTGGTTTACAATTTTAAAATAAATTATAAAGGGTAAATGACCGCTTAAGCAAGCCTTACCATACTCATTGTTTGCATGAGGATGAATTATGTTTCAGAGCATCGATTGGCCAAAATGATCACTTAAAGACTTAGTTAACCCCCTGACGATAATAGGTGCAGTTATTAGTTATTAGGATTAAAAACGCAATACATGTCTACTTCTTGGGCCCATACCATGGACCCCCGGTATTCTGAAAGTTTTTAATTTGACCACTTTTCAATTTGAATTCCACAAATCTGCCCGCCGAGTATACTCAAATTGGCTCTTACGTCATTTAGCTCAAAGAATGGAGTAAAGCCAAATGGAGCACACTTTTCTTATGCTCATTAGTTTACTGGAAGTTCAAATTACAAATGAACCCCGTTAATTTGAATGAAGAATCGTTCAAATTAATGGGATTCCACAATTTATTAATATTTAAGATATAAAATCGTATAATTTCGAGGAACTGGCTTAAAACTGAGTGCGTCATTGAAAGTAACTGGAAGTGCTTGTACTCACGAGGCTTCCCAACTTTGCGTCAAAACAAGACAAGAAAATAATCACCTCTACCCACATAAATTTCCAAGTAGTGCTTGATTATAGCATTTTCACATCAGAATCAACCAATTCTTGACACCTAGCAGACACCAAACTAACAACAAACATCATTTCGGTCATAGGTATTTCGGTCCAATTGTTTCAACACCCAGTTTCGAAATAACCCCTGTCACAATCTCAAAATATTACTTAATACACAGTACGCCACACAACCCAACCGTAAGAGATACTTTCATCCGCTAAAAATAACCACATGACTAGTGAAAATTCTAAATCGAACCATTTTCACAACCCACCTACTCTACTTTCAACCTTGCATATGTCTGTGTTGGTGTATGTAAACACACAAGATCCAAATAGTTCTGACACGAAAAAGCAGGAAAAGTAGATCCCCAGCTCTCCGAACAGTATGTCAACAACGTAAATTGCCTCCTGAACAGCCGTTGTCCGTCAAAAGCAAAAGGCAATGAGCAAACAAATGGCTGCCATCGGATTGTGACCAAGATCAACGAGATGTCATAGTGAAAAAAATCAACAAAGACTACCTCATCGGATTTGCGCGGATTGAATAAATTAGGTGAATGAAAGATCAAGTCTCAAGTCGATTTACAGTTAGTCGCACCAACATTCACAGAGGTAACCCCCTACGCTCACACTCTTCACTCTCAATGAAAACAACAGTTTTTTCCTGCACCCAGGTCTAGTTGCAATAACGCACCTTTCAATGTACTGGCGTCCTCCATCACCCACCCACTCTTCTAGCTACCTGCTATCTTCCTTCTATCGGTTATACATAGAGCTAGCGTGAATGGATAGTGCAGAGTAGTGCCCAGAGCAGCGCAGCGCAGGCAGCAGTGATTTAGAAGGTGTAATGCGACATTGCGCGACTTGCAATGCATGCCTGTTTACCGGTTCTCAAGGTTTCCCCGTGACAGATAAGATTACCTTACTCAGTAACTGTACCTTGAGTGGTGCAGCTTGCTGCCTGACAAAACAAAGTAAGCACATGTTGAATGTGCAGTACATTACGTTCAGGTTGACTTTAGCGCTAAACATTAAGCATCATATGTCAATTTTATAAATTTAAGAAAGAAAACAAAATTATTTGTTTGCTGTCCCCAAAAAAAAAGGGTTAAAATTTTTGGGCACCGCAAACAAATAGTTTTGATATCACATCAAAGTGGATGCACTTCAATCGTGTCAAAAATTACTTGCCAAAAAGGACAAAATTATCATTAATACAATGCATAAACGGACATTACGCTGCTTTTACTGCATTTGATTAATTTTGTGGCCATAAAAATTACATGAGATTTGCAACATGATTTAAGTGCATCTTCTAAGACTTAATATTAAAATTTATGTTTTGCTGTGTGGTATTCTATATACACAAAAAACAATTTTAAATTTCGTGTAAATTTACGTGTCTTCCTGTGAATTTACTCCAATTTAAGCGTTAATTTTATGTGCGCTATACTTCGCAGAAATTTACATGAATTTTTCAAACAGTATAATATTAAAAAATATTTTTTGCTGTGTTATTTGTTTCACTTGGTCAGATTTGGTGAGTTCGTTCCATTTTGCCCTTTATAATATTTTCATACTTAATTTTCGAGTACTTGTACTACACACTTAGAAATAACTAATTTTACACGGAATCCATCTTTGACATAAAATATTAGACGTAAACAAACAATGCATGTAATATTAAGTTCTCCGAGACTGAAAAGTTCGTTGCTCGATGAAAAGTACGTTTGATTGAGTTGAATTTCACGTCTGTTATGACTTAATTCTATGTCAAAATTGACGCATGTATATTTCAGTCTCAGAGCACCTAAATTTACAGGATTTTTTCTAAGTGTGTAGTACTAGTGATACTACAAACATTTCCAACTCATTAAATACGTCAATCAAGCAATACCACTTGAAAGTTCCAGTGCATTATTAATGATTCCCACATTGAAATGTATTGGAGCGGAGCCTATCGTAGGGGAAATGGATGTAACGACGGCCTAAATGCCCCTAATTTGGGCCCATAAATAAATTCAGAAATCGACTAAATTTTAAATAGGAACCAAAAATATCCATAAGTACCGTCCCAATGACGCGTTCATATAGGTAAAATTGAGATTTTAGCGATGATCCCAATCTTAGATCCATAGGCTAACATTAGAGCCATTTCCCTTATAAGAAAAAAAGCTTCGGAATGCTTGCGTTCTTGAAATGCGCTTTTGAAGTTGCGATAAAGCTATCACCTTATAACTCCCGGATATAAGCTTCTTGCAATTATTTATATAGAAGATGGTTGTAAGTGGATTCTATCCATAATGCCACCGCCAGTCAGTGGGAGTTATACCCCGTTCACATTGCAGCGTATATCACGTGATATACGCTGTCTTGCAATGAGCACTCATACATCTAGTTTTCACTGCAAATCCTATGTATGAGTGCTCATTGCAAGACAGCCTGTATTACGTGATATAGGCTGTAATGGGAATGGGGTATTAGATTGTAAATACACATGGCATTAACAACGAAATTTTCAACAAAATCGTTTTTTACATTGCTGATTTATACTATATTTTACTTGAAATTACGTGAAAAATCATACGCAGGGAATTTGTTTCCGGGTTTTATATATTTTCAGGATGATAGGGCACCCACAGTTATGAAAAAATGCCCATGAAACATGGGTTCGGAAATGGCTGCTAATTAGGGGAAATGGCTCTAATGTTCCTATGGATCTAAAATTGGGCCCATCGCTAAAAATCTATTATTAATCAATTTTATCTAGATTAGGGCGTCATTGGTGACGGCAAAGTCAGGGTCACCGAAGTGGAAAAAAATTAAAGGGTTGTTTCCTAGACACGACCGCAGTATGAAGTAGAACCACGCAAATTCGATGTATGTCATGCATTTTTGACTATTATACTTTATCTTAAATTTTTCAAGTATTTCAATGTTTCGGTTGTGGTTTAATGTTGGTTCAAGTATTTTTCCTGGAATGTAATGAATTAATAATATTTAAATGAGGGGTTCTAAACAAGCCGTTATATATATTAGAGTAGCACCCCAGTATAGTCCAAAAAGACGCCATGCATGTTGTGAGAAAAAACAATTGCCAAAACATACGTTATTTTTTTTCAGTAGCTCTATCATTAGTTTTAAATAGGGTCTCTGTAGCAGTGAAGATTGAAGGTTGTATTTTATGATAACGCAACAGGCAGTCATCAAAAGAATCAGAAGACGGTACTTTCAATATTGAACAAAATGTTGGTTCATATGTCAGCGAAGTAGGGGAGGAAGGGGTATAACCATAGAGGTAACTCTAAGACTAGAAGGTCCCGAAGAAACGTGCTTAACTTTTTGGCTCAGCTCTGGTACTTTCTTCGGTCCCAAGCTAATCGATGCACCCCTCGAAACATAGGAAAATCCAAGAACCCTTCATTTTATCTTTCAACCTTTATAGCTAATCAAAACAAACATAGTGTAGTACTAGAATGTTGACTAGAATGGGGTACGTTGATCGATATGCTTGGGACCAATACGCTAGTCAAGTAGTGAGCCAATTTAAAATCGTTAGTTTCCACCGGTTGGTATAACGATCATACGGGGCTTAAGCACCTCTTTGTTCTCCAATTTGGAGGACAACCCTAGCATAAAATTATCATGCATCATCATTATGTAGTTTACAGCGTGTTCGTAGAATGATGCAAAATAGAATACTGTGACTTTTATTCTCAAATCAAACGTCTAGTTTCCAATTAGTAGGTGTTTAGTACAACATTAATTGAAATTAAGGGGAATCAGTTCTTGAATTTCAAAGTCAGAGCAAAAGCTTGTAAACAGGCTCTCCACCTTTTCAATGTTTTGATACTAAGCATCATAGCGAAGACAACAAATCAAGAAGACTGGCAACTCTTCCATTTTCTCATACGAACGCTATGACACAGGTACAACCGCATCAACTGCCGCTCAAAGGTAAATGCTTCGAACGAATTTGATAGCAAAGATTACATCCTCAGAAGAAGGGTTTGTGTATTTGTTCATTTTTCTATGCATTGCTTCCACCTTAACTCAAACGCAGTGCCATTGTATCTGTCAGTTGGACTCTGCCAAAGTTGCCAGTCTTCTTGATTTGTTGTCTTCGATCTTAGTTAAGGTACACTGGGGTAAGTTGAAACGTTACGTCTATCTCTTAGCGAAAATGAATATTCACTGTAATTATTTTTGAGAGGCATTATGTGCTATCGCAAACTACTATATTAAAAAAAAATTTCAGTGTTTTTTCACTTCCGCTAAGAGATACATCTACCGTTTCAACTTACCCACGCGTTTCAACTTGCCCTAGTGTGACATGAAAAATGTGTGTTTGGACATGAAAAATGTGTGTTTGGTGAAAAACTCTACCATTCTAGTCTCTAATAATTATCCATTATGTTCTCTAATAGGATTTTATTGAACGTTTTTATTCAGCAATTTGAATCATGGTTGGACCTAAAAATGCATCATGGTTGGACCTATTATATAAAGTACTTTTTGTATGCTTAAGAGCCCGCACTACCGAGTATATTTAATTTTGAATCGGAATTACGAGTATTTCAATAATATGATTTGATTTATAATTATTTTAGTAGGGATTTGGGGATGATTTTTTCCTTTTACCTTGGCTTAGAATTATGATATCTGGTTGAATAAAATCAATTCCTTAATATTTTTACTATTCTTACCCATCAAATCATGAACCGGGGAACAACGGCTTTACTTCCCTTCCTAAGGAAGACGTGATCAGATATGTTATGCCTCAGAACATCCCGGCGGCGCCAACTGGGATTGAGGTAATCACGCTTACCACTACACAACCGGCGCCGCCAAATTCCTTAATAAATGTCTGAAAACCAAAACTTTCTCTAAAACAGTTTTATAGTATTCCGATAATAAAGCAATAACGTCTCGAAAAAAAATGCACACATCGTTATTTGAAGTTTCTCTAGTTCTCTAGTAGAGTCAATATATTGACAGATACTTGATTTCGACAAGTTGCACATCCTGGCGGCGCAACTCAGAGCAGCTCATATGATCAGAACATCGATCGTGGCAGTCAGTGGCGGAGTGGGGGAGTAGGTAAGTCCGGACGTTGAGTATGCATGCGCTAGCCTAGAAAATTTGTTTTCCTCATAGTTTGCAGGTTACGTTATAGCGAAACGTTGATATTTTTATACGACTGAAACAGTTATTATGTAAGCGTGAGCCGTTCCGACTAACGTTAAAGCACCGCTCAGGCAGCGGTCTGTTCTTTCGATCTCAGGCCCGAGACAAAAAAACACTCTCGAGCATGCACAGAATGTGAGGCGATCTGAAATTTAGTTCAATATCAATGTGGTTTTGAAATTTCTTCACCTCGTTTTCGGCGTTGATTTGATGTTATTTAGGTGAAGCGCATCCTCGAGAAACGGGTGTGTTGGAATAGTGTGTAGTAGAAGTAGCTGCCAGTATGTAGTAGAATAGCAATGAAGAAGCTCTAGCAAAACAAATAGACGATAATGATGGCCTGTTTCATCCGACACTAGCTTTTCGTTCCCACATGGGACTGGGTTGAGCCTGGGCGGTACGGTTTTCTGCTGGTGTAAACGCGCGTGCGAAATCGAGAACACGGCACGCGGGTAGCACACGTGAAGGCCATCATACGTAATTTGGGCAAAGGGTGGGAGGAAATAGCACCGAAAATTAGGCCGGAATGTTATTAGCTTATGTAACAGCTTGGGGAATTGAAGCTATTCATAGCTTCCGTCCGTTGGATGTTGATTAAGAAATATCGTGTTTTCTACGCGGTTCGACAACTGCGCAAAAACTTTAAGCATTGTTAATGATAGTTGACGTATTATAATAAAATTCGGATATCAAAATATTTTCAAAATGATATCCAATTAGGTTTTTGGAATCATTTTGGGAACATATTTTAATAATCTTTTTTAGATTCTAGGTTGAATTTATATGCTGATATTTTAAAAATAATTAATTGATAACAAAATAATAAGATACCTTTATAATGAAAAAAACATTAGTGAGAGCTACTTTTTTAAACCATTTTATTTTTTCAAAAGAATTCAATGTTGACATGATGTAACTTTGTTAACTTATGATCAATTGAGCTGAAACGATTGCCAAAGAACTACAAATATGTTCAATTTTCCAATTACAAAATATAAAATTTTTGGAAGCACCTGCTGGAAAATGAGACAGCAGGTAAAATTGTTAAAAATAATAGTAGCATTTACTAAACAAATTCATTTCAGCTTAATTTTGAGATTTCAAAATTTACATTTCTCAAAACTCTAACAATCCTCACCAAATTAACAAATCTACATAATAGTTAAATATGTTTAAAATATTTACAGCACGTAACGATTCAGCTCAATTGATCATAAGTTAACAAAGTTACATCATGTCAAAGTTGACCATTTTGTATGAAAATCGGCATGCGCTGCTATTTTATCGAACACAGCTGTTATAATACATAAAAAGATCAAAGTTTCAAAAAACAATTGCTTGGACCTCTGGTAATCTGACCGATTTTAATGTGAGTGCTAACCTGCACGCCGTGCAAATAAAAAAAATGCAATCGACATTTAGCAGTTGGAATGGAGCAAGGGGACGCAGAATCAAAACAAACCAACTCTAAGACCAGAAGGTCCCGAAGAAACGTGCTCAACTTTTTGGATCAGCTCTAGTACTCTCTTCGGTCCCAAGCTAATCGATGCACCCCTCGAAACATAGGAAAACTCACAAACCCCTCATTTTATCGGTCAAACTTTCATAGCGAATCAAAACAAACATAGTGTAGTACTACAATGTCGACTAAAATGGGGTACGTTCATCGATATACTTGGGACCGATGGGCTAGTCCAGTGTAAGCCAATTTGAAAATCGTTAGTTTCCACCGATTTCTTCCCTCTTTGCTCATGGAAGTCGAGAATATTTCAATCCAGTAATATTTTCTTGACCGGGCTGTAAATCGAAACTACCATGATTGGTTAGGAGAAACCACCATAACAGAATAATAAAGATTTTTTTTCTTGATTTGTTTTCCGTCGATCTTGTTTTCCGTGCTGAGCCCCAATGCTACCGACGCCAGGAAGGCAGCTCCCACACCTGGACCCTACCTATCGACCCATCAACTCATGAACCGGGGACCAACGGCTGTACTTCCCTTCCGAAGGAAGGCGTGATCAAAGATGTTATGCCTCAGAACATCCCGGCGGCGCCGACTGGGATTGAACCCAGGCCTGCTGGGATGAGAGGTAATCACGCTTATCACTACACCACCGGCGCTGCTGATAATAAAGATGGTTGGGTATGTAATTTAAATTCCTGAATCCGACCCGTACCCGATTCATAAAATTTTCGAACCCGAAATGTGATTTTTTTAAATACTCGTACCCGATCAGAACCCAAGAAAATAGTTTAATGAAACCCGTATCCGACCCGAACTCGTTGGGTGCGGGTATGGGTTGAGTAATGGGTAAACAAACCCGTCCCTGATCATGTACAGTTCAATAGGCCTTTTAATAGAAACTAAACGATCGATTCAACCTCTGGTGGTGAATTGGAGAAATGTTTGCCTTGAGACATAGGAAGCGAAACATTTTTTTTTACTTTTCCTGATAAATTGATTCATCTGAGATGCTTCAAACCTTGATCTAAACTGAAAAAATTAATTCTGTAACGTTTTTGCAAAGGTTCTGCTGGTGTTCAGGAATATTTTTGTTCAGAAAAATTGAAAATTAGAATAGTGCTTTAGTGGTTACGATCTTCCGGATTTCTCGTGTGTGACTAGTTTAGATGCAAATCAATTAAGATTTGAGGAAAATCGATTCATCTGAGATGCTACAAAACTTGATCTACAGTTGAAAATTTTAATTCTGTATCGCTTTTGCAAAGATCCTGCTGGTGTTCAGAAGTATTTTTGTTGAAAAAAAATGGAAAATAAGAATAGTGCCTTGAAGGTTATGATCAGTGCTGTGCATTATCATAACGGTTATTGTACCTTGACGGTCATCTTTCGCTCCACAGTGCTCATACGGTTCAAAATCGGGTTCTGACTAGCCTCCCAAAATTTGAACTCATTCGATAAGAAACTGACATGGCACAAACCATTTGAAGTTTATATGGAAATTACTATGGAAAAACCAAATGTTTTGTTCATATCTATCTAACAATTTACCATATCGCTCTGCTTTAAAAAATGATAACTGAGCTCGCAGCAAATTTTCTCAGCTACAACTTTGTCCAAAACTACTTTTCAATATAATGTAAGCATCAAAAGTTATCAATAATTCAAGCCACTAATGTCTTATGATTATGTTCAATCAACTGTTCAGCAGGCAACATTGGTGTTTCTGGCGCTTAGAATACAGTACAAAAATCATGGCTACTATGTCACACTGCAAGATACAGTGTTAACGGCGCCGGTGGTGTAGTGGTAAGCGTGATTACCTCTCACGCCAGCAGGCCTGGGTTCAATCCCAGTCGGCGCCGCCGGGATGTTCTGAGGCATAACATCTCTGATCACGCCTTCCTTCGGATGGGAAGTAAAGCCGTTGGTCCCCGGTTCATGAGTTGATGGGTCGATAGGTAGGGTCCAGGTGTGGGAGCTGCCTTCCTGGCACGTCGGTAGCATTGGTGCTCAGCACGGAAAACAAGATCGACGGAAAAAACAAACCAAAAGGAAAAAGATACAGTGTTGCTCAAAAAACAGCTGCTTGATCATGCCATAAGATTATCAATCTCTTAAAAAATTAATAACAATTTTATTTGACGTTTGTCTCAAAAACTATATTCTGGTAAGTTGTAGCTGAGAAAATTTTCCATAAGTATAGCTTTTGAATTTTTGAACAGTGCAATATGGAAAAAGGTAAAAAGACAATGAACAAAAAGTTTGGATTTCCCATAGTAATTTCCATATAAACTTCAAATGGTTTGTGCCAAGTTAGTTTCTTATCAAAGGATTTCAAATATTGGGAGACTTATCAGGACCCGATTTTAAACCGTTTGAGCACTGTGGAGCGAAAATGTCAAAATTTGCATCAGTCTACTGATCATCTCTGTTGAACATTTCAGTGCCAACATTTCAAAGGGGCGTAATTGCTTTTGTAAACAATGGCTTGAGCTATCGATTTCTCGCAAATAATAGCTCATCCCTTCAAATTAACAATGCTAGCTGGTAAAGGAAACATTCTTCTACCTGCTGGTCTCATTTATCTTCATGAGTATGCTTTTATTCGTGAGAAATCGATGGCTAAAGCCATTGTTTACAAATGCAATTACGCCCCTTTGAAATGTTGACACTGATTTATAAGTGGGAAGTGAGAATAATGCTCCGTCATTTTCCTGTTCTTGCTAAAAGTTGTTAAGTTCAGAACATACGAAACATTTTGAATAAAACGTTGGATTTTCATTTTTCTTGTAACAAATAAATATGTGGGTGCTGTTACGTTACAATGCAGAAAAATATCCGTTTATCTTCAAAAATGCCATTTCTTAACTTGCCACTATCATTTTTTATGTTCCATCGGCAATATCAATTCTCTCTTACGTACGCGTCATTTCGTACGATGCTTAATAAATCTCAAAACTGACACAGCTCACAATTGACAAGCTCACGAGAATTAAATAATGTCAAAACAAATAACTTTTCAACATGGTTACGTTTCGTGCGAAAAGTGAAGCGAAAAATCTTAGATTTTTGAATTGCTCCGAAAAATTGCAAGGACCATCATGGACCAACAGCTAGACCTTTCACAAAATCAGTGCAAAACCGAACTTTTTGTCAGTGCGAACCTCAACCTGAGCTGGGTTTTAAAAGCAAACGAACAAACTGACGATGCAGGTTGGAACTGAATAATAAACGAATTCGCTATTAATTTTAGCGATGATTTATTGAAATACACTGCGTTTCCTTAAGTGGACCCTACACGATTGCTATTATTGACAATAATCGTATTGTCAATACATTCTATGTTGACGTCAATAGATCGGTATTGACAATATTTCTGTATTCACATCATCAATATTATTGTCAATAATTCCCCTTCGCGTCAATATATTGAAACGTGTGGGGTTCGCTTTACGGAATTCAAAGTAACGATTTGCAGATTTCTTTGTTGATGGATACCAATTGTTGCTTTGATTGTTGAAACCTCAAGTGAAGAAAATGTGTATTTATAATGCACCGTGCAATAATTCAAGACCAACAATTGCAAAGGCCTCAACTCCATTTTGTAAACAAACCTTGCAAAGCCATTTTGTCGCGAACCGAGGTCCGCCAACGCAAACGAAAAAAATTAACAGGTAGGGAAAATTATCCTCTTCCCAATTGTGATTTAGGTTTGTGAATGTAGGTTTCGTTTCGCGAGAAAATGGCCGTACAAGGTTTGTTTATAAAATGGAGTTGAAGCTTTTTCAATTGTTGGTCATGAATTGTGTAAGCATTAAAGAGGGATGGGGTGCCTGCAATTTTCTAACGATATCTTTACTAGAGAGGGACATATCTTATTTAAGGATGAAGAAATCAAATGCAGAATGTAGAGTCGGTGTATAATGAGTCACGCCAAGAGAAAAAAACAGTTGAGCGCGCATCACGGTTTTCGAAAGATTCCCTTTCTTTTCACTTGGCAACAGAAGACTTCTACATCAACTTCAAATGACTTCTAGCGAAAAAAAATAGCGGCTGTAGTGAATCATTATTTCAGTGATTTTGTCAAATTATCTTATCAAAAAATAGTAGAAATTCTCATTACTGATCATTACCAAACGTATCCCATGTCAATTTAATACTCACTGCGTGTTTATGATCATTTATTCAATTATATTTTATATTTTATTGCAATACCTTTCGTGGACTTTTCATGACATCGTAATGTTTGTTTACTTTGCACGATAGGTAGCCAGTTTGACAGTTCAATTGGTAGACTTGGCTTCACTCTTGGCGTGACTCATTATACACCGACTCTAGCAGAATGCTAGGATACTAGGATATTAATAAGAGTGGAGGAGCAATTGGAATGATTTTACAAAGTTTTACATTGGGAGATGGCGGGTTGAAAACTTCCGAAAAACTGCTAACGTTATTGTATGACCCTTGAATTTGATGCTTGTCAACTTTTTTTTCTGAAATAATCCTGAACTGTGGTACACCAAACAAATATTTACGCAAGGATTTTTTTACGGATCCCTTGATACTTGGGCTTCGGTAATATGGATACGATATGCGGTCAGCATCCTTATTGTTCGAGCTCAAGCGTCACGGTATCCGGAAAAATAAATAGCTGCAAAATCTTTATCCATGAATAAGCATTCTTGGCTGCAGGTAGTACTCGTTAATGCAGATATGAATTCTCACATTAATAATTTCTGGTAAGACTTTTTCCTTGATACATCCCAACTATCGCCTTATCCGTGATTTTGGAAGAGGAATGACTGTCATAACCGTATTTATGCTCGAAATGAGATGACGGTCAATTTATAATTTATAATACAATTTGACGTTTAATCGGCGCACACTACTGTACCATTTAAAGCGTACGAGTGCGAGCAAGAGCGAAACAGATTAGTGGGAAAACAAACCGTCCATTCATCCACGTGTGCTAGATAGAGAAAGATGATTAAACGTCAAAAGGTCTATGTCTTTTTATTTTTGATAGATGTTAGTGATATTGCGAATGAGTGAGAAAAGCAAAAAACGATATCTCACGGTTGTTGTATCATACTGGTGAGAAGTTTTACGGAGAGAGGGTTCTCAGTTGTTTTGATTATTAACCGTAGGTATCTCTTTTGTCAATCTAAAGGCTGTCAGTACCGTGATGCAACTCAGCACTGGTTATGATCAACCAGTGGAAACTAACGATTTAAAATTGGCTCACTAGTTGACTAGCAAATCGATTAACGTACCCCATTGCAGTCGAGATTCTAGTACTACACAATGTATGTTTTGATTCGCTATGAAAGTATGACAGATAAAATGAGGGGTTCGTGGATTTTCCTATGTTTCGAGAGGTGCATCGATTAGCTTGGGACCGAAGATAGTACCAGAGCTGAGCCAAAACGTTGAGCACGTTTGTTCGGGACCTACTAGTCTTAGCGTTACCTCTATGTTATGATCTCCTGTTTTGCTTGTTTGTGAATAGGTTAGGTACAAATCAGTTCAGATGTGTGGAAAATCGTAAAATATGGCAATTACTGATGGATGTTCAATTAAAAATGCTTTAGCTTGCGTTGTGAAAAACCCTCATTCTGATGTAAACAAACGGTTTTGATGACGTTTCCTCTCGAACTCGCTTGGCGCTTCCTACATTGGTGGTGCATTAAAAAGGTTTATTAGATAAGATGCAAGAAATACTCGTACCCTACGGGTACGACACATCTAAATCTCACACTACCAAATAAATCTACACTCAAAAATATTACAAAACGAATATAGATTAAATTTTATGCATTTTATGGTTTTACAAAATTTATACATTGGTTCGATTAAAATTTTCGTCAAAATTATACTAAATCCAAATAACGGGGTGGAATTCGATCAGCGTTTACTAAAATGACAGGAATAAGAACATCTGGATTCCCTTCGGAGCTTCGTGCTGGTGAAGGGCTTTGTCCCAACGGATTTCTACTGCGCCTGTAATCTGCTGGGCAGCATCGAAATTGTAAGTATTTTTTTTAAATATTATTAATAAAAAACAAACTTATGAAAAAATCTTCCTGAGACAATTTTTATTTTCATTTGAAAACAATAATATTTACCATAAATGAAATAAAGAAGCGAAAAATACATTCTCTTGAATAAACCGTATCTATGCATTGTGAGTATATTTTGATTTTATACTATGGCACGCATAAACCATTTTTATACTAAGTTTGCATTCTCTCCCTTTATACCGACCTTTGCGTCGGTACGGAGAGTTGCTATTTAGCGTAACTTTTATACTATTTAGATTTCAATATTTTTTGAGCGTACGAAAAATCTTTTTTTTTTTTCATTTCCTCTCTCTCCATCTTTTTGCACGAAATCTTTAAAATATTCATCAATCTTCGTTCTATCTACTAAGCGTACGCACATCTCACAACAGCAAAGCAGCCTTTTTCCTGCATCTTAGATAGAGTCGTCCTCCTCACCCGTACCCGACTATTCCACGTTTGTTGTTACCCGTACCCGATCAGACTCCGAAAATTTATTTATTTGCATCCCCATACCCGACCCGAACCCGTCGAGTATGGGTAGGGGTAAAAATACACTGTACCTGACCATCTCTACAGAATACCAGTGGCAATGGTCAGCAGGCGATGCCCTGTGCGTATTTAGTATGTAATATGTTTTATTTGGATATACAAAATGTTTGAAGCCATGTTGGTTTAACTTTAATTCTATTGTTAATTCATCATACTTTTTTTTTTAAATTACCAAGTCAATAGTACCCAATGATATTTAAATCTTTGTTTGTTTCATTTGAACGCTTAATTGCTTCATGGCTCCAAAGATTAATAACTTTTTTTTTCTCTTCTTCTCCCCTCTTTTCCTTTGTTTTACCGAAGACAACAAATCAAGAAGACTGGCAACTTTGCCAAAATCCAAGCGACAGATACAGTAACGCTGCGCTTGAGTGAAGGTGGAAGCAACGCATAGAAAAATGAGCAAATACACAAACCCTTCGTCTAAGGATGTAATCCTTGCTATAAAATTCGTTCGAAGCATTAACCTTTGAGCGGCAGATGACGCGATGGGACCTGTCTCATAGCGTTCGTATGAGAAAATGGAAGAGTTGCCAGTCTTCTTGATTTGTTGTCTTCGGTTTTACCCTTTTCTTTTTACTTTACAACAAACTTGATGAAGTGCACTTTATTCCTTAACGCACGGAAACAAATCCGATTCCATTTTCATGAATAAAAAATAATGCATAATGCAGTGGAATCAAGACCGCTATAAGCGTTACACGTACTTGACAAACCGTGTTCATAAACCGCACAGGTATCTCTTATACGCCTTTTGCCTTCCATCTTATACAAGTACTGATAGTCTAGTGGTCAAAGTGTGGGTTAACGGATCTCAAGGTTCGTGGTTCGAATCCAGTCTGATGCTTTATTTTATTCTTTTTACATTTTTTGGTTAAAAGTTAAACCCATGAATTTAGCTCATGATTTCAACTCGGATGATTCATGAGTTTGGGAATGTTTGCTGCGTTACGTAAAAGTTGCTCGTGATATCATGCATATTATTCATGGTGTATTTTCATAACATGATAATACCAACAATCAATACGAAACGATTTTAAATTGGCTCACTAACGGCGCCGGTGGTGCAGTGGTAAGCGTGATTACCTCTCACCCCAGCCAGGCCTGGGTTCAATCCCAGTCGGCGCCGCCGGGATGTTCTGAGGCATAACATCTCTGATCACGCCTTCCTTCGGAAGGGAAGTAAAGCCGTTGGTCCCCGGTTCATGAGTTGATGGGTCGATAGGTAGGGTCCAGGTGTGGGAGCTGCCTTCCTGGCACGTCGGTAGCATTGGTGCTCAGCACGGAAAACAAGATCGACGGAAAAAACAAACCAAAGGAAAAAAAAAAAAAAAAAAAAAAAAATTGGCTCACCACTTTAGTAGCCTATTGGTCCCAAGCAAACGATTAACGTACCCTATTCTAGTTTAAATTCTATTACTACACTATGTTTGTTTTGATTCGCTATGAAAGTTTGACAGATAACATCAGGGGTGTGTGGATTCATGCAGAACATGCAGGGGTGAGTGAAATAGCTTGGGACTGCTTGGGACCGTTGTTCTGGTACTGAGTGTGCCAAAAATAATAATGATTTTCTTCGGGACCCAGTGGTCTTAGAGTTACCTCTATGATAATACGCTATGTTCATGAAATCATGAGTAATTTTTCTCATTTCGGAGATCGAATTTTTTCCCGTGCGTAAATCCGTCTGGTTAGCTCAATCATTCCTCAACTCATTCTTGGTTCTGGCTACCTAGATATTATTTTCAATGTTTTTCTTCATATATTTATCATGGCTTCATTATATTTAGATTGATTTTTCGTACTGCGTTTTTCATTTTTTTATTGTTTGGAAAATCTTTTTCTCGTCGTCTTCGCTACAATATACTTTATAAATTTCTTCCGATTTTCTTTTTTGGCATTCCTTTTCCTCTGCTAGCTCGTTCCATTTTCCCATTTCCACTTCCGGTAATTTTTCCATATCCTTCTAAATTTTGTCGTTCCACGTAAACGCCGGTCTTCCTCGTTTCCTTTTACCGGTTCTTATGTTCATTGCTCTTTTCAGTGGATTATCCTCTGGTCTCCTTTGTATATGTCCCCAATAGCAGATACGTTGTACTCTCGCTCTTTTGACTGCAGTTTGTCCTTCTAAAAGATTTGCTAAGCATATTTCTTTTGGGGGTTTATTCCTTGCATATTCCCATATATCTCGCACTATTTGGTGTTCATATCTTGCTATATTGAAAACCTATTCTTTTTGAAAATTGTTTCCGTTTTTGTTCCATACGTAATTGCAGGAGAGATGACATTTTTATATATCAATTTTCCTAAGCTCCATGGCGGATTGTGTCGCTTCATAAACTCTATTACCACCCTTGCAATTTTCATCGTGTCCTTGCATAGTTGTTTCGTAGTCCGATGATCTATCCAAACCTTGCGTCAAATGAATTCCCAAATACTTGTCCTCACCGGAAATTCCTCGTTGTTTAGTTCTATTTGTTTCGGTATATTTCGATCACTCCATCGGTTCTCTGATTATAATGCAGTTTTTTTCTGCATTTATTTAAAGACCTACTTTTACTAGAGCTTTTTTCATAAATTTTAATTTGATTTCAAGTTCTTCGTTGGATGTGACTAGTATCAAAATGTCATCCGCAAAAGCCAGTAATATCAGAAGCTCCAAATGTTTTTCCTCCAATAGATTCATTTTTTTCACTTTTTCCTTAACCTCTTTTAATACATCTTGGATAACTAAAGTGAAAATGAACGGAGACATTGGGCACCTTTGTTTGATTTCCATTCCTTTACTCTATTCAGTTGTGCTCACTCCTTCCCATATGATTTTGGTTTTCTCTAAGTTGAAAGCATTACAAACCCTTTGGACAAGATGATGAGGAACCTTCAAGTTTTGCGATAGTCATTTTTCCTTCATTCCATCGTTCTTCAGTCACTCTCCTTGCTATGAATATGTGTTCATCCGTCGATCTTCCCTGGATGAAGGCTATCTGATGCATTCCCGGTTCTCCTGTGTATCGTTTCAATCGCTCTCTCGACCAAGTTGCATTTATTTTGTAGCCTATGTTGCATACTGTGATTCGTTGAAATTCAGCAGCCCCTTTAGCCCTTTTTCTTAGGTATTGGTACTTGAATAGTTTTTTTTTTCATTCATCTGGTATCTTATTCATTTCCCATAGTTTTTTTTTACAATCTCCCACATCTCTTCTACAGTTTCATCATTAGCATACCTTAGAAATTCCATTGCTTTTCCATTTGCTAGATTTTGTATTATCAAGCTGATTTCTTCCTTTGTTGGTCCTGTTTCCATTTCTTCTCTATCTTCTTCAATGATTAGTTCTTCTCCTAGTGTATCATCGAGCTCCTTCTCCCATTGTGCCATTGTTATGGTAGGTTGTGTCAATCTTCCTTTTGTTTTCACAAACTTTTTCAGGTTCTTCAGTGTTCTCTTTATCCGTTCTCCTGGTTCATACACTGACAAGTTATTAAAGAAATTCACAATTTGCTTTTCTCTGTGATCCCTAACTGCCAACCTATACTCTTGCCGTCTTATATCTTGTATAAGATAAGATGTAGATCTTATATTCTTGCAATAGTTATGTCAATCCCTCGTTCTTTTGCGATTCTAGTACTCTTCTGTGCCTTTCTCAATCTTTTCAGTGCTGTCTTTCTTTTGGGAGTTGTTGGTATTCCTGTTGTCCCCAAAACATTGTTTGCAGCGGACTTTAATTTATTTACTAGTTGGTTGTATGCCTCATTGATCCCTATTTCTTCTTGCCTTTGTTTTACAAATTCCTCATGATATCTTTTCTTTATTTCTTTAAACTGTAAGTTTGACGCGCTGATTATCGATGAAAATTTTTTTCCTGGATTTTCAATCTCTTCAATCAGTTTGATACCACATATCAACATTTTATGATCAATGTTTAGTTCTGTCTAGTTTGCTCGTATATATTGTATTCTGAATTTATTTGGATGTTCAACTGCTACGACATGGTCTCTCCCCACTAAACATTCATGTCAGTTAAAATATGTTCCATGCATAGGAATTTATCATTCATAATAATATAAGAGTCATCGTAGCCTAGTTTTTTTTACAGGATAAATGTGTACTTTATTGATAATGCTATTGGAAATTGTTATGAAAACTGAACTCTAAATATGAAATATTAACATAATATATGTTCATGCTTTTGGATCTAGTAAGTTTCAATAGTGCGTTATATTTTAACTTTTGATGTTTAGTCGGGTTCCAAATTAGTGAATGCCAGTTTTTGATTAGAGGAGAGTCTGTTATTTGTCTGTAATTCATTACCCGAGCAGAGAATGGAAACAAAATAAAAACTAAATTTGATATTTTGATATAAGCGATCATGATAACATATGTTGCCTACCGTGTGGTCGAGTTAACAGTTATCATAACAAAAATGAGATCTAAATTATATGAAGGCTATTAAAAAGATAACAAATCATGTTTTCATTATAACAAATCTATGTATGCGTATTGATATTTGTAATTTCGTTAATAATAAACAAGATAAGTAATCAATATGTTATTTTAACTATAACAGGAAAACAAAAACAAAACAAAATTAGTAATTATTTTGATATTATGATATCAAATTTAGTAATCTGAATGTTTTCAAGATTCATAATCAAAAAATGTTATCAAGAAGTTTTCATCCATTCAAAATAAAAACAAACTCATATTTCAATCAGTTCTATCGATATCTATCAGTAAAAATCATATTTGTCTTTGCAATGTTCAAAAAGAAAACAGCAAGCATCCTGTTTGACTCGTAAAAAAAAAATTAAAAAATGCAGATTTCAGTGATAACTGTGGATGCTATTTTTATAAAATATAAAAATTTTCGTTTAATTATATTTCTTAGAAATATCAAATTAATATCAAAATATGAATTCAAGCGAAGATAAAAAAAAACTAGCATATCAAAATATGTTATGAATATGAGAATTTTGATATCCTACTTTACTCGGGTATATACTTTCTTGAAAATTGGATTAAGGATTACAACCGTACAACGTTAGTATAATGATGTATATCATAGGTACAAGCTCAGTTAATAATTAACTTAAAATTAAAGTAGTATAGATATGAATCAGGCCTGGGGCTTTTTGAATGATTTTCAATTTACTGTTTGTATCTATTAGTTATTTAATCTTTTTTTTTTAATTTTTTGAAAATTAATTTAGTTAATGTTTGGTACCTTATTTTCACCAAGCACACTTTTCAGGCGAATTAGATAAATTATTTATTAACAATATGTATTGCTACTGCTCTCGATTTTCCATATAGGGGAAATGTTGGCTTCGGCAATACCTTAACCTATTATCGTCAGGGGGTAAACAAAGTCCTAGAGCACTCAAATTTGGCCAATAGTTGCTCTGAAACACAATGTATCCACATGCCAAAATTGAGCTCTCAAGGACGTTGTTTACCCCCCTGACGATAATAGGTTAAGGTATTGCCGAAGCCAACTTTTCCCCTAGTAAATATTCCAAAATTTACCTAACATTTTCATTAAAATGATACAATAGTAAGCCTCTCAAAGTGACTTTTCAAAATTCAAGAAACCTATAAGATATCCAAATATCAATCATGAAGACTCTCTCATCTCACGACAGTGCAGGAAGAAAAAGAGTGAAAGTTTATCGGAACAGGTAGACAAAGAATGAATGTATAGATAATAACTAACGGGCCAGCTTACATTTGGTGAATCCGTACATACGCACTCTTTCTGTTAGACGAGCGAGTGGCCTTTCGCTTAATGACTACTAAATACGTGTCGTTTTGTGATGTATATGCGTCTAGAATCTCGTACAAGGTCGAAGTGATTCGATCACACGACGCGATGCGTCTTTCTAGTTAGAGAAGAGGATTGGGTGATTGTGCAATTAGAGCGTGTTTCGTAATAATGTTTGCAATTGAGTGTCATCGGCCCATTATCAAGGAGAGTTATTTGTGTTTCAGAGCCGTCTTTTTTTATTATAACCGGTTGAATATTTGCAACAGTGCGATTTTCAATAGGTTCTTTTGCGAGTTGTGTCAGTGGTTACTTTGAAACTGCCAAAGTACATACTGTACGTGTGAAATGTGAATGCGTGTGAAATGTTTTTGATATTCAATATTACTCAGAGGAGGTCTTTTTATACATTTTGTTTTGCGTGGATTGAATAGGGTTCTCAAAAACAAAGAAGGAATGTGAATGGTTTATGGATCAGACAAATAATTTAATTGAAATCAGATCCATGAGTTGTTACATTTTAGAGCATTAGTGAAGTTTTACATTGTGCTTGAAAGTGATATCGCTTGGAAACCTGACTTAGAGCCCGAGGCCTACCATTCAACTCAGCTGAACCAAATTGGCTGCTATAACCGCCAAACGAAAGGCATGTTCCCAATGCTATAGAATAGTTTTGGAATCGGTCAACTGGTGCCGGAGATATATCCAGAACATGTTCCGCTGAATACGGGCTAGAAATGACTCGGAACATGCCAAAAAATATCATGCAACACCTCAAAACATATGAGAATTCGAAATAAGACCAACGGTGGCCATATTGAATACCAAGGACCCCATTAGCTACAACCGGACATGTTCCTGATACTCTGGAAGAAGTTACCAGTTTCTTACTTGGGCCGAAACCTATCATGCGACAAGTAAAATCACTTGAAAATTAAAAACCTAGTTCAATGGACGCTATTTTTGTTGAAAAAAAATGGAAAATAAGAATAGTGCCTTGAAGGTTATGATCAGTGCTGTGCATTATCATAACGGTTATTGTACCTTGACGGTCATCTTTCGCTCCACAGTGCTCATACGGTTCAAAATCGGGTTCTGACTAGCCTCCCAAAATTTGAACTCATTCGATAAGAAACTGACATGGCACAAACCATTTGAAGTTTATATGGAAATTACTATGGAAAAACCAAATGTTTTGTTCATATCTATCTAACAATTTACCATATCGCTCTGCTTTAAAAAATGATAACTGAGCTCGCAGCAAATTTTCTCAGCTACAACTTTGTCCAAAACTACTTTTCAATATAATGTAAGCATCAAAAGTTATCAATAATTCAAGCCACTAATGTCTTATGATTATGTTCAATCAACTGTTCAGCAGGCAACATTGGTGTTTCTGGCGCTTAGAATACAGTACAAAAATCATGGCTACTATGTCACACTGCAAGATACAGTGTTAACGGCGCCGGTGGTGTAGTGGTAAGCGTGATTACCTCTCACGCCAGCAGGCCTGGGTTCAATCCCAGTCGGCGCCGCCGGGATGTTCTGAGGCATAACATCTCTGATCACGCCTTCCTTCGGATGGGAAGTAAAGCCGTTGGTCCCCGGTTCATGAGTTGATGGGTCGATAGGTAGGGTCCAGGTGTGGGAGCTGCCTTCCTGGCACGTCGGTAGCATTGGTGCTCAGCACGGAAAACAAGATCGACGGAAAAAACAAACCAAAAGGAAAAAGATACAGTGTTGCTCAAAAAACAGCTGCTTGATCATGCCATAAGATTATCAATCTCTTAAAAAATTAATAACAATTTTATTTGACGTTTGTCTCAAAAACTATATTCTGGTAAGTTGTAGCTGAGAAAATTTTCCATAAGTATAGCTTTTGAATTTTTGAACAGTGCAATATGGAAAAAGGTAAAAAGACAATGAACAAAAAGTTTGGATTTCCCATAGTAATTTCCATATAAACTTCAAATGGTTTGTGCCAAGTTAGTTTCTTATCAAAGGATTTCAAATATTGGGAGACTTATCAGGACCCGATTTTAAACCGTTTGAGCACTGTGGAGCGAAAATGTCAAAATTTGCATCAGTCTACTGATCATCTCTGTTGAACATTTCAGTGCCAACATTTCAAAGGGGCGTAATTGCTTTTGTAAACAATGGCTTGAGCTATCGATTTCTCGCAAATAATAGCTCATCCCTTCAAATTAACAATGCTAGCTGGTAAAGGAAACATTCTTCTACCTGCTGGTCTCATTTATCTTCATGAGTATGCTTTTATTCGTGAGAAATCGATGGCTAAAGCCATTGTTTACAAATGCAATTACGCCCCTTTGAAATGTTGACACTGATTTATAAGTGGGAAGTGAGAATAATGCTCCGTCATTTTCCTGTTCTTGCTAAAAGTTGTTAAGTTCAGAACATACGAAACATTTTGAATAAAACGTTGGATTTTCATTTTTCTTGTAACAAATAAATATGTGGGTGCTGTTAC
Organism: Ochlerotatus camptorhynchus; assembly: GCF_037179485.1. Lineage (NCBI taxonomy): Eukaryota > Metazoa > Arthropoda > Insecta > Diptera > Culicidae > Ochlerotatus > Ochlerotatus camptorhynchus. The sequence goes on from NW_027040770.1 coordinate 402,262, forward strand.
GTTACAATGCAGAAAAATATCCGTTTATCTTCAAAAATGCCATTTCTTAACTTGCCACTATCATTTTTTATGTTCCATCGGCAATATCAATTCTCTCTTACGTACGCGTCATTTCGTACGATGCTTAATAAATCTCAAAACTGACACAGCTCACAATTGACAAGCTCACGAGAATTAAATAATGTCAAAACAAATAACTTTTCAACATGGTTACGTTTCGTGCGAAAAGTGAAGCGAAAAATCTTAGATTTTTGAATTGCTCCGAAAAATTGCAAGGACCATCATGGACCAACAGCTAGACCTTTCACAAAATCAGTGCAAAACCGAACTTTTTGTCAGTGCGAACCTCAACCTGAGCTGGGTTTTAAAAGCAAACGAACAAACTGACGATGCAGGTTGGAACTGAATAATAAACGAATTCGCTATTAATTTTAGCGATGATTTATTGAAATACACTGCGTTTCCTTAAGTGGACCCTACACGATTGCTATTATTGACAATAATCGTATTGTCAATACATTCTATGTTGACGTCAATAGATCGGTATTGACAATATTTCTGTATTCACATCATCAATATTATTGTCAATAATTCCCCTTCGCGTCAATATATTGAAACGTGTGGGGTTCGCTTTACGGAATTCAAAGTAACGATTTGCAGATTTCTTTGTTGATGGATACCAATTGTTGCTTTGATTGTTGAAACCTCAAGTGAAGAAAATGTGTATTTATAATGCACCGTGCAATAATTCAAGACCAACAATTGCAAAGGCCTCAACTCCATTTTGTAAACAAACCTTGCAAAGCCATTTTGTCGCGAACCGAGGTCCGCCAACGCAAACGAAAAAAAATAACAGGTAGGGAAAATTATCCTCTTCCCAATTGTGATTTAGGTTTGTGAATGTAGGTTTCGTTTCGCGAGAAAATGGCCGTACAAGGTTTGTTTATAAAATGGAGTTGAAGCTTTTTCAATTGTTGGTCATGAATTGTGTAAGCATTAAAGAGGGATGGGGTGCCTGCAATTTTCTAACGATATCTTTACTAGAGAGGGACATATCTTATTTAAGGATGAAGAAATCAAATGCAGAATGTAGAGTCGGTGTATAATGAGTCACGCCAAGAGAAAAAAACAGTTGAGCGCGCATCACGGTTTTCGAAAGATTCCCTTTCTTTTCACTTGGCAACAGAAGACTTCTACATCAACTTCAAATGACTTCTAGCGAAAAAAAATAGCGGCTGTAGTGAATCATTATTTCAGTGATTTTGTCAAATTATCTTATCAAAAAATAGTAGAAATTCTCATTACTGATCATTACCAAACGTATCCCATGTCAATTTAATACTCACTGCGTGTTTATGATCATTTATTCAATTATATTTTATATTTTATTGCAATACCTTTCGTGGACTTTTCATGACATCGTAATGTTTGTTTACTTTGCACGATAGGTAGCCAGTTTGACAGTTCAATTGGTAGACTTGGCTTCACTCTTGGCGTGACTCATTATACACCGACTCTAGCAGAATGCTAGGATACTAGGATATTAATAAGAGTGGAGGAGCAATTGGAATGATTTTACAAAGTTTTACATTGGGAGATGGCGGGTTGAAAACTTCCGAAAAACTGCTAACGTTATTGTATGACCCTTGAATTTGATGCTTGTCAACTTTTTTTTCTGAAATAATCCTGAACTGTGGTACACCAAACAAATATTTACGCAAGGATTTTTTTACGGATCCCTTGATACTTGGGCTTCGGTAATATGGATACGATATGCGGTCAGCATCCTTATTGTTCGAGCTCAAGCGTCACGGTATCCGGAAAAATAAATAGCTGCAAAATCTTTATCCATGAATAAGCATTCTTGGCTGCAGGTAGTACTCGTTAATGCAGATATGAATTCTCACATTAATAATTTCTGGTAAGACTTTTTCCTTGATACATCCCAACTATCGCCTTATCCGTGATTTTGGAAGAGGAATGACTGTCATAACCGTATTTATGCTCGAAATGAGATGACGGTCAATTTATAATTTATAATACAATTTGACGTTTAATCGGCGCACACTACTGTACCATTTAAAGCGTACGAGTGCGAGCAAGAGCGAAACAGATTAGTGGGAAAACAAACCGTCCATTCATCCACGTGTGCTAGATAGAGAAAGATGATTAAACGTCAAAAGGTCTATGTCTTTTTATTTTTGATAGATGTTAGTGATATTGCGAATGAGTGAGAAAAGCAAAAAACGATATCTCACGGTTGTTGTATCATACTGGTGAGAAGTTTTACGGAGAGAGGGTTCTCAGTTGTTTTGATTATTAACCGTAGGTATCTCTTTTGTCAATCTAAAGGCTGTCAGTACCGTGATGCAACTCAGCACTGGTTATGATCAACCAGTGGAAACTAACGATTTAAAATTGGCTCACTAGTTGACTAGCAAATCGATTAACGTACCCCATTGCAGTCGAGATTCTAGTACTACACAATGTATGTTTTGATTCGCTATGAAAGTATGACAGATAAAATGAGGGGTTCGTGGATTTTCCTATGTTTCGAGAGGTGCATCGATTAGCTTGGGACCGAAGATAGTACCAGAGCTGAGCCAAAACGTTGAGCACGTTTGTTCGGGACCTACTAGTCTTAGCGTTACCTCTATGTTATGATCTCCTGTTTTGCTTGTTTGTGAATAGGTTAGGTACAAATCAGTTCAGATGTGTGGAAAATCGTAAAATATGGCAATTACTGATGGATGTTCAATTAAAAATGCTTTAGCTTGCGTTGTGAAAAACCCTCATTCTGATGTAAACAAACGGTTTTGATGACGTTTCCTCTCGAACTCGCTTGGCGCTTCCTACATTGGTGGTGCATTAAAAAGGTTTATTAGATAAGATGCAAGAAATACTCGTACCCTACGGGTACGACACATCTAAATCTCACACTACCAAATAAATCTACACTCAAAAATATTACAAAACGAATATAGATTAAATTTTATGCATTTTATGGTTTTACAAAATTTATACATTGGTTCGATTAAAATTTTCGTCAAAATTATACTAAATCCAAATAACGGGGTGGAATTCGATCAGCGTTTACTAAAATGACAGGAATAAGAACATCTGGATTCCCTTCGGAGCTTCGTGCTGGTGAAGGGCTTTGTCCCAACGGATTTCTACTGCGCCTGTAATCTGCTGGGCAGCATCGAAATTGTAAGTATTTTTTTTAAATATTATTAATAAAAAACAAACTTATGAAAAAATCTTCCTGAGACAATTTTTATTTTCATTTGAAAACAATAATATTTACCATAAATGAAATAAAGAAGCGAAAAATACATTCTCTTGAATAAACCGTATCTATGCATTGTGAGTATATTTCGATTTTATACTATGGCACGCATAAACCATTTTTATACTAAGTTTGCATTCTCTCCCTTTATACCGACCTTTGCGTCGGTACGGAGAGTTGCTATTTAGCGTAACTTTTATACTATTTAGATTTCAATATTTTTTGAGCGTACGAAAAATCTTTTTTTTTTTTCATTTCCTCTCTCTCCATCTTTTTGCACGAAATCTTTAAAATATTCATCAATCTTCGTTCTATCTACTAAGCGTACGCACATCTCACAACAGCAAAGCAGCCTTTTTCCTGCATCTTAGATAGAGTCGTCCTCCTCACCCGTACCCGACTATTCCACGTTTGTTGTTACCCGTACCCGATCAGACTCCGAAAATTTATTTATTTGCATCCCCATACCCGACCCGAACCCGTCGAGTATGGGTAGGGGTAAAAATACACTGTACCTGACCATCTCTACAGAATACCAGTGGCAATGGTCAGCAGGCGATGCCCTGTGCGTATTTAGTATGTAATATGTTTTATTTGGATATACAAAATGTTTGAAGCCATGTTGGTTTAACTTTAATTCTATTGTTAATTCATCATACTTTTTTTTTTAAATTACCAAGTCAATAGTACCCAATGATATTTAAATCTTTGTTTGTTTCATTTGAACGCTTAATTGCTTCATGGCTCCAAAGATTAATAACTTTTTTTTTCTCTTCTTCTCCCCTCTTTTCCTTTGTTTTACCGAAGACAACAAATCAAGAAGACTGGCAACTTTGCCAAAATCCAAGCGACAGATACAGTAACGCTGCGCTTGAGTGAAGGTGGAAGCAACGCATAGAAAAATGAGCAAATACACAAACCCTTCGTCTAAGGATGTAATCCTTGCTATAAAATTCGTTCGAAGCATTAACCTTTGAGCGGCAGATGACGCGATGGGACCTGTCTCATAGCGTTCGTATGAGAAAATGGAAGAGTTGCCAGTCTTCTTGATTTGTTGTCTTCGGTTTTACCCTTTTCTTTTTACTTTACAACAAACTTGATGAAGTGCACTTTATTCCTTAACGCACGGAAACAAATCCGATTCCATTTTCATGAATAAAAAATAATGCATAATGCAGTGGAATCAAGACCGCTATAAGCGTTACACGTACTTGACAAACCGTGTTCATAAACCGCACAGGTATCTCTTATACGCCTTTTGCCTTCCATCTTATACAAGTACTGATAGTCTAGTGGTCAAAGTGTGGGTTAACGGATCTCAAGGTTCGTGGTTCGAATCCAGTCTGATGCTTTATTTTATTCTTTTTACATTTTTTGGTTAAAAGTTAAACCCATGAATTTAGCTCATGATTTCAACTCGGATGATTCATGAGTTTGGGAATGTTTGCTGCGTTACGTAAAAGTTGCTCGTGATATCATGCATATTATTCATGGTGTATTTTCATAACATGATAATACCAACAATCAATACGAAACGATTTTAAATTGGCTCACTAACGGCGCCGGTGGTGCAGTGGTAAGCGTGATTACCTCTCACCCCAGCCAGGCCTGGGTTCAATCCCAGTCGGCGCCGCCGGGATGTTCTGAGGCATAACATCTCTGATCACGCCTTCCTTCGGAAGGGAAGTAAAGCCGTTGGTCCCCGGTTCATGAGTTGATGGGTCGATAGGTAGGGTCCAGGTGTGGGAGCTGCCTTCCTGGCACGTCGGTAGCATTGGTGCTCAGCACGGAAAACAAGATCGACGGAAAAAACAAACCAAAGGAAAAAAAAAAAAAAAAAAAAAAAAATTGGCTCACCACTTTAGTAGCCTATTGGTCCCAAGCAAACGATTAACGTACCCTATTCTAGTTTAAATTCTATTACTACACTATGTTTGTTTTGATTCGCTATGAAAGTTTGACAGATAACATCAGGGGTGTGTGGATTCATGCAGAACATGCAGGGGTGAGTGAAATAGCTTGGGACTGCTTGGGACCGTTGTTCTGGTACTGAGTGTGCCAAAAATAATAATGATTTTCTTCGGGACCCAGTGGTCTTAGAGTTACCTCTATGATAATACGCTATGTTCATGAAATCATGAGTAATTTTTCTCATTTCGGAGATCGAATTTTTTCCCGTGCGTAAATCCGTCTGGTTAGCTCAATCATTCCTCAACTCATTCTTGGTTCTGGCTACCTAGATATTATTTTCAATGTTTTTCTTCATATATTTATCATGGCTTCATTATATTTAGATTGATTTTTCGTACTGCGTTTTTCATTTTTTTATTGTTTGGAAAATCTTTTTCTCGTCGTCTTCGCTACAATATACTTTATAAATTTCTTCCGATTTTCTTTTTTGGCATTCCTTTTCCTCTGCTAACTCGTTCCATTTTCCCATTTCCACTTCCGGTAATTTTTCCATATCCTTCTAAATTTTGTCGTTCCACGTAAACGCCGGTCTTCCTCGTTTCCTTTTACCGGTTCTTATGTTCATTGCTCTTTTCAGTGGATTATCCTCTGGTCTCCTTTGTATATGTCCCCAATAGCAGATACGTTGTACTCTCGCTCTTTTGACTGCAGTTTGTCCTTCTAAAAGATTTGCTAAGCATATTTCTTTTGGGGGTTTATTCCTTGCATATTCCCATATATCTCGCACTATTTGGTGTTCATATCTTGCTATATTGAAAACCTATTCTTTTTGAAAATTGTTTCCGTTTTTGTTCCATACGTAATTGCAGGAGAGATGACATTTTTATATATCAATTTTCCTAAGCTCCATGGCGGATTGTGTCGCTTCATAAACTCTATTACCACCCTTGCAATTTTCATCGTGTCCTTGCATAGTTGTTTCGTAGTCCGATGATCTATCCAAACCTTGCGTCAAATGAATTCCCAAATACTTGTCCTCACCGGAAATTCCTCGTTGTTTAGTTCTATTTGTTTCGGTATATTTCGATCACTCCATCGGTTCTCTGATTATAATGCAGTTTTTTTCTGCATTTATTTAAAGACCTACTTTTACTAGAGCTTTTTTCATAAATTTTAATTTGATTTCAAGTTCTTCGTTGGATGTGACTAGTATCAAAATGTCATCCGCAAAAGCCAGTAATATCAGAAGCTCCAAATGTTTTTCCTCCAATAGATTCATTTTTTTCACTTTTTCCTTAACCTCTTTTAATACATCTTGGATAACTAAAGTGAAAATGAACGGAGACATTGGGCACCTTTGTTTGATTTCCATTCCTTTACTCTATTCAGTTGTGCTCACTCCTTCCCATATGATTTTGGTTTTCTCTAAGTTGAAAGCATTACAAACCCTTTGGACAAGATGATGAGGAACCTTCAAGTTTTGCGATAGTCATTTTTCCTTCATTCCATCGTTCTTCAGTCACTCTCCTTGCTATGAATATGTGTTCATCCGTCGATCTTCCCTGGATGAAGGCTATCTGATGCATTCCCGGTTCTCCTGTGTATCGTTTCAATCGCTCTCTCGACCAAGTTGCATTTATTTTGTAGCCTATGTTGCATACTGTGATTCGTTGAAATTCAGCAGCCCCTTTAGCCCTTTTTCTTAGGTATTGGTACTTGAATAGTTTTTTTTTTCATTCATCTGGTATCTTATTCATTTCCCATAGTTTTTTTTTACAATCTCCCACATCTCTTCTACAGTTTCATCATTAGCATACCTTAGAAATTCCATTGCTTTTCCATTTGCTAGATTTTGTATTATCAAGCTGATTTCTTCCTTTGTTGGTCCTGTTTCCATTTCTTCTCTATCTTCTTCAATGATTAGTTCTTCTCCTAGTGTATCATCGAGCTCCTTCTCCCATTGTGCCATTGTTATGGTAGGTTGTGTCAATCTTCCTTTTGTTTTCACAAACTTTTTCAGGTTCTTCAGTGTTCTCTTTATCCGTTCTCCTGGTTCATACACTGACAAGTTATTAAAGAAATTCACAATTTGCTTTTCTCTGTGATCCCTAACTGCCAACCTATACTCTTGCCGTCTTATATCTTGTATAAGATAAGATGTAGATCTTATATTCTTGCAATAGTTATGTCAATCCCTCGTTCTTTTGCGATTCTAGTACTCTTCTGTGCCTTTCTCAATCTTTTCAGTGCTGTCTTTCTTTTGGGAGTTGTTGGTATTCCTGTTGTCCCCAAAACATTGTTTGCAGCGGACTTTAATTTATTTACTAGTTGGTTGTATGCCTCATTGATCCCTATTTCTTCTTGCCTTTGTTTTACAAATTCCTCATGATATCTTTTCTTTATTTCTTTAAACTGTAAGTTTGACGCGCTGATTATCGATGAAAATTTTTTTCCTGGATTTTCAATCTCTTCAATCAGTTTGATACCACATATCAACATTTTATGATCAATGTTTAGTTCTGTCTAGTTTGCTCGTATATATTGTATTCTGAATTTATTTGGATGTTCAACTGCTACGACATGGTCTCTCCCCACTAAACATTCATGTCAGTTAAAATATGTTCCATGCATAGGAATTTATCATTCATAATAATATAAGAGTCATCGTAGCCTAGTTTTTTTTACAGGATAAATGTGTACTTTATTGATAATGCTATTGGAAATTGTTATGAAAACTGAACTCTAAATATGAAATATTAACATAATATATGTTCATGCTTTTGGATCTAGTAAGTTTCAATAGTGCGTTATATTTTAACTTTTGATGTTTAGTCGGGTTCCAAATTAGTGAATGCCAGTTTTTGATTAGAGGAGAGTCTGTTATTTGTCTGTAATTCATTACCCGAGCAGAGAATGGAAACAAAATAAAAACTAAATTTGATATTTTGATATAAGCGATCATGATAACATATGTTGCCTACCGTGTGGTCGAGTTAACAGTTATCATAACAAAAATGAGATCTAAATTATATGAAGGCTATTAAAAAGATAACAAATCATGTTTTCATTATAACAAATCTATGTATGCGTATTGATATTTGTAATTTCGTTAATAATAAACAAGATAAGTAATCAATATGTTATTTTAACTATAACAGGAAAACAAAAACAAAACAAAATTAGTAATTATTTTGATATTATGATATCAAATTTAGTAATCTGAATGTTTTCAAGATTCATAATCAAAAAATGTTATCAAGAAGTTTTCATCCATTCAAAATAAAAACAAACTCATATTTCAATCAGTTCTATCGATATCTATCAGTAAAAATCATATTTGTCTTTGCAATGTTCAAAAAGAAAACAGCAAGCATCCTGTTTGACTCGTAAAAAAAAAATTAAAAAATGCAGATTTCAGTGATAACTGTGGATGCTATTTTTATAAAATATAAAAATTTTCGTTTAATTATATTTCTTAGAAATATCAAATTAATATCAAAATATGAATTCAAGCGAAGATAAAAAAAAACTAGCATATCAAAATATGTTATGAATATGAGAATTTTGATATCCTACTTTACTCGGGTATATACTTTCTTGAAAATTGGATTAAGGATTACAACCGTACAACGTTAGTATAATGATGTATATCATAGGTACAAGCTCAGTTAATAATTAACTTAAAATTAAAGTAGTATAGATATGAATCAGGCCTGGGGCTTTTTGAATGATTTTCAATTTACTGTTTGTATCTATTAGTTATTTAATCTTTTTTTTTTAATTTTTTGAAAATTAATTTAGTTAATGTTTGGTACCTTATTTTCACCAAGCACACTTTTCAGGCGAATTAGATAAATTATTTATTAACAATATGTATTGCTACTGCTCTCGATTTTCCATATAGGGGAAATGTTGGCTTCGGCAATACCTTAACCTATTATCGTCAGGGGGTAAACAAAGTCCTAGAGCACTCAAATTTGGCCAATAGTTGCTCTGAAACACAATGTATCCACATGCCAAAATTGAGCTCTCAAGGACGTTGTTTACCCCCCTGACGATAATAGGTTAAGGTATTGCCGAAGCCAACTTTTCCCCTAGTAAATATTCCAAAATTTACCTAACATTTTCATTAAAATGATACAATAGTAAGCCTCTCAAAGTGACTTTTCAAAATTCAAGAAACCTATAAGATATCCAAATATCAATCATGAAGACTCTCTCATCTCACGACAGTGCAGGAAGAAAAAGAGTGAAAGTTTATCGGAACAGGTAGACAAAGAATGAATGTATAGATAATAACTAACGGGCCAGCTTACATTTGGTGAATCCGTACATACGCACTCTTTCTGTTAGACGAGCGAGTGGCCTTTCGCTTAATGACTACTAAATACGTGTCGTTTTGTGATGTATATGCGTCTAGAATCTCGTACAAGGTCGAAGTGATTCGATCACACGACGCGATGCGTCTTTCTAGTTAGAGAAGAGGATTGGGTGATTGTGCAATTAGAGCGTGTTTCGTAATAATGTTTGCAATTGAGTGTCATCGGCCCATTATCAAGGAGAGTTATTTGTGTTTCAGAGCCGTCTTTTTTTATTATAACCGGTTGAATATTTGCAACAGTGCGATTTTCAATAGGTTCTTTTGCGAGTTGTGTCAGTGGTTACTTTGAAACTGCCAAAGTACATACTGTACGTGTGAAATGTGAATGCGTGTGAAATGTTTTTGATATTCAATATTACTCAGAGGAGGTCTTTTTATACATTTTGTTTTGCGTGGATTGAATAGGGTTCTCAAAAACAAAGAAGGAATGTGAATGGTTTATGGATCAGACAAATAATTTAATTGAAATCAGATCCATGAGTTGTTACATTTTAGAGCATTAGTGAAGTTTTACATTGTGCTTGAAAGTGATATCGCTTGGAAACCTGACTTAGAGCCCGAGGCCTACCATTCAACTCAGCTGAACCAAATTGGCTGCTATAACCGCCAAACGAAAGGCATGTTCCCAATGCTATAGAATAGTTTTGGAATCGGTCAACTGGTGCCGGAGATATATCCAGAACATGTTCCGCTGAATACGGGCTAGAAATGACTCGGAACATGCCAAAAAATATCATGCAACACCTCAAAACATATGAGAATTCGAAATAAGACCAACGGTGGCCATATTGAATACCAAGGACCCCATTAGCTACAACCGGACATGTTCCTGATACTCTGGAAGAAGTTACCAGTTTCTTACTTGGGCCGAAACCTATCATGCGACAAGTAAAATCACTTGAAAATTAAAAACCTAGTTCAATGGACGCTATATTGAGTGCCCAGAACCACATTGCTCTGTGGTCTGAAACGGCAATTTAACGGGATTAAATTATTTACAGCATTTCTATTCATTGTAGGAAGTGAATGTCTTCGTAGAAGTTTTTTATAATTAAATGGGCCTTCTTTCTATAAAAAATATGATCAGGGTGGTCCTCATTCTAACATAAGAAATCTAACTATTTTTCTTTTATGTTATAGCTGGTTACATTCTTCAGCAATCAATAACAATTTTTTTTATTATAACTTTTTTGTTTCAAATATTTGGAAAAAAAAATTGAAAAAATTCGCATGGATAAGTATGATTCACATTTTTACTGAATAAAGTATTTGGTATAAATTAACATTCAAATGTTATGGGTAGCTTTAACCCAAGAAACATGCAGTCTTTAAATCTTAATATCTCGCAGTTTTATTATCTTCTATGTTGCGTTATATATGACCTTTCAGAAACCATACCAAGAATAACATTATCTATCCAACTGATAGATAATGTTATTCTTGGTATGGTTTCTGAAAGGTCATATATAACGCAACATAGAAGATAATAAAACTGCGAGAACAACTTTTTGTAAAATTATGTAAATAAGATTTAAAATACTTAAAATAAATTTAAAAATTACGTGTAACTCATAAACACTTGAATACAGGAGCTTGCTGCTTTAAAAAAATGTAGGCTCTAACTATTTCTAAAAGTTTTACTTAAATTACTTTTTTATGTAATGTAAAACAAAAAGTGTCCAAAGTACGGCCACATTGTTGACGTAGAACTACGAGATTAGTAACAAAATAAATGGTTTAGAATCATAGCTTCAAAATGAACAATTCATTTATTTTAAATTGAGTGGTTATTGAATAAGTCCGAAAATTAAGATTCAATTTTTGATATTATAAAATCAGTTCCTTTCTTCCCTATACAACTTTTTTTTTTGTATGGTTCGAACGGTTCGAACAAAGACAAGAATATGAATGTTAAAAAAATATTTGTGCTATATGTTCTGAAAAAAAAGGATCATGATGACCCACCCTAGTATACAAAGATATTGGTGTATCTCATCCCACTTTCACATTTCCTGTTTATTATTTTTTTAAATACATTACTTTTTCAACAACAAAACAACACATTTCCATACATTGTTACCTGCTAACTCAGGATAAGGGATTTCAGGGTCGTTTATCGCTTGTTCCATCACACACATCACTAGCATAAGAGCTGACACTTCGAGCAGGAACATTCGGTGATGGTAAGACCATCCACAAGAGAAGCACAAACCCAAAAAGGGTGAAAAAACCAACCTTTACAACCATAAATGCTTCAAAGCTGCGAAATTGAACCTCCCTAGAGTATTCTTGAACGACGAGGCTTGATGGTTCCGTTATGAACGCGGAAGAGCGGAAATCAACGATATGTGGTGGAAAGGCTATACCTAGGGCTGCACTCTTGGAAATAATAGGCTACCACAAAAGCTAGATTTTCATATTACATGTATTCTGTGACGTCACATATGGGGAGTGTATACTTGCATGCTTCTAGCTACTTCTTCGGATCCATGATGATATTGGTAGTGGTGATGATGGTGCTGGTGTTGCCTCGGCCTCCAAGACAATGTTGATGGCGGTCGGAAATTATCTACGCTACGCTCACCCAACAGTCCGCAATGCCGAGGATGATGATGTGTTCGCCGGACAGTTCACTAAGGCGGCTGAAGGATGACGGTCCCCAGAGGACAACACAATGGCGGTCGGTGATGACCACGCGGTCTCTATTCGTGATGTCTCATGCTAACAAAAGATGGCGACAAAATGGCGTGTCAATATTGTCCGGGTGTTCAGCCACGTAGGTACGCTGGACAATGACGAAGCTTTTCCGGCCGGCTGCCACGCAGAGTACACTAGTCGCACCTTACTACTGGTAATTCTGTAGAAGAGACCAACAAAACCGAAAAAGGCCCACTCGCTGGACCTAACCACCAGATTAGTCCCCTGTGACGTCACCTAACTTCTAATTTCACCACAATTTTAATCGAGACAAAAGCATTTACCTTTTTTTGTTGGTTTTTCGTTTGTTTGTCGGAGTTTCTTTGTATATAGTTTTCTGTCTATTCTTTGGGTAGCTATAGAAAATATTCACGTTAGACTTTAGAACAATAACAACATTTCTAGATAAAAATTTCAAAAGGTCCTATCTGCATTGAACGGTTCTCTTCATCGACTTTCTCTTTCGTCAATAACGCAGCTAGAAAACCTTTCCCTGTTGTATTTGACGTTTTGGACGCTAGATAAGAACCTCCTTCATCAAACTATGTGGTAGAATTAGCGTGAAATCTGTTAGCATAGCAGTGGTTATGAAAAGAGCAATTCGATGAAGAGAATCGATCAAAGCAGATAGGCCCATTTGAAATGTTCATCAAGATTTCTACAACACTAACCGTACTAACTTTTCACCAGACCCCCTTCACTCTTTGGAATTTATAGAGACAGGTAACAGCGCCAAACGGTTTGTGAAGAGACAACGTTGAACTGCAGCGTTGGAAGAAAACACGCACACCAACATCTATACATGTACGAACCCACACAACTGAGCGGACGGTACAGCGCAAAATAAAACACGAAGCGGTGTCATCACCCATCGTCATCATTCAGCTTCGGCTACTTCCGTTTGCGTTTGTTCTCACCGGCGTTGACAAATACTTCCTACGATATACAAAAGTAATAATTACTTTACTTTAAAATGATTATTACAACGTAATTTTTGAATAGAATGCGTGCTACGTTGGCCAAAGAAGATGGCATATTTTATTACGTTTACCAATGATTTCGATACGTTCCATTTCCAGTGGCTGGGGTGTTGGAATAATTTTTTAGAGAAAGGGAATGTTTTTCCCATGTTTCTTCTATGCTTTTTAAGATTATTTTGAGCAACAGCTCCGCAAATCATCAATTACTATTAGAGATTTGCATCTTACTGATACCGGTGGTGTAGTGGTAAGCGTGACTGCTTTCTTACACCCCGATGGGTCTGGGTTCAATCCCAGCCGAGGTCGGTGGGATTTTTCTGAGGCATAAAAATCTCTGGTCACGTCTTCCTTCGGAAGGGAAGTAAAGCCGTTGGTCCCGGCCCATGTGTGGTGTGAATGGGTGTGATATCCTATGCAGGTGTGGAAGCTGCTCTCATTGGTGGAAAAATGACATCACAGCGAACAAAAAATAATCGATTAGTTGTTAATCGAATAATCGAAAAAATGGGACATCTCTGATTTTGGTGTGATTGTTTTGATAAAAAAGCGCGCAAAATTTCATCTGTACTGAGGGGGCAGCAAAACCACAAAATTACCTTGCATACTGGGGGTATTCATTGGATGAAAGGGACCGTGAAAGAGGACATTAAAATTGAAAGTTTTTCTTCCGACAGTTTCATCTTAGTATTTATCTTTGCTTCTACTCCGTTCCAGAGTCAACGTAAAAAAGGTTCAATTTCAGTAGTAGTAGTAAAATTTACGTTTATTTTCTGGGTTTTATGTTTCAACATTTGATTTAACATTTCAATTGGTTAGCCTTTGGCTCTTCATCTTTGTTCTAGTTAATTGGTTATTCTAATGTGATGATTGCGTTTAGCACTAATTTACAGGATACCCTTTGTGGGATTGTTTTGGTTTGAATTTAAAAATTTGATAACCTACCTACTTGAGCACCTAACTACTTAAACTAGGTTGCCAAATCACGAATGATCTGGTGGTTTGATCGCAGACAGGCGACTCTGAACCTTTCCAGCGTGGAAGTCTTTCGCTCCTCGAGTGTTTGAAGACCGGCCAGGTGGTGAATCTCAGAATTACGAGTTCGCGGTGGACTGTTAAGGATCATTCTGAGGATCTTGTTTTGGATCCTCTGAAGCTTTAAGTGGTGGCACTTTGCACAACTCTCCCAGATTGGCATACCATACTCAATAGCCGGCAGTATGATTTGCTTGTGGACAGCAAGCTTGTTTTTGAGGGACAGGGTGGACTTCCTGTTTATCAGGTAGAGCGACCTGATCAAGATGTTACACTTGGTGGATGTCTTGTCCACATGGGATCGGAATAGCAATTTGCTATCGAGGGTGAGACCAAGGTAGACTACTTCACTCGACCATTCAATGGGAGTGCTATCAAGATGGATCTTGACGTTAGCAGGCGGAACAAGCCGAGGTGAATACGAATGTGGAAACAGAATGGTTTGTGTTTTAGCTGCATTGATACAAATCTTCCAGCTCTTAAAATAGTCGGACAAAACATCCAGGCCTGATTGTAGTTTACTCGCCAGAGCACGGATCACTCGACCCTTATAGATGATGGAGGTGTCATCTGCGAACATTGACAGGATACCACCACCCGGCAGAGGAGGAACGTCTGACGTGAAAATGTTGAATAGGATAGGCCCAAGCAGGCTACCTTGAGGGACCCCTGCATCAACGTTGAACGTATCAGAGGAGACATTGTTCAAGTAGACCTGGAATGATCTGCCCGACAAGTAGTTTTTGATGATCTTCACGAGGTAGTTCGGAAAGTTGTATCGATGCAGCTTGTACACTAGACCATCATGCCAGACATTGTCGAACGCCTTCTCGACGTCCAACAATGCCATGGCAGATGTATTGGAAACGGACTTGTTCCGCTTGATGATGTTAGTAACCCGTGCGAGTTGGTGGATGGTAGAGTGGCCTTTCCTAAACCCGAATTGCTCTTTGAGAAAGATGTTATTATCATTTGAAAACACCAGCAGACGGCTGAGTATCAATTTTTCAAATAGCTTCGAGATGGAGGACAAGAGGCTGATGGGGCGATAGCTTTTGGCACTGGTAGGGTCTTTGCCAGGTTTGTGAATTGGAATAACTTTGGCTAACTTCCAGCATGCAGGGAAGTAGCCAAGCATTAAACACTTGTTGAAGACCACTGCAAGGTGCTTGAAGAAGTCAACACTCAAGTTTTTCAGCTCGAGGTTGACCACTCCATCGACACCAGTGGCCTTCATGTTCTTTGTTGATTTAATCGCTGCTATCACCTCATCAGCCGATATTCTACTTTCGTCAGGGACAACTACAGGGGTGGCAGCGACACTAGCCATTGCCTGTGATACTGCAGGCTCGTGGGGACTCACCATGGCGTGGCCAAGGTTATGTGAATTTACAAAGTGTTGTCCAAGAGCATTGGCCTTTTCAAATGGGGTTATTAGTAAAGATGGGTCCGAATTTTGGTTAGGAGAGGAAAGGGGAGGAATGGGCCTCGGCTTATTTTTCAAAATCTTTGCCATTTTCCAGAATGGCTTAGCACAATCTGGGAGAGAGCGAATCTTGTTTGCAAAATCGATATTTCTGAGATCCACCATCCTGGCTTGGATGATTTTGTTCAAACGGTTGCAATTGGTCTTCAGGTTAGGCAGCCCAGTACGCTGGTACTGCCTACGAATCGTGTTGCGGAGTCTAATGAGGTCTTTAGTAGGCCTGTCAAGGTTCAGAGTATTACTCACCTGTCTGGATACTGGCACATGTAGCTCCCTGGCCCGGGAAATTGCTTGATCGATGGAGCGCAGACACCGGTCAACATCTTCGGACGATTCCGGTTGGACATCGTAGTCTACAGCGGTGTCGACGCAATGTTGGAACTGACCCCAGTCAACACGATGATAGTTGCGCCGGAGAGCTTCAAATCGATTTACGGAGGATCCCACCTCAGTCACCACCGGGTAGTGGTCCGAGCTGAGTTCCTGATAGGTGATAGGTTGAGCGATGTTGTTGCCCATGTTGCTGATGAAGATATCGATGGTAGCGTGAACACCGGACCGACTCAACCGGGTGGGAGTTTCCGGACTCAAGATGTTGTACTGCGCTTCCTGCAGGTCGTTGTTCAGGATGGTGCCGTTTTGATTGCGCCGATTGTTGCCCCAAGCTTGATGTTTGGCGTTCAGGTCGCCAGCGATGATAAAGTTTTCCCGTCGTCGTGTTAGCTTGATAATATCTCGTCGCAGATCTGCTGCCGATCCGTCCCTGATGTTGACTTGTTTGGGGCAGTAAGCCGCGACGATGGTGATGGGGCCGATAGGAGTAGAAACTTCCACCCCTACGGCTTCGATGATCTTCAGCTGAAAGCTGGGCATCAGTCGACAGCAGATGTTTCTTCTTATTGCAATAGCCACTCCTCCTCCTCCAGAGTTGGTTCGATCTAGCCTCACGAGCCGGAAATCGGGAAGGTAGACGTTTGTTTCAGGCTTCAGGTGGGTTTCAGTTATGATGGCAATGTCGATGTTTCGTTCATTGAGAAACTCAACAAACTCGATGTTTTTGCTCTTCAAGGAGCAAGCGTTCCAATTTACGATCTTGATATCTTCACGGTCCATACTTAGTGACAAGGGACAGGGCAGCATGAAGCTGTTCAGATCGAGTCTTGCAGGTGCGCAAGATGATGATGACCTCGGCCACGAGCGTCACAAGTTCCTCCGAGGTGAACGGAGAATCGTCGACAGGCTCACCTGAGACAACACCAGCGTATGATAAACCATGGGTGGTGGAGGGACCTGGCATTGGCTGGGCAGCAGCAGCAGCGAGACGATGCTGGACTGTTCGATTGTTAGGAATACTCACATGCTTGACTTGTTGGTTGTTGAGCGGAAGTGGTTCTAAGTTCGGAACATGTCGACGGGGCTGGAGAGCTGGGTACTGGACTTCCGTGCGTGCAGGAGGCGAACGATGATTACGGAGGCGACCGGGCTGATTATTGATCGTAGCCTTCCGACGGATATTGATGAACTCCAATCGCTTGGGACATCCGCGATTGGAGGCTTGGTGGTTACCACCGCAGTTGACACACGTTGGCTCGATGTCATCATCTTGCTCACAGGACGCAGTCGAGTGAGTTCCAGCACACTTGCCGCAGATAGTCTTCATATGGCAGTTTTTGGTGCCATGGCCGTAGGAGAGGCAGTTCATACACTGCGTAACATCACGATGTTGGGATTTGTAATGTTCCCAAATGATGATGACCTGAAACAGGTCCCGGATTTTGGATCTCAGAGCCGCTAGACTGGTGGATCCCTTCGTGAAGTGCACCAGGAACAACTGGTCACGGAAGCTGGTGTTGTGGTTGGAACGCCGGTTTATTGGGAACACCGCCTCAGGTTTGAGCCCAAGCCGCTCCAGCTCGGATTTAACCACAGCCGCCTCGAACGACGGTAATCCACGCAATACCAGCTTCAGTGGCTTGCTCGATGGCAGATCGTGCGTGAAGAAGTCAACGTTGTTTTCCTTTAGGAAACATCCTGTTTGATTGTACTCCTCCAGGCTGGAGCACATGATTTTGGTGCCGATGCTGCAAAGCTTGAAGCGAGGCAGCAGCTTGTGTTTTGCCAGCTCGGCACGCAGCTTGGCAACATCCTTCTCCGGCGTGAAAAGCGGGGGAATCCGCTCTCTTGCAGCGATGGGAACGACGTCACCATCGCCATTTTCTTCGGGGAGCACCGCAAACTGGTTGGCTTGCAGTACCCGTTTTCCGGCGTCATCCTGCGACGCGCTGTGCTGGATTACCACCTTCTTTGAGGGGCCCGCTGCTGAATCATTGGTACGTTTACGCACCATTTGTTTCGTGTTGGCAAGTTGCAGTAAACTTGCCAGAACGCGCGAAGGTGGCGACGCTTCCACGGCGCAACGCGACAGCACGAACCGAATCGAAGCGAGAACTCGAGCGAAAAAGAAAACGAACTGAACAGCTCAACAGTCGAGCAAAGAGTCGGGTTCAATTTCACTAAATTGCCGAGCTTATATTGAAATCAATCACCTAACTGAGCCGAACAAAAATAACAAAATGCCGAAGTCTGACATTTGGGCTCATAATAGGCTTGCTCACCCCTTTTACACTTGTGCGCTACCTGTGGGTGAGCTTCTGGGACCAGTGGCGAATTATTTTTCCCGTTCAACTGCTCGACTGTCAAACTCTCATGCAGCGAATCGTGAAAGTGGAACAGGCTCACTCACTCGCCAAGCCACTTGTGAGTGCCACTGTTCCAGTGTGGTTAGTAGTTTTGAAAAGGGTGTATTCGTTTTATTCGGTAATAAGTTTGTGGAGGAGCCTACAAGTAATAATTTGGAACCACTGGTTACAACATTTCTTTGGTTTTTACTACATACAAACCAAAAATGTATTACATTGAATGTTAATTGCATTTCCTATCATCGTCCACAGCGATTACCGTGGAGGATGCAAGTAAGCATTTTATGTATAATATTGTAGAACAACTCACCCACATGCCACGAGTCTCTCCAATTCCCGTTCGCAGAAAATGCTTACAAAATCAAGTATACGTAGGGGTTCCTGGGGTAAAATGCACCAGTTAAGGAAATCAAGGTGTTTTCTCGTTATTATTAAAAGCAACAGTGAGTATAATGTATTGCTTAATTCGCCTAAGCATTATTTAGTTCTTTATATCAACTTTGAAAACTTTGAAAAAATACCTTAAATTTGTTTTTTTTTATTGATTTTAGAATGGAATTAGAAATGATCTAATGCACTACAACAAACACATCATAACGATGAGGCAAAATGCACCCCAACAATTGGTGCGGAAAATTCAGCAATCCGTCCTGCTGTCCTTCCTCCGGTCTCACGAAGGTGGCACCAACCGGTGAACACTCGTGTTTATTTCAGTTACCGTGTGGACGTAATTTGTGATGAGCCCCGGTCCCTTTCAAATTGTATCATTATTTATGTACGGTCCATAAATTTGAAATGACGTTTCACATTCATCTAGTGATGGCCGATTTTCATTCGAATCATCGATTAATCGATTAATGAACCGAAAAGTAAAATATTTGCAATCGGTTATATCATGGCGATATAAGCATTAACTTCTCCAGAGGATCATCACCGATCGTTTCAAACATGTGCTGCACTCTCATTGGTGGAAAAATGGCAGCACAGTGAACAAAAAAAATCGATTAGTTGTTGATCGAGTAATTAAAAAATGGGACACCTCTGATTTTGGTGTGTTTGTTTTGATAAAAATGAGCGCAAAATTTCATCTCTACCGAGGGGGCAGCAAAACCACAAAATTACATTGAATACGAGGGGTATTCAATGGATGAAAGGGACCGTGAAAGAGGACACTAAAATAGAAAGTTTTTCTTCCGACAGTTTCATCTTAGTATTCATCTTTGGTGGCACTCTGTTTTGGTCGGATTTGGTATCGTATCATTACACGAAACCGGTGATGGAGTGGTACAAAGCCAACGATGTAGTTTTTGTGCCGAAGGAGGCAAATCCGCCAAACCCGCCAGTACATCGCCCAATAGAAAAAAATCTGGGCGATTAGGAAGGACAAGCACCGGAAAACAGGGAAGTTCTTCAAAAACAAGAAGGATTTGAAGAAAGAGTGGATGAAAGTGTGTAAGAAAGATGGCGCAAGTGTTGCACAGGATTTGATGGAAAGCATTAAGTCCAAGGCGAGGGCATTTAGCCTAGGAGAGGAGGTTGAATAAACCAGCTTTGCAAAAACATAGCTAATAGGGAAAATGGATGTAATTTCGGACTAAATGCCCCTAATTTGGGCCCATACATAAATTCAGCAATCGACTAAATTTTCAATAGCGACCAAAAATATCCTTTAGTACCGTCTCAATGACGCGTTCATCTAGATAAAATTGATAAATAGCTGATTCTTAGCGATTAGCTCAATCTTAGATCCATAGACCAGCATTAGAGCCATTTCCCCTATGTTGTGTAAAAAAGCCTAAATGTTCAAGGAAACATATAAAAACACATTGCGCCCTTTATCTACAAGCCATGAAAATTATATAAAAAAAAACAAATACAATACAATACATCTTTCAATACAAAATCCCATTTTTTTAAACATCAAATTTTTACGAAATTCTCAGAACCACTATATCGTTTTGCTATGGAATGGCTTATATAGGGTTACGAGATGTAATATCAGTCTAGCCCCTCACTTCGGTCTATCAAGTAAATAACTAATTTATTCAGCAATAATACAGAATAGTAATGAAAAACTAATACCACATCTGCTGTGAAATTGTAATCCGTAAATTAATTGCTTATTTTTGGGACACATTTAGTACATTTATTGTCCTTATTTAAAGCAAAAGTTGAGTGAAATTTTCATATTTTCGGTTTTGAGGCGCCATGATCTCACCGTCTATTATTGCATTAACGAAAATATACACCACCGCAGGTCATCAAAAAACCTGATAATTTCATGAAATGAAAGGACTTACCTTTTTGTAACATCAATATCACAGTTTTCACTTGTAATTTTTATTCAGAAGTTTTAACGCAATTTACGCTTTAAAACGACGGGCTGAACTTTAGGGATATCATTTTGAGACGTTTATTTAATTATGGCCGACGAAATTTACATGAAGACTTTATATTGGTATTGGTGAATCCATTTACGTAGACGACAAATCTGCAACTCTTTACTTCTATAGGAGAATCCCTAAGGGGCTACCCCCTATGACCTCCACATGCCAAATTTGGGTTCCATTCGCTTGATTAGTTCTCGAGTTATGAAGAAATTTCTGTTTCATTTGTATGGGATCCCCCCTCTATACAGAGGGGCGAGGGGTCTCGAACCATCATAAGAACCTTTCCCTGCCCCAAAAACCCCTGCATACAAATTTTCACGCCGATCGGTTCAGTAGTTTCCGAGTCTATAAGGGTCAGACAGACAGACAGAAATTCATCTTTATATAAATAGATAGATTTAGAAATGCATCTCATGTTAAGAAATAAAGAACAGCCATTGAGTAAAAAACTGTACCATTTATAGCTAACACAAATGTTTACATTCGTCATGCATGCCGCTGATCAAATCTAACGTCCGGAGCTGGCGACACAATAAACAACATTTCCAACTAATGCAAACATTCATTGCATTGGATCCTGAATTGATTGACATTTTGGTATTTGCTACAAGCTAACTAATAATTGCTAAAATGCACTGTAGGAAGGGATGCAATGTTTAGCTAATTAACTAAAATATGATTCTGCTCATAGGTTTAGGGGAGAAACACCATTTCACGATACGTTCCTGATGAACTGATTTTTTTTTTTCAATTTATTTATGAACTTTTACTGTTACCTACCCACTGAGAGAATTAACAACAATATTATGAGTTATGATAGGTTGCTGTCATCGCGTAAAAAGACCTATACCTAATTTTCTTCATATTCGAGCAAATTTACGAAGAAAAATGAGGAACATATTACCACCGGTTGGAAACTAACGATTTAAAATTGGCTCACTACTTGACTAGCCTATTGGTCCCAAGCAAATCGATTAACGTACCCCATTCTAGTCGAAATTATATTACATATATATTATATTTGTTTTGATTCGCTATGAAAGTTTGACAGATAAAATGAGGGGTTCGTGGATTTTCCTATGTTTCGAGGGGTGCATCGATTAGCTTGGGACCGAAGATAGTACCAAAGCTGAGCCAGAAAATTGAGAACGTTTCTTCGGGACCTTCTGGTTTTAAAGGTACCTCTATGATATTACTCAGTCATGAGTGACCTACATTTTTGCGATTATGAGTGAGAAACCACTCAATTGGCCATGCATTAAAATTTCGATTTAGACTATTACTTCTAAAGCAACATGTGATAACCCAACAAACAATTGCCTATTGAAGAAACGACTTCTTGACGATTTTATTCCACTTCATGCTTAATAATACTTGTACTATTTTTAATAATAACTTCTGTTCAGGCTTTGTTCACACAAATCTGGAGAATTTATTCAACCACAACATCGAAATATTTGGTGTTGAATAAGGTATGTCGAGCAGCTTTTATTCGACTAACAAGAGTTGTAGTAACAGAGCTTATTCGATCAAATTTTTGATTATTCAGCGTTTATTAGATCATTATTTACTTCCTAAACAGCGATGGTATAAAGGTGTATATAGACGCTTGATTCTCATGTGAAATAATGTTTAATAAGACAATATTATACATTTAATATTAAACGATTATTCAACTACGGGATAATTAATCCGAAAATAAGAACGACACAGAAGAGCAGGGTTGTGTTCTCGTTAGTGATTGTTGTGTCACTTATTTCGGTCGAATCACACACCCACCACACAACACAAGATGATCTAGAAAATCTATTACATACATACATAACACACACATGTCGTTATATGGGATTCGAACCATGACCTTCCGATCACCAGCCGCTTGCCTTGCCATCTGAGCTATCCTAGATTACATCATATGAGCAGCTAAATAAGCAATAAAAGCTTGCATCTGAAAACCTTCAGCACTTCCAGCCGTAACTGTATAGCTAATTCAAGGAGATGTGAGAATGATTAATTCATTCATAATTGTTTAACATTAGACCAACGTTACCTCTCCATCTCTCTAATTTCGATAGATCTATGAATTGGTTGTCGTGAGTGATACGATTTATGATTACGATTTTAATTAATTAGGCGTAGAAAAAAAATAAAAAAAAAATAAAAGAGTTGAGGCTGGGATTGAATTCGCGACCTTCTACTTGGAAAGCGGAAACGGTAACCACTGTGCTACCAATTTCGTTTTGTTGATAGCCTCAAGCAGTGTTGTGGAATAATTAATGAATACGCCGTTTGTAAAGCATTTACAAAGCATGCAATTAAAACATGGATGCATAGTGGTATAAGAGCTATTTTGCTGACTGTATTAACCTTTATACAGCAATATTTTAAAGCAATGCAATGGAATCTAATAATGGAGCTAGAAAACATTTATAAGACGTCTAATAAAGCATTTTATTAAAGCAATTGAAAACAATCGAATTGAAGCGACAATGTATGTGCAAATTACACTTATTCAGTTTGATATTAGATCAAACTTCTGGTTCTGAATCAGGAAGACAGTCAACGTTTATAAAACATTTAATAAGTAAATTAATCATACCAGAGCAAACGGCGGAATAAAGGCGCATCTATCGATCTCAATGAGCTTTTTTCAGCACATAATTCGACATCCTGTTTTATTCAGCATTGTACACTGTTATACAACATTTATTCAATGTGTATGCTTATTTGTGACTGTGAATTGTTTGTTGGGAAGGTCCAATGAGCTGAATGTAAATAATGACTTTACACGATTGCTTATCAATCATAACACGTCCACGCAAATTAACTACACCATTCAATAGAGCAAACTTACTCTGTCAGATGCTGCTGTTGGTTTGCCTGAATGAGTCTTAATCCGCGAGAAATCGACGTTTAAAACCATTGTTTACATTTGGGACATAGGACCATTTCACATGTTGATCTAGAATTGACTTGACAGTTCGTTTTATGTCTGGTCGTGAATTTTGTGATGTCCAATTTTATGATGATTCTAAAAGCATCGTGGTTTATGTTATCTGGATCAACCGGAAAGAAAACACTGTCTCTTTCTTACTCATCAGTTGTTACGCGAGAAGTGCAAGTGACGTCAACAATGTGGTTACGTATGAATGATAAGGAATGAAAAAGAAGCGTAATTTCACATACCGGACATTTGTAGATCGAGGGTCATTTTCGATAGGCCGAAGTTGCATCCATTTGTAGACCCAATTTGAGAACATTAGATCGACATTACATCCACGTTCCTGGAGAGTTTTCATGTTAAAATGGTGAGTTTTACAATTTTCCGCCGTGCCTAATTAACATCCACATAATAAGAATATTTAAGCTTGTATGTTGGCAGTGAAATATCTTTTAAAGCTCAATTATTAAATAAGATATGGCATAACATGTAATTCGAGGCTTCATATTAGACCAAGGTTAGGGGCATGTACCCTACCTAGGTATTATATAGAATAATATACGCGGTGTTTGTGCAACTTCCCCGTACACACTGCAACTAGCTTGACAGACTTAGACTCCGCGCACCATAAATCAAACTGCTTTGATTTTACTTCAACCTAGTGACCAACTGTCATTTTTGTCTTGCAACCCCTCCACACACGATAGCAGATTAGAATGTGGGTGGCGCAGTTGGGAAATTTTTGCTCAATTGACGAATTAGTTGAAAATAGATCCAACAACCAGTCCAAGAACTTAGTTTACAACCAGGTTGCAGTGCGTATGGGCTGCATAAGAAATTACTACCAACCTGATGCCCACACCCACCCTGCTCTTTCAAAAATTCGATCGATCTCCTCACCCGACTGCTTTCTGGGTCACGTCACACAGACTGGGTCACGCGCCGTAGGATGTTATCCGTCCTCGGCCTCCCTTTTATTCGGCTACGCGCATTCTCTGTGACACGATTCAGCATTCAACCTTTCTTTTTTGTTTTTTGTTTTTTTTTTGCTTGCTGTAACACCATCATCACCCATTTGACCCAAAGGCTGTGTTTGGGTGGTGTGCAGAGGTACAGTGCGTATATACCTACCTACCTACAATATACGATCTGCTCTTGCCTGGTGGATTTTGTTTTGTTCTCTTTCTTTCCGTCTTCCGCTAGCTTTGACCCCAAAAACACGGCCGGCTCAACGACCATGACAGCGATGAATGTCAGCGGTTGATATTGAATTGAAAATAAACTATTATATAGCTACGCGTAGCATCACCGAGTGATACAAGAGATAGAGAAAGCACCAGTTACATTATTTCTCTTTGAATAATACCTACTGCAATCGGTTGGGATGAAATGCGGCTACGTTATATCAGAAAGAGAGTGGGTTGTTGGATTTCAATTATAAAATACACTGCCAACTCATATACATTTTACAGTCATCTCACCCAATTAGCTCGATTTGGTTTTGTTTTGGTGGAAATAATGATTTGTTTGTTTATTTTGGGAGCTTGTTGTCTTCGTTTAAGTGAATTTCACGAACTGTTTGAAAATTAAGAAAACAAATGATTGGTAATGACGTTCGCTACGCTCTGCTTACTGAAATTCGCCTCCTTCATCTCAAAAGTGTGGTCTCTATTGAGGAATGAACGATGCATACAATCCTTTTGTTCTAAATATTAATTTCTTTGGTATCGTTGCATCATGTTAATCAATGTTAATCAATTGGTTTTTTTGCAACACATTTCAAAGCCACACTTTGCATTTACCTGTACTTATCAATTAATGCTTAACTGAAACAACACATTCATTGCGAGATACATCCGACCCGACTCAGCCCCATTCGTATGTAAATATTTAAATAGAGCATTAAATAATTTACTCCACTCACACTTGACCCAATTTTGCATCTTTCACTCCGTCCCTCTTTCTCTGCTATGTTGTGCTGGTCGGAAAAACGGCGCTCTGTGCGCCCGCAGCCGACTCCGACCGACCCAGACCGTGATAATGACGACGCATGATGATGATGATGATGAATTCGTCTCGTAAAACGCGCGCCGGTTTCCGTTCAGTTTCGGTAGACACGAGTGTCGGGTTTTCCTCTTTCACCAATGTTTCTATGCTAGTCGTTCGATGCCATGTAGATGTTGGTAGATATGTTGTGTTGTTGTTTTAACCGAATCTGTTGCTTTGCTTCTATGTACATACAGGAATCCCCAAAATAGCGCGGTGGCTGATGCCATTAACCTCCCGTTATTTATCGGTTGTCCTCCATCTGAGTTTTTGTTTGTGATTAGGATCAATTATAAACTTGTCACATATAGTACAGAAAATCAGCTCTTGGTTGGAAGACAGCCGAGAAATTGCGGTGGGTGAACGGCACCATCCACCGCGCTAGGGGGATTCCTGTACATCATTGTGTGCACGATCATGATCGTCATCATCTTCATCATCAGTAGTAGCAATGACGATGCTTCGATAACTTTCACGGTCCCTTGATTTGAGAGCATATACAGCGCCTCTCGTAATCAATCAGTAGCACTTTCTCTAGGTTGCAGTTGGGAAATGGGGTAAAACTATGTAGGTAACAGTCTGGCTGTGGGATTTTGTAACATTATAGGTAAATATCGTTCACGGGGTCTCGCTTAGCATAGTTAGTAATAATGAGGCTAAAATAAAACGATCTTTAGCAGGTTCGACTCCCCATCCGATCGAAGTAAATTTTGGAGGAAAAGTTGGAAATATTTTTGAGTTTCCTGGGCAAAAATCAACATTGTGCTAGCCGCACAAAAATGAGACTTTGAACGCTTACAATTAACACTGTGAAACTGCTGGAGTGCTTCATTTTGAAAATGTGATGAATTTGTGAGGGCCATTCTCCATTTCGATTCAAAAACCCAAAATAGGAACCTGCGCAAAAAGTGGTAATGATTTATGAAGGCTTGGCGCCAATGATTTGAAGTGTGTGTAGAGATTTTTCTGTATTAGAATGAGAAGTTATTGATTTTAACTTACATTGCTCTAACTTATAATAGCGAATTTGTTTATTATCGGGGTTGGAACTGGTTCCCAAAATTTTTGTTAGTGCGAACCTTAACCTGAGGTAGGTTTTAAAAACAAACGATCAAACTGACGTAAGAATATTATGTTCCCTTGAAGTTTTATCAAGTGTCAATAATGAACAGTTTATACCCCGGACAGACTATGGTATATCATATAATATTAGGATTTCCAGTGAAAACTAGATGTATGAGTGCTCATTGCAAGACAGTCTATATTACATGATATAAGCCATAGTCTGTACGGGGTATTAAGCACAAAAATATTTATCAAAAACAGTATTTTCTGTAGAATAAATTAAATTGCAGAAGTATTGCCTATAGGCTATATTTTTTCAGTCTTGTGAATGACTGATTTTTTTTTCTAAAGCAGCTGTTCAAAACGTGATTTCATACGATAGTCATATTTTTGAAAGGAATAGTGCAAAATTGAAGACTTTACATTATATTAACATTTTATTAAGAAAATATTATTTTTTATTAAAAACTAGAAAAAAAAACATCGTGTCATATAAGAAACAAATGACCATTTATAAAGCTACTGAAGGAATATCAACGATAAGTTATAAGCAACTTCTGATAGACCTTAGTTTCTGATTCAGAAAGCTTGAAATTTGGACCTAGTCTAACATTTTTCGAATATTTCGCACTAGAGTAAAGTATTTTGTTAAATTAAAATAAAATGGATAGTAGAAAGCAGCATTAAGCCTGCAACAGATTTTTTGAAAAATATGTTCAATAAGTTAATTTTTAAGTGGGTGGCCAGATTTCCACATTGGTCCTCTACAGAATATATGGACAGTCCCTAAGTTGAGGGCAGAATGAAGAAGAAAAACGAGCCTTTGTGTGCATCTTACTATGGAAATTGTAATTGAGTAATACATTTTATTTTCATTATATTTAGTTGTGCAACACGAAATTTGATACCATTAAGAAAACATTTGTCATGGAAATGTATGGTAAATTTCAAAGGGTACTCAACTCTGCACATCTCAATCAGTGCCTAGTACTTTATCTGTGCCGACAGCTGTGCCCAGTGTTGCACCGAACGTGCCCGAGGGAGTCGAAAGTCCCAGATTTATTCAAATTTTGTTAAAAGCATCATAAAAGTTTGATGAAATGATTAATATCCGGACAAATCCATTTTATCGATTTTATCTGGTATAATCTATCTTAATCTTTAAAAATTAATAAAATCGTTTTTATCGTTCACATCTCTAATATTATCATTACAGGTTACTGTCAATGTGTGTAACTAGGTATGATAATATGAATTTGTCGTCTCTTTTGTCCTTTCGCTGTTTAAATTAAACACACTAAAAATTATAGCAGTATAAACTGGCATAATTCCGACATATCTAATATTATCGATTAAAAGTGGATGAAATCGGATGATATTTGCTAGTGCCTGCTATTATTCATTACGAATCGTATTTATCCGACATTGATCGTACTTAAGAGACAAATTTTATGAAATCTAATTAATGAAATGTAGAATGGATTACTTTCGTTCCACTCGAACGTGCCGCATTGTGGCAATCAAGCTGTCGGCCTCAATACACCATTATTTTGGCAACCCTGCAGTTATGACTTTTGAGACTGTTTGTTTACAACTTCAAGCTCTCATAGATGGTTCATTGAAAAACTAAATTTGCTCCCTAATTTCAAAAGATGGTTAGGTTATTATCAATCATGTTGATAATGCTGATGATGATGGTGTTGTTACTATTGAAATAAATTTCTGATCAAGAAACAATTACATTAGAAGCTGTGCTTAAGATTTATCTTCTATAAATAATGTTTGCAAATAAACTAGGGCATTGTTTGTCAAAAATAAATCTTTTTTCGGTGACTCTATAAGTGAA
The DNA here is from genome assembly GCF_037179485.1 of Ochlerotatus camptorhynchus. Classification (NCBI taxonomy): domain Eukaryota; kingdom Metazoa; phylum Arthropoda; class Insecta; order Diptera; family Culicidae; genus Ochlerotatus; species Ochlerotatus camptorhynchus. The sequence goes on from NW_027040770.1 coordinate 431,025, forward strand.
ATGTAAGCAGAAATGTTTGCTTGTTGATGAATATCGTTCGATAAGGTTAGTTCTCCAGTTGTAGCAATGGTGAAAAAGTTACCGAAAACCATGATGCCTCTATGGTTTTTGTCTTCAGAAAAAATAATAAAGGAACAGATGTGTGTGGACAAGATTTTTATCTACCTGTAGATTATACCCAAGTAACCAAAAGTTCCGCATTCAACACTTTCAAGTTCCATAAAGTTCAAATAAAGTTCCGTCAGAACTTTCAAGTTCCATAAAGTTCAAATAAAGTTCCAACAGAACTTTCAAGCCACATGAAGCAATCCGCACAAATCTTTTTTTGTAACAAAATTTAATGTACGTAAATATGAAATAATCAGTGGCCCGAATAAATCATAAATCTTGTATTTATGCAACATTATATCCAAAAAAAAAGTAATTTCCTTGATTCGAACCCGTGTATTCGGCATGTGATCTACGATTGCTAACCACTGCGCCACAAGTGTGATGGAATACCATGCGGGCAAACACCAATTTAAATTCATCAAGGTGTTGTGTTTCGTATTCAAGTCAGTCAGCTGGCTCAGAAAACTCCAACAATAGGCGGGACAAGAGCTCACTTTAATATATTTCAGATGACGTAGTGGTTCGTGCTGAGACTCTCACGCAGAAGGACGGGGTTTAATTCTTCCAACAGATCCATTACAACTACTAATGCTGATAAATCAATACACATTAATACCTGCCTTTAGAAATAACGTTCATAAAACTGCGAACAAAATATAGAATTGGTGTAGAGGACAAAAACCTTTTTTAATTTATTTTCTAAAAGTTCCGTTCAAGTTCCGCCAGAGGCTGCTTAGAATGCTCTTCAATTATGGTACCGGAACTTTCAAGTTCTTATAACGACTTAAAAATGAGGCTGCTTAGAATTCTATAGACCACCTTCAACCAAGGTGCTTAAGCCATAAATAGCCTTTTATCAGAACTTTTGGTTACTTGGGTAACTATTATAGTTTATGATATTAATATCTCCTTTAAACTTCATTTGCAACGGGCCGGAGTCAATATCGGTCTTGCCGGAAACATCACACCAACCAGCAGCAGCTTACCACTGCAATGTTCTGTCTTCTCTGCTGAAACTGCTGCCATCTTTATCGCTGTTACAACGCCCCCGGACCGACCGATCCTGGTCCTCACGTCACAACGTCAAACAAGCCCTGAGATCCGATGCCCCAGCTCATCCCTGGGTACAGGCGACGATGAAGTCCGCACCACCAAACACGGTATTCTGCTGGTTGCCGGGGTACTGCGGAATACCAGGCAACTCTGAAACTGACTTTCTGCTGGGGCAGGACCATCTGCCCCTCGCTATACCAACGAAATGCCGTTACACCAACCGGTGGAAACTAACGATTTTAAATTGGCTCACTACTTGGGACCGAAGAGAGCTGAGCCAAAAAGTTGATCACGTTTCTTTGGGACCTTCTGGTCTTAGAGTTACCTCTATGGTTACACGATGTAGAGCGCTGGATCGTGAGCAAAGTATGGGAAGCTTGGGACGCAGAGTGGGCTCAAAACCGCTCCCTCTTCATCAGACGGAACAAAGGGACGACGAGGAAGTAGACAGAACCGTTGAACCAGTGGGATCAGAAGATAACGTCGCGTTTGAGGACCGGTCACAGTAAGATCTCGCACATCTCGACTTGCGTCGGTTGTAGAACCCCAGCCTCAATCGAGCACATCCCATGCGTATGCCCTCAGTATCAGAACCTGCGGGAACTCCGCTGGCTACCAAATGGCATACGCGACATGCTGGGTGATGATCCCTCCATACTGGCAGCAGTAATGCGCTTTTTAAAGGATGCTGCCTTGAATAAAGTTTAGTCTTTATTAAATTCCTTTCGGCTGTTGGGACATCTCTGTCTGATGGAGGCCCTCCCGGTTCCCCGGTCTAGAGCTCTGTCTTATTCAGACTTTAATGTTTGTGTTCTTAATATGCTTGATGATGAGATTTATTTGGCCATATTCCAGCTCCAACTGTTTCCAAAAGTACGTCTAAAAGTTGAGATTGTATGTTATATGTAATAGTTTTTCAATCGAGCAGAACTTTTGACAAAACTTACCTCATCCCATGCTTCTTCCATTTTAAAAACGGTACATCTCAATAAACTTTTATAATTCTAGGATTAATCACTGTTACACCAGTATTGACGGATATTTTCATTTGGAGTAAACAAACCTTAGCAACGGGTAAAACGATTAGAAAAACTTCAGCGATCAATAGTGTTGCCGTTTTATATAATATTGTTCGTGTCATACGTATTTCGACACAGTGTGCAGAGTTGATTCCCACTTGGTAAATTTAAAAAATATAACTTCTGGAGAAATTTTATTCATGTGGATCCACTAAATACTTCAACACACAAATCAAAGGAAGCAAATATGAATATCTGGAAGAAGTCCACAGGAAAAGATCGAAGTATGCTTTGGCCGCTAGTGGACGTGTTTATTTTTCACTGTCATTTTTTTCGCTCGTTTCGTATAAATTTTGAAAATATTCCCAATCAGTGATGGAAAAGTTCGCAAAAAATCACTATGACTCACGATTTTTTCCCTTGGTGAACTTCGTGAAATATCGCGAACTTTTCCAACACTGTTCCTAATAATGTTGAACAACATAACCTGAACAATGTGAACATATGAAAGGATAGTTACTGATTTATCACGGAGGTTAATGTGGTTATCTGGACGAAGTCCACAGTAAGATCTGAGGTAAGATTTCTGTAAGGCCACTGGAAGATCTGTAGTAAACCAGGAAGATCTGAATGAAGCCCACAGAAAATTCTGGATGATGTCCACAAGGTGGTCTAGAATAATTCCACGAGAAGTCTACTGGAAGGCCACAGGAAGATCCATAGGGAGATCTGGAGAAAGTTCACAGGAAGATATGGAAGAAGTCCACAGGAAGATTTGGAAAAGGTCTACAGAAAATCTACTGGAAGGTCACGGGAAGATCTGGAGAAAGTCCACAAGAAGATCTGGAAGAAGTCGAGATAGCAAGATCAGAAGGAAATCCACAGGAAGATTTGGAAAAAGTCCACAGGAAGTTTACTGGAAGACCTCAGGAAGATCTGTAAAAAATCCACAGAAAAGTCTGGAAGAAGTTGACAGGGAGATCCGAAGAATTCCATAGGAAGATTTGCAAAAAGTCCGCAGGAAGTCTACTGGAAGGCCTCTGGAAGATCTCATGAAAATCCACAGAAAGGTCTGACAGGGAGATCTGGAAGAAATCCGCAGGAAAGTATGCAGTAAATCCATTAAAAGGCCACAGGAAGATCTGGAGGAAGTTCACAGGATAATCTGGCTAAAATTCTCAGAAAAATCTGACGAAGTCCGCAGATGAAGATCGGGAGGAAGTACACAGGTAGATCTGAAAGAAATCTAAAAGAAAATTGGAAATATTCCTATTCCACAGAAAAATCTGGACGAAGTCGTCACAAGAATCTGCAAGACGTGCACAGGAGTATGTGATGAAATTATGAAGGAAGATCTGATAGAAGTCCTCAGAAATATCTGGAAGAAGTCCACTAAACGCTCTGCAGGAGGTCAATAGGAAAATCTGGAGGATGTCCATAGGAAGATTTGGATGCAGCACAAAGAAAGATCTGGAGGAACATTTCAATGGTTTCGCAGTATTGATTGTAAGACGCCATCATGCGATTTGTGCGATGATGGATTATGGCAAATAAATTTCGATTTCTTAGTTGTCGAGTAGGTGCATAAACATTTAATTTTGATAAAAGTTCTGCTGAGATAATGCACTGCGAAATGATATCGTTTACAAACGAAACCATTGCATATTCAAGTCACTCTGTTAATGTTTGTATCACACTTAGAAATAACTAATTTTACACGTGATGGAATCCATATTTGACATAAAAAATTAGACTTTAGCGAACATGTTAAGTAATATTAAGTGCTCCGAGACTGAAAAGTTCGTTGCTTGACGAAAAGTAAGTTTGATTAGGCTATATTTCGCGTCTGTTATGACTAAAATTTATGTCAAAATTGAAGCTCGTATATGTCACTCTCAGAGCATCTAAATTTACATGATTTTTTCTAAGTTTGATGTTTATAAGCATGCAGTGTGCTTCATATGATGGAAGGGGAAATGATTTTCAACCTACATACTCATTTTTTATTGCTGGAAGCCAGCAACATTTTGCTGGATTTTTCCGAGCTGGAAAGCCAGCAATCCTTCCAGCAAAATAAATTTTGCTGGTTTTCCAGCAAATCTGTTTTGACAGAAGTTTGCTGGAAAACCAGCAAATTTTTCTGAAATTTATGGTGGAAATATTGCTGATCGTTCAGCAATTATAAACGCACGTTTTTCTCACTTTATTTAACAAAATAATGCAAAGGGAATGAGAACTAATTTAAAAACTATTTTATTCAGTTCATATCTACCCTTAAGCACTTAACGTTCAAATATATCCAAGATCAACTCCATAAGAAGCACCGGATGATAATTTTTTCGACAGAATCTTTTCCACCGGAATAACCTAAAATAAAACACAACCTTCTAAGAGATAATATTTCCTTCAATGTATTCCCGTTTTAGCGTTATTGTTACGAACAATAGTGAACATCTTCAATCAGAAACCAGGAATTCTTAATACAATACATTTTTGAAGAATTTTGTTTGTAAGCGGTCGTCAAACTAATGAGAAAAATCACAAGTCTTTTTGACAGTTTATGATTTGCTGGTTTCCGCTCGGGTTTCCAGCAAAAAACTGATTTACTGGTTTTCAGTAATTAAAAAGTTGTTTGCTGTTGTTTCAGCAACAATCGCATTGAAATTGCTTTTGTACTGATTCTAATCTTTCTTCGTGCGTGATTGAAATGGAGACCATACAATGCTGCAATATTCCTGTATTGACCTCACATTGGCAATACATAGTAGACTGGCCCACATTTATATGGGGGATTTTTTTTATCATTTTTTTTTTCAACGGGCCAATCCCTAGATTTGTGCCAATAAGTGAAAAAACGACTCTCTGAAAATTTCAGCTCATTCGGATGTAACACGAGCTGGCGCTTTTGATTTAAAATTAATATGGGGATATTTGTTGAAATGTATGGAAAAATAACATTCCTTCACTCTATCGTGCATAGAACTGCTTCAGCAAACTCGATTAAGCTCAGCAACACGTAGCTTAAACTATAAGGAACAACTTTGCTGAAGACAGCACTACGAATCAAGTTGGTATTACGGAGATTTTAATTAATTATGTGCAATCCTGATGAAGACGCCCACAGTATTAGTGGAATACCTGTATAATGAGAGAGAAGGATTAGTAATTTCCATTTAATTCCACTACCTTATTTGCTTATCCTTGACAGATACGCGTATTTCGTCTACAATGTGCAGACTTCTTCAGTGTTTTGTACTAATACTCGAGACTTCTTCAGTGTCTTGTACTAATAGTCGAGTATTAGTAGAAGACACAGAAGAAGTCTGCACATTGTAGACGAAATACGCGTATCTGTCAAGGATAAGCAAATAAGGTAGTGGAATTAAATGGAAATTACTAATCCTTCTCTCTCTCTCATTATAATTATGTGCATTTTGCTCGTATATTGCATCAAAATACAGGCAGCTTATCAACGAGATTACCACTAAAATTAAAAATTCATATTTCCCACAGGCCAACATCCAGGGTCATGTATTTTGGTGTGATAACCAATCTTCGAATGTTTCAGCTCTTTTTGACGTCACACGGGGTTGAAATTTTCATATACAAAATGCTCATATACATTCAAATCCGAATAACTCAATAAAACTAACTAGATTCATGACGCAATCTTCAGCAAAGTTGTTACTCATTAATTGAACTACAATATCTGAAAATCTGATTCAAATCGAAAATAAAGAAACTTTATTGTGATCAAAAGAGTGTAGGGGTGTCATTTTTTCATGTATTTTATCCAAATTCCCCATACAAAATTCAAACTAAAAGCACCAGCTCATCTTAGAACCAAACTGCCGCTATTCGCATAACAGTCCCATGTAGCTAGGAAATCCACAGGACATAGGACTGTTATGCTAATAGCGGCAGCAAATGAGCTGAAACTTTCAGAGAATGGTTTTCTCACCTAAAGGCACAAATTTGGAGATTGGCCCGTCGGCCAATGTCGTTAAAATCAACGATATTTCAGTTATGATGATTTGAAAATACATAAATAAAAACACATAAATTGAAAAAAATAATTTTAAGTCGAAATGGGCAGGGTTGAACTTGAAGCGGCATCTAGATCGCTGCTACTCTCTACATTTTCGCTGCAGCTGCTGACGGCATTCCGAGTGCCTTCCTTTCGACACATTTCATTGACGACATTTGTCAGTCAAAGACCTCATGACCTCTCCCAAATTCTATGCCGCCGTCTGTCACCATATGCAAGAGAGTTCGTGGGGCAATACCGGGCAGAAATGCCGCGAATACAACGTGCCCACACATCATTTGTTCATCGATTTCAAATCCGCATACGACACAATCGATCGAGATCAGCTATGGCAGATTATGCACGAGTACGGACTTCCGGATAAACTGACGCGATTGGTCAAGGCGACGATGGATCGAGTGATGTGCGTTGTTCGAGTATCGGGGACACTCTCGAGTCCCTTTGAATCTCGAAGGGCGTTACGGCAGGGTGATGGACTTTCGTGTCTGCTGTTCAACATCGCGTTAGAAGGTGTGATCAGAAGAGCTGGGATAGACACGAGTGGCACGATATTCAGGAAGTCCATCCAGCTCCTTGGCTTGGCCGATGACATTGACATTATGGCACGGAACTTTGAGATGATGGCGGAAACGTACATCAGACTGAAGGCTGAAGCTAGACGGCTTGGACTTGCCATCAACGCATCAAAGACAAAATACATGAAAGGAAGAGGTTCTAGGGAAGACAATGTTAGCCTCCCACCCCGAGTTCAGATTGACAGTGACGAAATCGAGGTGGTCGATGAGTTCGTGTATGTGGGCTCACTGGTGACCGCCAAAAATGATACCAGCAGAGAAATTCAAAGACGCATTATGGCAGGGAATCGTGCCTACTTTGGACTCCGGAGGACGCTCCGGTCGAATAAAATTCGCCGCCACACGAAGTTGACTGTCTACAAGACGCTTATTAGACCGGTGGTCCTTTACGGCCACGAGACCAGGACTATGCTCGTGGAGGACCAACGCGCCCTTGGTGTTTTCGAACGGAAGGTGTTGCGTACCATCTACGGTGGAGTGCAGATGGATGACGGAACGTGGAGGAGGCGAATGAACCACGAATTACACCAGCTGCTGGGAGAACCATCCATCGTCCACATTGCAAAAATTGGGCGACTACGGTGGGCTGGGCACATCGTAAGAATGCCGCACGACGACCCAGTGAAAATGGTTCTAGAAAGCGACCCAACAGGAACAAGAAGAAGAGGCGCGCAGCGGGCAAGGTGGATCGACCAAGTAGAAGGTGACCTGCGGACCCTTCGCAGACTACGAGGCTGGTGAACTGTGGCCATGGATAGAGTAGAGTGGAGACGACTTCTTCGGACAGCAGAGGACAACAAGGCCTTAGCCTGATTGGTAAGGTAAGTAAGACCTCATGCCCCGGCGTTTCATCCACGTTGCCACACCCCGAACAGAGGGGTGACACTGCGTGTCCAAACCGATACAGGTACTTCCTGAAGCAGCCGTGGCCAGACAGGAACTGCATTACCCAACTAACAATTTTCGCAATGTAAACGCTTTACTCATTTCATTTATACAGTCTCAAGCTGTATTCAAACGTTATACGATATGAGGAAACCTTTACTCAACCTCTATACAAGCAAATCTGGCGAACTTAGTCAGCTACTTATGGCTGTTGGAACGGTCGGGAGAAGCTCTTATCGCATATCCATTAACGCTTCTATACAGCTGTTATCCTGCTGTTTAGTTGTGTGTGAACTTGAAAGGCGCTTATTCAACCTTTTCCCGGTTATCCAATAATCACTACACAGCTTTCTCTTGAAACCGAGTTAAATACTGTTTACGCTTTTTTATGAAGGAATTTATTGAGTTTATTTTGCTGTGAATCAAATTAATCGAAATTAGTTACAAATCATCACCAAATTATTTACCCTGCACCGGAACCTGGAATCGAACTCGAGACGACCTCATTGGCAAACCTTGACACTACCAACTGTGCTACGCCAACACTTTGAACTTGTGTAAACAAATCAACATTCCCTTCTACAACAAAATCGCTGGGTAGAGGCTTTAAAATAGTACACATGAATCACTTTTCTCGACTAGTTATAAAAGAACAGAGTAAAAGCTGTAAAACTGCTCACGTCTAAAAATAAACCTAGTTGACTGTGAAAATGCTTCCGAAGTTGCTCTAACACAGTTTATAAGCTGAGTACAGGTTGTTTAGTTGTTGCAAAAGCACTTTTGATGTTTATGTTATTCAGTAAGAGTGGTTGGTTGTGTAGAAGCCATCAAATGAGTAACATATTCACTTTGTTATCTTTGTTTTGCAGCTACAAGTTGAAAGTTGGGTAGTGTGTGTATAGAAGTGACATTAGCGTTTATTGGCTGATGTTATTCAGTGCGACTGACAAATTGAATAATGGTTGTGAGAAAGTTGAGTAAACGCTCTCCAAAACTATTTTGCTAGCTTTTGCTTGTAGCTGTATCTGCAGCTTCTTTTCAGCTACTTTACAGCACAACGCTGGAAAAGTTGACTTACAAAGCTGAAAATGTTAGTTGGGTAGGTGGAAGTTGACGTCTCCGTGATTTATATTTACCCAGGTCGAAAAAACCTGTATTAGTCTACTTGTTCATCTACCGTTCTCCGCCGTGCTCCACTCCTGTTGCCACTTAGCCAACGACTCCGCTCTCACAACTTTCCGTACTCTTTCAGCTTCTCTCCGCCTGTAGCACTCGCTGTCCTCCGCCAGGGTGATGCCGCTTTGAGGTTATGGCATGCCTCCGACGCTGATATCTGCCCGCTGTACCGGTTTACAGTTACTGACCAATAGCACTTCTGTTTTGTGATGGATTATCTGCAGCTTCGCTCCTTGCATGCAGTCATGTCGATCTCCTCGATCGCCAACACTTCCACCTCTTCCAGCGTCTCGCCTGTTACCGTCAAGACGACGTCGTCCGCAAAGTCAACGATCTCAACTCCTTTGGGCAGCTTCAGCGTTAGCACGCCGTTGTACATCCCGGTCCAGAGCGTAGAACCAAGGATAGAGCCTTGTGGAACTCTCGCTGTGATCCTTATCGATCTCTATCCCATGTCTGTCTGTCGACTAAACTGAAGCAAATTTCAATAATGATGCGCTGATGCACTTCCCATATTTGCATTTCCAAAAGCTGTACATTATTATTTCACCAAATTTTAAAATAATACGTTAATAGAAAAAGTAACATTTAAAAAATCTTTGTATGCAACAAACTAACAACCAAAGTCTTCACCGTGGTGATTCTCCCCGGTGAAGCAAACGAATTCTCTACGGTGCTCCCTAGTGATCACTCATACGCACCGGTGTGTTGGACTGGTGGAGGTGCGAGGTCAGAAACTGTTTTTGTCTGCAAAGTGGGAGAAGCGGTAGAAAGTGAAAACAAAATAAAGATCTCTCGGGTGAGTTTGCTTTTGTCATAGTGCGAGGTGTCTTTTCAACTCATCACCCTGCTTACACTGGGGAGAATAGCATCCCTGGAAATGGGCTCTCTTAATCTGTAAAAAAAAATACATTATCTCCCATATCGAATACATGAGAAAAGTTTCATTCAAATCGGAGAAGGTCGACTCGATTGCTCATTTGGCAGAGAACTACACAGCAAAAAAAAAAAATGTTGGGAAATTCCATCTTTTCATTTAAACTTTTTGCCAATGTGAAAACATATAAATTAACAGTGACTACGTGTAATTCTACATCATTTAACATGGATGTTTACATGATATACATGATCATCATATAATTTACACGACTTGCATGTCAACTTACATGACAAGCTTGTAAATTTACATTGTTTACAAACCAAAAGCTATAAAATTATGTGTTACAATTTTATTACATGCTCCATTTTTTATCGTTTGCAACAGATTACGTTGAATGTAATTCCCATTATTTATTAGTATGTTTGTAAGAAAGTTTGAACAAACTGAGAGGTTAGCACATATCATCGGTAAGAGACGTGTATGTGAGAAAATTTGCGAAAACGTCACACACACGTCTCTTACCGATGATATGTGCTAACCTCTCAGTATGTTCAAACTTTCTTACAAACAATTAAATTGACTGCAAACAATTAAATTGATCGCTAAACCGTAAATCAAAAAAAAATTATTAGTATGTATATGTGAAAAATTACGACCATTTGAAAGATTTGCCTTGAGTAAAAATGGCCTATGGAAAATACATTATCTCACATCTCACATCACATCATTTCCTATTAGCGCTTGTAGTTTAGATAAGATCTGAATCAAGCGGCAATATCAGGAGAATTCAAATTGCTCCAATCTAATCTAGCACCTATTTAGCAATTTATATCCTATGAACGAGCTCGGCTTTGAGATCTATTCAAACACTATCAGAATTCATGCTATATGTAAAATAATTTCAAAGTAGGTTTGCAATCTTTGTTGTTCTACCGTGACCTGCTCTATTTTGCATTATTATTTCCACCGTGCAGCGTAATATGTCGAATATCAAAACCCCCTTTGCCGTCGTCGTCGTCGACGTCGTAACTGCTCGAGTAATGTGATGATGACGCACAAGCAAGAATTAAGTCAGACACTGGCACTCAGTTTGTCGCAGGGAGGGAGAGAACAAAGAACGCTCAAAAAAACTAGGACTTGCGGATAACATCTGTCCGGTGTGTGATGGCGCGTTATTGGGTCTTTTTTTTTTTCGTTATTTTGTATATGTACTGCATTTTTTCCTCCTTTATTGCATCAACTGTTTGTTTGGCCTATTTTCCGTGCAAATGCAATCATTTATTCTCTCTGCCCCTTTGTTTCGACCATCAACGTTGCAACTAGGTGAACCGAAAAAAAAATGCAAACAGAAGCAAACAGTGAACATACACCATCGCACAACCTTTCACAAGTGCAAAGCGCATTGGGGAGAAGATAAGATTTTTTTTCCCCACACCGCAAGTAAGTCTTCCAAACAGTACACATTTTAGGGAGGAAATTTCCAGTCGGCGGCGACCGAAAAGTTCGTCCGCTCTGTTGGTGGTAGCAATGAGAGGGGTGCAGTGCAGTTAATAAAAAAAAACAGAATGCACAAATTTAGCGAAAGTTAACTGAACTCTCGTCCCGAACGCTGATGTAACCTCCTTTTCGCATTCGTTAGCTGATGCTTTACGAACCGAAAAAGAACAACAACACAGCAGCGGGCTGGACATGCACCCGATTGGGAGTGATGGCTCATGAGAGGGGTGGAGAAAAATTCGGAACAATGACCGATAATATTAACACGGTGCAGTGTGATGATGTGATAAAATGCTGGTTTGAATAGCAACGGGCAATTTAGAGTGAATATATTGCAAATGGTAAAATGGCAAATTGCTACCTAAAAAATTAAATGTTTGGGCATTCAAAAGAACAGCTAATAATTTAATGTTCATGCTATGATTTTTTTTATTTATCTATAACACTAGTTTACAGCATTTTTGAACTCGGTAAGGTGATAATCATTTCCAATGCAAAATCCTACGCTGAATTCAATGCCGTGGTCAGAAAAAATTAAAGTAGAGCCATTTTTGAGATATACAAAAATTTTGATTTTTTGAATTTTGGACAAAAGTACGATTACTAAAATGTCAATATCTTTGGAACTAGTGCACCAATTTTAAATCTTTTTTTATGAAAATGAAGCTAAATAAATTTGTTATCGTTCACTTGATTATTATCTCTTAATTAAAAATTTAATTTTGAAGTCATTTAAAAATTTACAGCATTTTTTTTTATTTTTCCTGCGAATTTTCCATAAAAATCTTGTTTTAATCAACATTTTTAATAGGATAAAAAGATTCAAAAAATCATTCCATAATTTATTCTTAAAGTCCATTCAAAACCGGAGAAAATGAGCCTTTAATGGATGAAATCGGTTGAAAATTGTCGAAGTTATGAGCATTTTTGTAAAACACTTAAAAATGTTGCTGAAATACAACAGCTTTAGAGTTCCTTTTCTAGGTGTCGTTGTTAGCATCCAAATCGCATGTAAAGTTTTCATGGGAGATTCTTTTCTCTACATATCAATTTGATTAAGGCATATCAGGATTTAAAACCGAGTTGATACAAAAGAAATTTATTTAGGTTTTATTAAAAATGATTGAGAATAGAATGACTTTGTCTTCGATGTTTTGAACTTGTTTCTCGAATCAGAAACCAACAATAGTCACCCATCATTGCTTCATCCCAAAACCCTTGGTAACGACGTTCCATCATCTTCATTTGTTGGTGAAAACGTTCGCCGTGCTCATCACTCTCGTCACCAAGATTTTCCGGGAAAAAATCCATGTGAGAATGTAGGAAATGTATCTTCAAAGACATATTCACACCTGTGTTCAGTGAAATAAAAGGATTTGAAATTAATTATGTAACAAACACAATATTTTTGATTTATACCTATTTTCTCATAATTTTTGAGCAATTCATCGACGGCTTCCTCATAATCTGGGCTTCTGAAATTTCCTAAAAAGGTTGTGACAACACGCTGGAACGATTTCCACGCTTCTTCCTCATCTGGTGTCAAAACTGTATTGAATGCGGAATCATTGAGCAGTTTTTTGATCTGTGGGCCAACAAATACACCTTCCTTTATCTTTGCGTCAGATAAATTTGGAAATACTGATTTCAAGTACTGGAATGCAGGCCCTTCTTTTTGCAACGCTTTGACGAAATTTTTGAATAGCCCAAGTTTTATCTGTAGTGGTGGAAGTATTATGCGTTCTTTTACCACAAGAGGATCATTTTTAACGTTGTCTTTACCAATTGTGAAATTATCCCGTTTTGGCCAATCTTTTCGGACGTAGTGTTCCTTACGAGCTCGACTGTCCCATTTACACAAAAACACATATATTTTGTGTATCCCTGTTGCAATCCAGTCAACATGGCAACCACTTTAAGATCAGAACAAATTTTCCAATTGTGTTGATTGTAATTTATCAAATTGAGCAATAGAGCCATTGATTCATACGTTTCCTTCATATTAACGGCATGAGCTAATGGAATAGAAGGTTTCTCATTCCCTTGATGCAGTGAAACGGCTTTCAAGCTCAACTTGCTGCTATCGATGAATAAACGCCATTCAGCTGGATCATATGGCTCACCAAACTCTTCAAACAAGCCGTTTACGTCATGGCAAAAACATGCCTTGTCCTTTGTAGAATAATATTTGTCAAATTTCTTGTGACGATTCCTGTGACAAGAAATTTTGACCTCCTTGCTCAGCATGTTGTGTTCTTTCAAGCGTGATGCCAGCAATTCGGATTTCTCCTTCGATAAGTCGAGATCTCGCACCAAATCATTAAATTCGGATTGTGTAAACAGTTTTGGGTTTCTTTCCAATTCCACCTCGAAGTCTTCCTCGCATTCCTCCTTGAATTCCTCCTCACTTTTTGTAACGGTCGATTCAACAGAGGGCGCTCGTTTCCACTTTGGATAAACAGGATACGGGACCGAACTTGAATGTGGAACAGGTTTTGTCATAGAAGCCACTTGTGGATACTCAACTGTTTTGTGACGTCCTTGTTGCTTAACTTTTGTCAAGCAGAAATAACAATCCGTTGCATGAGAAAACGGTCGACGCCATATGGTGGGCATGTCAAAGGACAAATAGCGACTGACAGATAACAAATAAGTGAGTTAGTAAGTAAGACATTAACACTTATCAAAAATAGATGAAGTAAGATAATGTCGATCAGGAAAGAACAAAGCACTACCATGCTGTACATAAATTGTTTATATGAAAGTTATTCAAAAAATCAATTTACCTTGCGCCTGACATCCACCTAGCCAAGCACGTTTTGCACGAACTACATAATACTTTTGGAATCCACGGTTCGTCAAAGTCTCCAGGATCAATTTTAAAATAAAGCCTGTATGCAGTTTGCAACGAAGCAGTGAAATTGACCGATTTTGTAAATATATAGTTGCCACACGCGTAACAAAACTTTTGAGGATCATTTTTACACTTGAATTCACGTTTTGTCGTATACATCGTTAAGCAATGTTAAAGAAAGAAAGCTGTCAAATTGAGTTGGTTGCGTTAGGTTCTCGTCGAGCGGTCTCACAAACACTAGCGTAAATTATATTGTTGAAAATATCCCATTTAATTTTGCGTGACAGCTGGTAGTGTTAGTGAAATGCATCGTATGCGTACACGTCCGCAGAAAGGCTTACTGGAAGTGGTGCATGAACCTAGGAGCGGGACAACGGCCAATCTTGGAACATTCAATTTCCATGATTTTACAAAAAAATTCATAACTTCGACAATTTCCAACCAATTTCATCCATTAAAAACTCATTTTCTCTAGTTTTTAATGGACTTTAAGAATAAATTATAAAATGATTTTTTGAATCTTTTTATCCCATTAAAAATGTTGATTAAAACAAGATTTTTATGGAAAATTCGCAGGAAAAATTAAAAAAAAATGCTGTAAATTTTTAAATGACTTCAAAATTAAATTTTTAATTAAGATATAATAGTCTAGTGAACGATAGCAAATTTATTTAGCTTCACTTTCATAAAAAAAGATTTAAAATTGGTGCACTAGTTCCAAAGATATTGACATTTTAGTAATCGTACTTTTGTCCAAAATTCAAAAAATCAAATTTTTTGTATATCTCAAAAATGGCTCTACTTTAATTTTTTCTGACCACGGCATTGAATTCAACGTAGGATTTTGTATTAGAAACGTTGGTCAACCACTAAAGTTCACACTTTTTATGTTGTTTTGTAAACTAGTGTAATCAACCACTTAATTCTAGCAGTTAAAATGCCGTTTAATTTCACTTGAACTTCGAAATAAAACAATATCAAAATATTTTCTCTTCTAGAATCACGAGAAAAGAAGCCAGTTTTGGGAAATCGCTGGTAGAAAGTCACGCCAAAATTGCTAGACAGAGTGGTTCATTAAATTATTTTATCGGCGAGATTTAATTAAATTCATAAATACAACCATCTTCAAACCCAAATATAAATCAATAGGAGGTAATTTTTATTTAAATTCATGTAATAACTATTCACTAAACAATTAAACCAACCATTTTGCGTATTACAGTAAAACCAGATGAAACATTGAACGTGCAACCATAGAGGTAACTCTAAAGTGGACCCTACACGATTGCTTTTATTGTCAATAATCGTATTGTCAATACATTTAATATTGACGTTACCCTAGCAGCACACTTGTCACTGAACAATTGTGGTTACTTGTGTACAACTGATTCCGATCACAATTAAGTTGCAGCAACTTATTTCGATCGAAGTGTGCCGCTTGGGTAATACATCGATATTGACAATATTTAAGTATTCACATCATCAATATTATTGTCAATAATTCCCCTTCACGTCAATATATTGATACGGGTGGGGTTCGCTTAAGACCGGAAGGTCCCGACGAAACATGCTCAACTTGTTGGCTCAGCTCTGGTACTATCTTCGGTCCCAAGCTAATCGATGCACCCCTCGAAGCATAGGAAAATCCGCGAACCCTTCATTTTATATGTCAAACTTTCATAGCGAATCAAACTTGGGGGGGGGGGGCTAGGTGACTGTCAAATACGAACAATCGTTGCCTACCTCGCATAACTGGTTCCAAACGACAACAAAGCCATAAGCAACGATGGTTTGTTGATGTTTGGAACCAAATTCACATAGGGAAAATCAATGACCGTAAACAGGTGAGGCCCCGTAAATTTGTCGTCTCTTTCGTTCTTGGGCTGATTAAGTGAATGACGAAGTTTGACGTCATACTCCTTCAACCGTTTAAACAGCGGGAGAACGAAAGAGAGGACAAACTCAATGAGCCTTACACATTTACATCTCACTGATGGATTTTCAGAAGACCGATTTGACTGCACATCCCACCCCTGGAATCAAAACAAACATAGTGTAGTACTAAAATTTCGACTACAAATGGGGTACACACTAAGATTTTGTTTCCGTGTTCGGTAAATTTTACCGAAATCAGAACAGCTGAACGTTCGGTAAAACTTTGACCTTCATTTTAAAGGCAATTGAATTTGAAAATAATATCAATACATGTTCAACCTTGTTTAAATGATCAAATCTTGTCATGTTAGTGGAGATTTAGTTTCAAAGTAGCTGAAAAGCAATTGAATTGAATTGCATAAATTTTACCGAAAAGTTCAGCTGTTCAGATTTCGGTAAAAATTACCGAAGTCGGCAATAATTTCTAAGTGTGTACGCTTACACGTCTATACCAACAATCAATTCGAAACTAACTAGTTTAAATTGGCTCACTACTTGACTAGCCTATTGGTCCCAAGCAAATCGATTAACGTACCCCATTCTAGTATAAATTCCAGTACTACACTATGTTTGTTTTGATTCGCTATAAAGGGTGACAGATAAATTGAGGGGTTGGTGTATTTTCTAATGTTTCGAAGGGTGCATCGATTAGCTTGGGACCGAAGATAGTACCAGAGCTGAGCCAAAAAGTTGAGCTCGTTTCTTCGGGACCTTCTGGTCTTAGAGTTACCTCTATTTCTATACTGATTGACGACAAATAAATAAAAGATGTACTTGGGACCAATAGGCTAGTAAAGTAGTGAGCTAATTTGAAATCGTTAGTTTCCACCGGTTGGTGCAATCGTCTGCACGCAAATTTGTATGTATTTCCGGCATTCCACGAAAATACCTTCTTTGAAACAAAATCAAGTTTGCTTCAGCAGAATCTTAAATATGGGTGCTCTATGAGAATTGACAGCTATGAGGTAATTGGCAAAACAATATTATTGGTCTGAACAATAACTTAGCGTATGTATATAATGATTTTATCCAGTGCTCAAGTTGCCTGCCTGATTTTCAAAATTTAACATTTTATCGAGACTCAACTAAAAGTAATAATAATAATATAGGATGGGTGAGCCAGTAGTGGAGGTACTTAGCCAAATTGTCAATTGAAAAAATAAATATACGATGTACACACAATTGTTATACGTCAATCTATAGCTTTCAACCTCTATTTTTATAGAAAAATATTAGATTGTAATAAAATTGCATAAAAATTTAGAAAGATCGTCCTCCATTCATAGGAACACTGTTCCAGTAGTTGTGGTAGTTGCTAACCTTGGTTCCTATAATAGTTGAATGCGTTGGTTTCTTATGGGTTCCACTATTATAGGAACACTACCGCAACTATATATAGGTGCAAAGGAGTGAAAATGTTAAGGGAAATCAATTATTTTCCGTCGCTTTTGGGCATATTTTATGTTTGAAATATGCTTTATTTTAGGAGAGCTACCGATGAAAAATAATCTTATCCGGATCCTCCTCACTATTCCGGCACAACCTGCATACCGCAACTATAGGTACACCACTATTACTGGAACACCTACCCTATTCATATACAATTCAAAACATTGATTGCAATTTCAATCTGCATCCGTGCAGATGTATCCGTTCGTAGATTACAATTCAAGACCAACAATTCGACAGTGAGCATGCATAAGGGCGAATACGCGATGATCGATTCTCTTCATCGATTTTCTCTTTGCATTGCTACAGCTAAGCGAAACAATTTTCTAGAATTTGTTCAATGCAGAGTAGTAACAGGTTGTATTGGCTATCAAAAGCAACAGCAAACACACCGAGAAACGTTAAATCTAACGAGTAATTATCAAAAGAGAAAATCGACGAAGAGAATCGATCATCACGTATAGGCCCTTATGCATGCTCACTGTCGAATTGAAATGGCCTTAACTCCATTTTGTAAACAAACCTTGTAAGGCCATTTTCTCGCGAACCGAAGTCCGCAAAGGCAAACCAACATAATGAACAGGTAGGGGAAATTCTCCTCTACCCGATTGTGGTTTATAGTACGTTCAGACTACAGAGTTATAACATGTTTTAGCGCTATCTTGAGGGTGGTTTCTGTGTTGCAATTATTTGACAACCGTTATAACATGTTATAACTCTCCAGTCTGGACAGCGGTTAAGGTTTGCGAATGAAGGTTTCGGTTCGCGAGAAAATGCCCTAACAAGGTTTGTTTACAAAATGGAGTTAAGGCCATTTCAATTGTTGGTCTTGAATTTGGAAAATTAACCGTCCTACACGGGGAACATGTGATCGTGGATTTGCCCATTTGCGCACACGGTCGACAGACCGACCCAAAATTGAGTCCAGTCGACTCAATGTCGCCAAAAGTGGATTTACTCAAAAGTGTTTTGAATACTCCGGGCTTTTCAAAGAAAAACTTCGGGATTATGAGAAAAATCAATAGAGGTTTCACTCAGCACTCCTAGAATGAGGAAAATTTTCATGGACTTTCCTCATTTTTGAGAAATTTTTCCTGATTTTCCGCGGATTTTGCCCGGAAAGTTCAACATACTTTTGATTAAATGCACTATATTGACGAAATTGTAACGACTCGACTGAACTTTGAGTTGGTCTGAACGACCGTGCATTGTTGGAGCTTTTCGCGCTGTCGACATTGAGGGGTGGTGCCAGCGTTGCCAGATTTTTGATAATTTGTTGAGAACAACAACAATACCGATTTTTGTCTCCAGAGCTGTAGTTGCCGGCGCCAGTGGTGTAATGGTAAGCGTGACTGCTTTCTCACCCCAATGGGTCTGGGTTCAATCCCAGCCGAGGTCGGTGGGATTTTTCTGTAATCTCTAAAAACCTCTGGTCACGTCGTCACGAAGGGAAGTAAAGCCGTTGGTTCCGGCCCATGTGTGTTTGAATGGGTGCGATATCCTTCACAGGTGTGGAAGCTGCCTTCCTGCACATTCAATTGCCGTCTATGAATGGCAATCGATGTCCGTCGGTGATTGACCACTTTGTCAAGCAGTTTTGGCGTGACTTTCTACCAGTGATTCCACAAAACTAGACCAAATAATTTCAATTTTTTATGAAAAGCACAAATGATCCCGAAAAAAATAATAAAACAACGAAATTACAATGATTTTGACTATTGGATTTCAAGTACATTAAAATTTATTTTAAATGATTGCATGGAAGAAAAAATAAATTTCGATTTTCACGATACAATGTTCAAACAATGAAAATTAGTGTGATGAGATCAAATTTGTTCAAGATAAATCACTTATTTTTTTGTAAGGATGCATACCAACCCCCCTTTTTTACTGTAAATTTCTCAAATACCATGATTTTCATTGTTGTGAACCATGAATTTCGAAAATTGTATGGTAATGGAAAATAAATCCAATGTTTTGATAGAAAATATCATGGGTACAATGACACTGGATTTTTTTACGGGCCACGCTTAAGTTATAAGTACTTATCAATGAGATCGAAATTATACCCAAAACAGTAATGTTGCAGGACTGTTTATTTTTAAGTTCTTTCGATCTAGATTTTGAGTTGATTAATCTCTCCGTGTACGCACGGTTTCCTCGAGCTAATTTTAGTAAATAAATCCAAACACCGATATCTGTGAACGGATGAAATCTATTTTCGAAACATAGTTCTGGCAACTCCCGTCGCCAAGCAGTATGTGCACGGTCGTTCAGACCAACGCAGAGTGGATTTTCTCCAAAGTATCCCACACGAATTGCCGGCGAAAAAGTGACGTCATTTGACATTGAGCGACTTGAAGACTGATCGTTCGCCCTTTGTCCGGGATGCGGACAAAAGGCGACTCGCCCCGCTAGAGTAATTTCATCCGCCGGGCGACCAAATGGCGCTCCGGGATCCGGACGAAAGGCGACTCGCCCCGCTAGAGTAATTTCATGCGCCGGGCTACCAAATGGCGGATGGAAGTTGGTTTTTTTTTTTTGTGATTTTGTTCGTGGCGGCTGATTACGTGGTCAGCCATGTTTTCATTTCGTTCGTGGAAGTCGTTTGTTTTTTTTTTTTCGGGCCGTGAAATTGGCCTCCGATGGCCATATTCGGGAGTTAATGGTCTTCCGACGGGACCAAAGACGGAACGTGTCAACCAGAACATTTATACTTAAGGTAAGTAAACAACTTTTCAATGCAAACAAAAAAAAAAACAATATAATTTGATAATTTTTGTAAATTTTTTTTTCAGCCGGCTGCTTTCATGGATTGGGAGTGGACTCTACGCCGAGATGGATTTTTTTCGACCGAAACCGGGGTGAATTCTTTCCCAACGGAACCAAGGAGGTCTACAACATGCCAAGGGGAATATTTTCAAGGTAAATATACTGTATGCAAACGGAAACAAGGGCAATGTTGATAATTTTTGATTTTATTTTTTTCATCCAGATCCAGTTAAGTGCAATTCTGGATACATGGTGGTGGAGCTGGAATTAGCTACGGGAAGTTGATGCCCTCGTCTCGACACATATCATGTACGACATTCTCCACGTTGAGGACGGGCATCTCCCTTCGCATTGCCTCGAACCATGGACATTTGAAGACCACATGCTCCGGCGTTTCGTCCACATTGCCACACTCCGGACTGAGGGATGACGCTGCGTGTCCGAACCGATGCAGGTATTTCCTAAAGCAGCAGTGGCCTCAGGTCGAAAGAATCGGTATCAACTGATGTGTCCATCTACCGTTCTCCGTCGTGTCCCACTCGAGGTCCCACTCCTGTTGCCACTTAGTCAACGACTCCGCTCTCACGACTTTCCGTACTCTTCCGGCTTCTCTCTGCCTGTAGCACTCGCTGTCCTCCGCCTTAGTGATGCCAATAGGGATCATTCCGGCGATAATGCCTACTGCTTCCGACGAGATTATTCTGTACTTCTTCTGTATTCTATTTTTTAATTCATGAACAATCCAAAGCCAGATCCTGATCAGGAATTCGAATCTGGATCCCGATAAGGGATTTGAATCCGTATCCCGTTAGCGAATCCGAAGCCAGATCCCAAAAGTTAAATTCATATTGGTGTAAAGTTAAAGTAAAGTTAAATTAAAATTAAAATAAGTTAGTTAAAGTTTTTAAAAGATAAAATCAAGTTGAGTTTCAATAAAGATAAAGTTAAGTTAAAGTTATTATATTATTTAGTAAAGGTTAGGATAAAGCTAAGTTAAAGATATGTTAAAACTAAGTTATTTTTAAGTTAAGTTAAAGTTAAGTGGAAGTTAAGTTAATGCTTATGTGTCTTTGACTTATAGTCAATTTAATTAATTAGTTTAAGTTAAGTTAAGGATATGTTAAAGTTAAGTTAAAGCCATGTTAAAATTAAGCTAAAGCCATGTTAAAGTTAAGTTAACGTTAAGTTAGATTTATATTAAATTAATTAGATAAGGTTTAGTTAAATTTATGTAAAAATTAAGTAAAAGTGAAGCATGTTTTATGTTAAATTAATTAGGTATGGTTTAACTATGTTATGTTAAAGTTAATTCAATGTTAAGATAAATTAATGAGTTGAAGTTTTATAAAACTACATTAAGTTTATTTAAAGATAAACTCAAGTTAAGTCAAAATAAAAACGAAGTTATATAATAAATTAGTTTAAAGTTAAGTAAAAGTCAAATTAAAGGTTAGTTAAAGTTAAGTTAAAGTAAAGTTAAAGTTAAGTTGAAGTAAAGTTAAAGTTAAGTTGAAGTAAAGTTAAAGTTAAGTCAAAGTTAAGTTAGTTTTATTTTTAATAAATTTATGTTAAAATAAGTTAAAGTTTTGCTAGTTTTATGTTATATTTAGCGTTACTTAAATTTACGTTAAATTTAATTCAAGTTTATGGTTAATTAATGAGTTGAAGTTAAATAAAACTAAATAAATTTTTATTTAAAGATAAACTCAGTTTAAGTTCTAATAAAATCAAAGTAAAGTAAGTAATTAGTTTGAAGTAAAGTTAAAGTTACGTTAACGTAGAGATAAAATTGAGTTGAAATTAAGTTAAAGTTAAGTTAAGTTAAGTTAAAGTTAAGTTAAAGTTAAGTTAAAGTTAAGTTAAAGTTAAGTTAAAGTTAAGTTAAAGTTGAGTTAAAATCAAGTTAAAATTGAGTTAAAGTTAAGTTAAAGTTAAGTTAAAGTTAAGTTAAAGTTAAGGTAGAATGAAGTTAAAGTTAAGTTAAAGTTAAGTTGAAATTAAGTTAAAGTTAGGTTAAAGTTAAGTTTAAGTTAAGTTAAAATTAAGTTAAAGTTAAGTTAAAGTTAAGTTAAAGTTAAGTTGAAATTAAGTTAAAGTTAAGTTAAGTTAAAATTAAGTTAAAGTTTAGTTAAAGTTAAGTTAAAGTTAAGTTAAAGTTAAGTTAGAGTTGAGTTAAAGTTGAATAAAATTAAGTTAAAGTTAAGTTAAAGTTCAGTTAATGTTAAGTTAAAGTTAAGTTAAAGTTAAGTTAAAGTTAAGTTAAAGTTGAGTTAAAGTTAAGTTAAAGTTAAGTTAAAATTGAGTTAAAGTTAAGTTAAAGTTGAGTTAAAGTTGAGTTAAAGTTGAGTTAAAGTTGAGTTAAGTTAAGTTAAAATTAAGTTAAAGTTAAGTTAAAGTTAAGTGAAAGTTAAAGTTCAGTTAATTTTAGGATAAAGTTATGTTGAATTTAAGTTAAAATTAAGTTAAGTTAAAGTTAAGTTAAAGATATGTTAAGTTAATGTTCGGTTTAAGTTAAAGTTATGTTAATGTTAAAGTTATGTTTAATTTAAGTTAAAATTTAAAGTTAAGTTAAAGTTAAGTTAAAGTTAGGTTTAAGTTATGTTAAAATTTAAGTTAAGTTAAAATTAAGTCAAAGTTAAGTAAAGGTTATGTTAAAGTTTATTTAAAGTTAAGTTAAAATTTAGTTGAAGTTAAGTTAAGTTTAACTTAACTTTAAGTTAAGTTTAAGTTAAATTATCCCGTAATTTAATAATCGTTTAATAAATGTAGAATAGTGTCTAATGAAACATTATTTCACATAATAATCAAGCGTCTATATACACCTTTATATCATCGCTGTTTAAGGAAGTAATGATGTCTAATTAACGTTGAATAATCAAAAATTTGATCGAATAAGCTCTGTTACAATTTTTGTAAGTCGAAGAAAAGCTTCTCGACATACCTTATTCAACACCAAATACTTAGATGTTGTAGTTGAATAAATTCTGATTTGTGTGAACATTAATATTTAAAATAGTACAAGTATTATTAAGCATGAAGTGATATAAAATAGTTAAGAAGTCGTTTCTTCAATAGGCAATTGTTTGTTGGGAAGTAAATGTTTGGTTAAAGTTATGTTAAAATTGATTTTTGGCCTCTATTCGTGACCCAAATTCCAAAAATACCCATATTTATGGACTTTTGAAATTATTTTTCACTTTTTATGAAACTGGAAGCCGCCACATTTGATTTCAAAATGGCATCGGATATCGATTTTCTCTAGACGACAACCTCCAAAAACCTTCAAAAAAATCCCATATTGATTGATATTTGATAGTAATTCCCAATCTCTTCTTGGATCTCGGAATTCAAAATGGCGTCGTATGCCTATTTCCAATCTCTAGACGTCACCCGATCCCAAAAATACCCATTTTATAGATAATTGACAGCATTCCCAATTTTTCTTAAACCAGAAGCCGCCATCTTTAATTTCAAAAACTTATCGGATATTGATTAGCGGCCTTTAGTCATTAGCCCGATTCTAAAAATATCCATATTTATGGATATTTGACACTTTTTCTGCAACAGGAATCCTCCACCTTGGATTTCAAAGTAGCGTCGGATATCAATTTCCTATATCTACACGTCACCCCGATTCCAAAAATACCCATATCGATGTCAATGGTATCAACGGTATATGGCAATATATCCCATATTTGATTTAAAAATGGCGTCGGATATCGATTTCCAGTTGATTGTAGATTGTAGATTGTAGTAGAGTTGGAAACTTGATCATGTAAACACTACGCATCATTGTCTGGTAGTACGTTAAAAAATGATACAACAATCGTCAAGTTCGCTGTAACGTCACCTAGTGCCTCGTCATCCACGAATTGGCGCCTATGTCAGTAGTCTAATAACTCTTAGCGCGCTGATGGCATGGTTCCAATGCCGCATAGAGAGTTGCTACAATGATATTAGGTTAGCTAAGGTCAGTTAACTGACTGGTGGGGAACGGGAGCTTTAGCTATGACTATTATGTATGCATTTCTATAACGTTATCTAACAACAATGGTGTGTACTGTTTACAAAATCATGTTTGTAATTCTAATGTGTTGTATGGTTGAAAGCATTTGAAAAAGTTAGATTTTAATGTTTTGTACATTTGAAAACATCCGAAAACAATAAGTTCTTAGTACAATTGAAAACACCCGAAAATCATTTTGTTTTAATGTCTTGTACATTTGACAACATCAGGAAGCATCTACAGTTGAAAACACCCGAAGAACGTTAAATCATCTAAAAAAATAAAAATTCGATTAAAATTCTCGACGTCAGAACAACATTTGAATAGCAAAATTTTATTTCACGTTACATCTAAATAGCAATGTTTTCTAATGTTTGATGCCAGGAATATATTTTATTTCGATGCTGATGTAGACATCAAACGTTAGGCAAACGTAAATTTTTATTCGGGTTCCCCCGGGACACCCGGAATATGTCCGGATGTGGCCAAAGTGGTTCTTGTTCTGGTTCTGGTTCTTGTAGTGGTTTGAGTTCCATTGAACCAGAAATTGAATTCTGATGTATTTTGATGAGTCGCATGATGGGTTTGACCATAATCAGATGTTGGCCTCTTCCCCCGGGACACCCGGAATGTGTCCGGATGTGGCCAAAGTGGTTCTAGGAACTAGATTTGAGTTCCATTAAACCAGTCGTTGAATTCTCATGTAATTTGATGTGTCGCATGATGGGTTTGGCCCTAATCAGATGTTGGCCTCTTCCCCCGGGACACCCGGAATATGTCCAGATGTGGCCAAAGTGGTTCTAAGAACTAAATTTAAGTTCCATTGAACCAGTAATTGAATTCTCATGTATTTTGATGTGTCGCATGATGGGTTTCACCCTAATCAGATGTTGGCCTCTTCCCCCGGGACACCCGGAATATGTCCAGATGTGGCCAAAGTGGTTCTAGGAACTAAATTTGAATTCCATTGAACCAGAAATTGAATTCTCATGTATTTTGATGCGTCGCATGATGGGTTTCACCCTAATCAGATGTTGGCCTCTTCCCCCGGGACACCCGGAATATGTCCGGATGTGGCCAAAGTGGTTCTTGGAACTAGATTTGAGTTCCATTGAACTAGTCATTGAATTCTCATGTAATTCGATGTGTTGCATGATGGGTTTGACCCTAATTAGATGTTGGCTTCTTCCCCCGGGACACCCGGAATATGTCCGGATGTGGCCAAAGTGGTTCTTGGAACTAAATTTGAGTTCTATTGAACCATTCATTGAATTCTCATGTAATTCGATGTGTCGCATCATGGTGTTAAACCTAATAAAATCCAATCAGTTACTGGATGCTTCCCCCAGGGCACCCGGGATTGGCCTGAACCTGAATGATGAGGCATCCCTGGGAATATCGTCTGATTTTGGGTAGATTGTAAGTTTGTTTGTTATTATTGTTATTTTAAGATATGTATATGCAAAAAAATCAAATATTTTAGTTATAAGAATTATTTTTGTATGTATGTTTAAAGGAATTTTAAATAAAGTCATTTGAAGGGTTCAACATTATTTACTTTTTATTATTAAAATCGCAAAAAGAAAGAAAATGGTGGTGCACAAACAACAGCCGCCGGGTAGCGCGCCGGGGCAGCTGGGGGCGGACAAAGGGCGACCAAAGCGGCTAAAACGATCAGTTTTTTGACAGGTATCGTTTTCGCCTCAGGCGCCCAAATGTTGCAAATATGGTCGCCCCCGGCGCGCCGGCGACCAAAATTGGACCAAGCGGCGCCGCGAGGTTCGACTCGCCCAAGTCCGCCCCGTCCGCCGAGCGGTCCGGGGGCGAGCCGTGGGCGACTAGCCCGCTGTATGTGGGATGATGAATTTTCCGGGCAAAAGAAGTGGAAAATCAGGAACAAAAAACATTGATTATGACGAAAATCCATGAAAATTTTACTTAGTCTTGGAGAACAGTAACTCTTACATATATGTGGTGGGTAGTACTGTCAATCTACCGCTATTTCTCGGCTGTCCATTAACCAATTGAGCTGATTTTCTATAGATAACTAGACATTTAAAAAAAATCATAAATGAACGATAACCCGGTTAGCAGAACTATTCCACAAATGGTTTTGATGATACCCCGAACACATCGTTAAGCAAAATAACCATTTAAATTTTTCTAGTGTAATCACATACAAAAAATCAACATAATTGATTGACGGACAGCCTAAAAACCTCGCTAAAAACAGCGGTGAGTGAACGTTATCACCCACCGCATACATGGAGGGGTTTTTGTATAATAAAAGACTGGTGACGGGTATCACAAAAAAATGTAATATCGATCAATGAAATTCAAGCTGATGTATGAAATAATGATGTAATAGCAAAAAGCAGATACAATATTACATCAATGGATGTAATTTTGTTCGCAAAATCGATGTATATCGTACAACGTTATATTACACAACCGATGGATTGCCCTGGTTGCAGCAGTTTGGATGTAATATTCAACAACTTTTTTTTTCTGTGTAGCTCCACCTTAGATTCACTTTTAATTCCGGCCCATGTATGATCTGCCAAATAATTGCTTAGAGTCGTGTTGATTAACTGATGTCGACGTCAAAGCAGCTGGATATTCTTGATCGGAATTTAATTCGAGGATAATATCGGTTTGAGCTTATTACCATGAGTGAAAACTCTATCGATTTTCCACTTATTTATGAAGTTTTTCCGGAAAAAGCCCGGTTAATTCTACACACTTTTGAAAAAATCCACTTTTTCCATAATTGAGCCGACTCGACTTAATCTTGAGTTGGTCTGATCGACCGTGAAAGTCGACAAAAGCGAATGCTTCACACTAAACTTCATAAACAGCTTGTTTCAAATGTGCGCGTTTGCCTGTTCGTGAACGTTAATTTTCTGCTGGTTGTGCGTGCATGTGCAAACTAATATTCCAAAACTTGTTTTATGTGTTTTATTTTATTAAATGTTTATTGCTATAGCTATCGTTCTTCTAAATACTGCTCAAAATGCCTCAAAGCGAAGCTGGAAGGTATGTCTACAGAATAAAAACTTACATATGGACACTCATCCTACTCATTTTAAAATAGTGGTTTGTTGCATCAAGTATTGACAATCTAACGATAGCATAAAGCGCCACTTTTGGCAAATAGAAGAACTAGAAAAATGATGATGGTATCAAATATTATAAATTAACAATATGGTTCACTTCCAGAATTCCCATATATTTCTGAAAAGACGCATAAGTAATACCCTCTCCCGGTGAGAAAGGTGACTAAAAACATTCGTGGCCTTATTATTTAAGCGTGTAATCAATTCATACGTTTAGTCAAATAAAAGGTGTGGCAAACAGTATTAGCTTTCTCATGCATGTTACACGCCTACCCTGACGTCATGACATTGTACTACGTTCAGACTATAGTTGATATTAATAACGTAATAACGTTATATAATATGATATCAAAAGTGCCTAAATAACGTTATATCTGCTATAGTTTGAATGTACAATAAGCTTAGAGCAAATATTATAAATTAACAATATGGTTCACTTCCAGAATTCCCATATATTTCTGAAAAGACGCATAAGTAATACCCTCTCCCGGTGAGAAAGGTGACTAAAAACATTCGTGGCCTTATTATTTAAGCGTGTAATCAATTCATACGTTTAGTCAAATAAAAGGTGTGGCAAACAGTATTAGCTTTCTCATGCATGTTACACGCCTACCCTGACGTCATGACATTGTACTACGTTCAGACTATAGTTGATATTAATAACGTAATAACGTTATATAATATGATATCAAAAGTGCCTAAATAACGTTATATCTGCTATAGTTTGAATGTACAATAAGCTTAGAGGTAATCCAAACAAACAAAAGAAAATGCAAATTATATCTGCCATCCCTCTTTACATACCACATTGGCAACTGACAGGAGGAAAACTTTCAACACGGTAATAATCGTTAACCCAATTTTGGGTAATAGATTAACAAACACGGTAAGAAAAAAACACTCAAAAACAAACAAAAATTAAAATGAATTCGATTTTAAGTTATAAGTACTCAACCGTCATGTTTTCACCATTGGGAAATTGTAACTTATTTTTGGATGAAAATCATAGCAACCTGCGCTGCCTTTGATACTGTCATTTTTGTGTGCTTCATCGCCTTCGTTCGTGCTCCTTTATTGGCGTTGACGGCACCGTCGAAAAATGGTATCTTCTAGAAATGATTGACAGTTTCTTAAGGTATTTTTCAGTGAAGTGAAAGGATAGTACCATAGAGGTAACTTTAAGACCAGAAGGTCCCGAAAAAATGTGCTCAACTTTTTGGCTCAGTTCTGGTACTATCTTCGGTCCCAAGCTAATCGATGCACTCCTCGAAACATAGGAAAATCCACGAACCCCTCATTTTATCTGTCAAACTTCCATACAGAATCAAAACAAACATAGTGTAGTACTAGAATTTCGACAAGAATAGGGTACGTTAATCGATTTGCTTGGGACCAATAGGCAATTCAAGTAGTGAATCAATTTAAAATCGTTAGTTTCCACCGGTACTATTCGTACTATCACGAAGTCCGCCATGTTTCACGCACAGTCTGAAGTTTACTTATGGATTTTAACGTAGGAGTAAAGAGCTACAGAGTCGCTGTGAACGCCAATTGCATTCAATTGATGGTTAGGTAATTTTCACTGAATGGATTATTGATGAGGATTTCTCAAAATTTAGTTTTCATAATTTATTTAATTTTAGCTAGCCTCATGAAAGCCACATGATGAGTGAAAGAAAACTCAATTTTTAACTAACTTCAAAGTACCCATTATTGGGTGAAAAATATAAATTTTAAAGATAAGTGACTTACCATTAAATTAGCAATTTTTACCCATTAATGAGTATCTGTTACCCATTAATGGATAACATTTACTCATTAATGGGTTAAAAAACTACTAAAACTAGTTTAGTCACTTTTCTTCAAAATTGACCTTTTTTTTTACTTATAGATGGGTACTTTCAAGTTAGCGTGTTGGGTACCTCGTTCTCCATGCAGCAACATGTGCAAAGGCGTACAAGCCAAATGTATGCCATGCATTTAAACGTCGGTTGTTCCCAAATTGCAACATGCCCACTCAAACTAACTATATCATCTGATAGAGTAAGTTATCTCTCAGATGTTGGTGTCAGTTTGGTAGATTGAGTCAATACTCATGAGAAATCGTTCAAAGTCATTGTTTACATTTGGTAAGTAGGCTTTTTTTACATGTTTCTCTACGTATTAGCTTTCTCTATCATACGTCAAAACCTTCATAACTCAAAACAAAAACGATAAAGTTGAGTGTTGTGGACTGAACTATGGAGAGTTTTTATGTGCAATCGTCGGAAATTTAAAGTGGTCGTAAGTACGAAATACTATAGAGATTTAACAGAGATTTTTTTCTTGATTGTTTTCCGTCGATCGTATTTTCTGTGCTGAGTTTACTGCGGTTTTACTTAAATTTGAGTTGCTTAAACTCAAGCTTTGGGTAAGTTTCATTTTCTGTGTACTCTGAGACTGGGTAGACGGTACTAAAGCCCTACAGTAAAAGTATGGACGTCTGTCAAAAGTTGTTCCAATCGAACCGTCAAAATGCACCGCTTTGCTCGATTGGAACAGCTTTTTTCAGTTTTGTGGTGACAGTCGTCCATACTTTTACTGTAGGGCTTTAGACGGTACCCATTCTTATGTGCAGTAAGGAGTTGGCAGAATCTGAGTAAACCAGTTTTATTACGATGAGTAAAATGTACCAAAATTCTGGGGAAATGGTTATAATCGCATGTTTAGAATGGTGCAGGTATAAGAGGGAGATTTTTGCGGTGTCCAAATATCCTACAATACTGTGGACCCCCGCTTATCTGAATGACACTTCGTGCATATTAACGGGGTTTATTATTATTTTGAACTTCTTGTAACACTATGACCATTAGAAATTTGAGTTTCTGGTAGCCTTATTTGCGGTTTTGTTTTGATTCTGCTTTCCATTTTGCATCGTTTCATTCCGTTTTTTATTACGCAATTACAGCGGAAGCGGAACGGCAGCGCAAAAAGCGGAAAAGCCCAATCTGAGTAAGCCTACTTATCGGATTGAAAACTATTCAGAACAAAATTTACTCCGGCTAGGCATCTTGATGTCATTTGTGACAACTGCCAAACTGCTCATAAAGACGATAATAAATAAAAACTGAAAATGTTCATGCATTTCCAAATGGTTTCCTACCATTCCCATATATTCGAAAGTGACTGGCCCTCTGGATGTGGATGATGTCAAAAACAACAAAACATCATTAATTGAGTACATGGGACTTTACTTACTTTTGGCTTCCCACATAGTACCTAGTTGGGTGAAATAAACTTTTTTCCTTGATTTGTTTTCCGTACTGAATACCAATGCTACCGACGCCCGGGAAGCAGCTTCCACACCCACCCTTCGTGATCAGAAATTTTTTACCTCAGAAAATCCCGGCGGCGCTTGAGATATAAACTTAATTTTGACTATTTTTTTCTTACCGTGTGATTAAATTTTACTCAACAGTGAGTTGTTTTTGATAGCCTTGTTACGCTCAATTTACAGTGTACTAGTCACCTTTCGCGTCACTAGAGCCGCTAGTATCGGGAAAAATCGTGTCTTGGGGATATTAGAAGAGTGAACCATATTGTTAATTTATAATATTTGATGGTATCATAGTTTTGCACGGCGAGGTATGGGAGAATATTTTAAAAACGCTTTTATTTAACGAATAAAGTATTTTCTATAAATTTAGTTGTGCAGACGAGGTTAGAAAAGTTTAAAAAAGATCTAAACGAAAACTGAGAAACAAAAAAAAAAAGTTTAAATTATACGTCTATCGGGTAGCTTTTCAGGTTTCTTCCCCCGTAGCAGCTTTTAAAAAAATGACAAATATTTCTTTCGGATAATAAATGCTTTTCGAGCTTTCTTTCTACCATCTATCTACCATCGTTAGAATTACAGCGAATTTGTTTATTATTCAGTTCCAACCTGGATCGAGTATCAAGATCGGCTCTACTTGTTTTCTGACAAACGTCAGTTTAATCGTTCGTTTTTCAAACCCACCTCAGGTTGAGGTTCGCACTGACAAAAAGTTCGGTTTCACCACAAACGAAGTGACAGACGGAGCGGCTCGAAAACTTTGGTGACTAACCTTCTATTGCAATTTTTCAGTGTACCACATGGCAACACCACTACTACTGGATTGTACCACATGGCAACACAACTATTGGATTGAACTAGCATTTTCACCAAATGTACTAGAATATTTTGGTTCTATCTCTTTCACTCTACTCAAAACTGAAATGCATAAAAAAAATGACAAAATGATACGCACTCTTTGCACACTGTCAAAGAATCATTGTACACAAAATCAACTTTGTTCAAATCAAAACAAAAAAAAACTAACCCATCTGGTGGATGATGGCACAAGCTTCTAAGAAAATTCTATTACAGTGAACCACATTATTTAAATGGATTTCTTCGCCAGTAAGTCGTCTGTCACTTCGTTTGTGGTTTCACACTGGGTTGGAACTGG
Organism: Ochlerotatus camptorhynchus; assembly: GCF_037179485.1. Taxonomy (NCBI): domain Eukaryota; kingdom Metazoa; phylum Arthropoda; class Insecta; order Diptera; family Culicidae; genus Ochlerotatus; species Ochlerotatus camptorhynchus. The sequence continues at coordinate 462,870 of NW_027040770.1, forward strand.
TTCCAACCCCGATAATAAACAAATTCGCTATAGAGATTTTCACGTCCGGTTGTATTGGTGCACACTTAGATATTTTCGCCGAGATGGGCACCACCGAGCAGCTCGGCATTTTATTTTGCTGGATCTCAGTGAAAAACTTGCCGAGATTCAGCTAACAAACGGGAATTTTGCCGAGATCTCAGCTAACAAACATATTTTTTGCTGAATTTCCAGCAAAATAAAATGCCGAGCTGCTCGGTGGTGCCCATCTCGGCAAAAAAATCTTAGTGTGTGCGATATGTGAGAGTGTGTTAGTGAATATCCGAGGAAAATACATAACAAATCGATGTCAAACTCATTTTGACAGATCTACTTTCATACATTTCAGGCATAACATTTGATAACGGCACAAAAGCATTTGTAAACAAACTTTCTAAGGCTCTTTACACGCTAACCAAAGTACGCCCACGCAAACCAATACCACTTTCGGAAAGGTGATAGTTGCCCCTATCCGATGATGCTGTTGGTTTGCGTGGGCGTACTTTGGTTCGCGTGTAAAGGGCCTTAGAAAGTTTGTTTACAAATGCTTTTGTGCCGTTATCAAATGTTATGCCTGATTTTTTAGGTTAGCCAGAGGAAAATAATAAACAACTTTACACGGCGTTGCTCCCGCTAGTGTGCGTGCGTTAAACGTCACTAATCTCTATTAGTGAGCAGTTTCACTAATACATGCGTTTTACTGGTTGAAAATAAAAAAAAAACAAACCTCTGTCAAGTCGAACACTTTGTCAGCTGATTTCGTGGTTGAAAATAATAAACAAATCGATTTTACACGAATACACTAGCAAGGTTATGTTAGTGAGATCTTGCATCGAGAAGTCAATAGCCGTCGTACACTTTTACCTACTTTTGACTAGCTTGTCTCCTTTTCTCCTTCTAATCTTGTCAAAAACAGAGAAACAAACGCACCCAACAGGGATAGTAAAGTGTGGGAACCCAACGTTGAGTATAATCACAGACAAACAGACGTAACACTTCATTGTGTATCTTCGTACACGCATTTAACGGTTGATTTGAATAGTATCAGTTCCGCGAACTACTCGCCGCAGCGCTGGCATCGGATCACTTTGACGTTTCTATACATTCTATAGAACTTTTATGCAATATTGTTTGCGAGTTAGCGAGCAAGCTTGTTTTCCGCGAGAAGCCCGAGAGATGTCGTTACTGAGGTCCTATATTTTGAGATACTATGTTTTCAAGAAAAACTTTTTCAAAGAGATACGTCTGTTTGTCTGTGGTATAATCATATTTACCTACTTTTTAGTACAACTAACTTACTTTTGGGTAGAAATGAAAGCTACTTTGACCCGCTTTACCTGCCGAGATGAGTGAAAAGAACATACTTTTGGGAACTTTTTTCTTACCGTGTTGCTGTGTTCCCTTTGGGGTAATTTCACTTGAATTTAGACAGATGGAAAATGAAGTAATGAAATTGGGTTGTCAGCGGAATGCTTAAATAAAACAGCAAAAAAAGGTTATCTTCCATTTATTTCCACTTAATTACTGTTGGTATCCATGATAGATACGTATTTCGACTACAATGTGCAGTCTTCATCAGTGTCATTCCCACTAAGGAACTTATCAAAATCTTACCCCTTGAGTATTCATCCCCGAGGTACCTACCTACCTAACTAATAAAAACAAAATATTTAAGTAAACTAAAGCAGAAAAATCTATACAACTCTCTAATAAGGTTCCGATTCAACACATTGTAGTTTCATTTGTATACTTGTGATTTTGACTTTTTTACCTATGGGATGAGTGCTTAAGGGATTAGATTTTGATAAGTTCTTTAGTGGGAATGACACTGATGAAGACTGCTCACTGCATGGATACCAAAATTAATTAAGTGGAATTATATGGAAAATGTTAATGAAAATTTGCTCTTGATATGAAATGGGCCTATGTCCACAATGTAAACAAATCGGGTTTTGATAACATTCTATAGCACCGCTTGATAGCTTCTAATCGTGTAGGAAAGTTCCGCATAATCGATAAAAATCATTAAAAATAACTCGATTTTCGAAATGGTCACTACCCAACTAACAATTTTAGCTGCAGATTAGCTTATACAGCCAAAAATTGGCTTATACAGCTAATTTTTGCCTGTATAAGCTAGTCTGCAGCTAAAATTGTTTGTTGGGTAGTCTTTCAATACTACACAGCGTGCTGACCAAATATTTAAAATCTTGCCATTACTGCATTAAATACTTGAAATACTTTCTTAATGTCAATACTATTCCACAAATGGTTTGGATGATACCCCAAACACGTCGTTAAGCAAATTAATCATAACATTTTATTAGGGAGGGCCGATGATTTGTTTTGAATTTTTTTGACGTTGCGAAAAAGCTTAGCAAAGGACGTATACCATTTCTGATGACAAGCAGAACGGCTTAACAAAAAGGGCCTATCCATCACAAAAAGGCTGATGAATTGATTGATGAAATTAAATTCACAAACGTCAGAGAAGTCTATGTAGATAGGCCCATATGCTTGAACGGGTTGAAATTTTGTTATTGAAATCAGAAAAAAAACAAAAACCGAGAACTCTTCGTGAAGCACAACAAAATAAAAAAGTGAGTACAAGCGTTTTTCAATCTGTAATTGATCTGAATGGTTCTCCAAAACCAATCTTCATACAACTAGTATTTTTTGGTGAAATGTATTTTAATTGGCGATTAAAATTGGGCTCTCTTCCCAAGTAACAATTTTGGTTTTATGAGGGTTCTGTAGACCATGATTTAGACTTGTAGAATGCTATAACACCAGTTTAGAAGGATTATAATAATACTAATAATAATAAAGACATAGACAAACATAAGTAATACCAACCGGTGGAAACTAACGATTTTAAATTGGCTCACTACTTGACTTACCTTTTGGTCCCAAGCAAATCGATTAACGTAACCCATTCTAGTCGTAATTCTAGTACTACACTATGTTTGTTTTGATTCGCTATGAAAGTTTAACAGATAAAATGAGGGGTTCTTGGATTTTCCTATGCTTCGAGAGGTGCATCGATTAGCTTGGGACCGAAGATAGTACCAGAGCGGAGCCAAAAAGTTGAGCTTGTTTCTTCGGGACCTACTAGTCTTAGAGTTACCTCTATGGTTATACTTCATTGTGTATCTTCGTTCACACATTTAATGGTTGATTTGAATATTATCAGTTCCGCGAACTACTCGCCGCAGCGCTAACATCGAATCACTTTGACGTTTCTATACATTATTTAGAACTTTTATGCATTATTGTTTGCGAGTTAGCGAGCAAGCTTGTTTTCTGCGAGAAGCCCAAGAGATGTTTTGAGGTCCTATGTTTTGAGATACTATGTTTTCAAGAAAAACTTTTTCAAAGAGTTACGTCTGTTTGTCTGTGATAAAGAGTTCCCAGATGGACACATTCCAAACGAAGTATGAAATAACATGAATCTATTCGCCAAGTATTGGATTTCATAATTAACGAATCCAACTTAAACTAATGCGCGCCTGGTGACAGGAATACCCGAAAAAAAATAACAACAAAAATACATTAAAAAACAATGTAACAATAAGACGAAAATTATTGTCTTAACAATGATTTATATTGTTACGTCTACAATAAATTTACCTTGATTTATGTTGTACAAAACAATAAATTTCATGGTAAATGGAAAATTTACAATAAAAAAGGGGGGTTGTTAAGTATCTTAACAATGAAATTTTCGTGATTTTCCCATATAATTTTTTTTTCAATAACATAATATATTATTGTTATTTTACTGTTGGTTGGCGAATTTAATGATTAAAAAAATAACAGTGTACTTTAGAGTGTATGTGTTGGCTTGACAGATCTACTTTATCGACTTTAAAAATAAATCGAAAACATAAAACATTGCCCCGGGAAGGGAAGGGGGTGGTATGTCTGTTACGGGTGGTCCTTTTTTTACTGGTTATGGATCGAGATTCGATCCGGAACATGTGAGAAATACAGGCCAACTCCCCTGCGCTCGATATCCCTAGGTCACGTCTTCTTGGTGGTTGAGCGCCGTTGATAAGTTAATGCATTCGACTGGAGAGAATCGCCCATGAAATATGCTTCCACCTGAGAGTTCCTTTCTGACATCTTCAAGTGGTGGAATTTTTTATTATTATTGTATGATTATTGACTGCACGGAAAAGCTTTAGAGAGGGTTTAGGATAAGATATGAGCGGACGCGGACTGCCTGATTTTGAGCCAAACGAACTGTCAAAGCCAGAGCCATACGAGCAGCGCCTATCTTAATTACATTGGCAGTGTTGCTGACCCTTTCATAGTCTGCATGCTTCAATCAGATTTATTTTTATTGTTCGTGAAGTAACCCACAATGAAAATACACCAATATTTAATGTAACAACAATTTTTATTGTAATAGAGTTGTTCATTATTGTTCATGATCGAATCATGTTAACAATAAAATAAATGAAAAATACGATAAAAATCATTGTAACAACATTTTATTATGTTCATTCATTGTACAGCTAGGTAGCAGTTTTGCCGTTTTCGGAAGAGTACAACATTATAACAATCATTTTTATTGTCGACAATAAATATTAATGTTAGAGCATTGTTTCCACTGAAAATTTCACTGTAATTTTTTTTCGGGTAAGCACTATCCGAGGGTGATCAGATAGTGACAGCCATTGTAAATTTCATTATTTTTATGGAAATTTGTTAAATTACAGTGCTAGTTCGTGTAAATATGCTATTAAAATGAATGAATCTTGTACAAAACCTAAAAATCTATTGTGAGATGTGTTTATCCTAAAATAAAAATTACTAGTTTTCAAAATAAATTGAAAAAACATGCTAAGGTTATGGACATGGTTATGTTAACAGCCATACCACATCGATTAATGTTGATATGGAGACGCCCTAATAAAAATGTTATGGTTAATTTGCTTAACGACGTGTTCAAGGTATCATCCAAACAATTTGTGGAATAGTTCAATGATTTGGGTTATCGTTCGTGTATGGTAATTTTTTATTAGGGCGTGACCAACCAATCTAAATAAAAATAGAAGAGCCCCTTTGTAAAATGTACTCCAATGCAGGCACCCGATGCTAGTTATTGGTTTAATACGGTAGTATCAACAATCAATACGAAACTAACGATTTTAAATTGGTTCACCACTTTAGTAGCCTATTGGTCCCAAGCAAACGATTAACGTACCCTATTCTAGTTGAAATTCTATTACTACACTATGTTTGTTTTGATTCGCTATGAAAGTTTGACAGATAACATCAGGGGTGTGTGGATTCATGCAGAACATGCAGGGGTGAGTGAAATAGCTTGGGACTGCTTGGGACCGTTGTTCTGGTACTGAGTGAGCCAAAAATAATAATGATTTTCTTCGGGACCCAGTGGTCTTAGAGTTACCTCTATGGTAGTATTGTATTCGGATACGATTTGCAACCATCGACCGAAGCATGCAGGGAGTTGGGTTTATCATGTTTGTTCTACGATTTTTGTTTATTTCAATGCTATTTCAATAATTTAGCACTTAAATATCTAATTCTACTTACCAGAGAGATTCTATGTATGCCAGAGAAGAAAGGGTTTCCGTTCAGCTATATTCTTTCAGCTATAAGAAAGATTCAGGTTCAGCTATAGGAAAGATGATATTTCTGCGGATGGAACAATAAAAAATATTGTTAACATTATTTGTTGATGTTTTGCTGGGAGCAACATATTTTTCATTTTGAAGAAATCTCAATAATTTTGCTTTTAAAATTTAGGATTTACTTACCATTCTTACCGGCGCTACTTTTCTGTTCATATTTGCTTTCTGTTATTGAATAAAGCAATTACAATAACACGTAAAACAGCGTAAAACATAATTTTCTTATCACAAACTTGAAAATATATGCAGTTTGACAGATGATCTCAAGTTCATCACCGCTACGATTACAGCGCCGCGGTGGCCGGCATAAACTTGGATTTGTCAATAGAGATTAGTGACGCTTAACGCACGCACACTAGTGGGGGCAACGCCGTGTAAAGTTGTTTATTATTTTCCTCTGGCTAACCTAAAAAATGTATGAAAGTAGATCTGTCAAAATGAGTTTGACATCGATTTGTTATGCATTTTCCTCGGATATTCACTAACACGCTCTCACATATCGCACCAATACAACCGGACATGAAAATCGCTGTAGGGTTTCGTCCGAGAATTCGTCAATGAGAATCGAGAAATGTTGCATGTCAGCTGTCACCAAGGGCGTAGCCAGGTTTTGAGCTAAGGAGGGGCGAAAAAAAAAATTACTATGGAGAATTTGGCCGATTGCCGTTTCACCGAAGCCATTTCATAGAAAGCCTTTGTGTTACTGAGTTGAGAGGGGGGCATTTGCGGACTTTTTTAATCCATAGCTACGAAAGGCATATAACCCCCAGCATAACCAGAGGTAGACTCTATTCCAACCACTGAGGTTTAACCAAGGACTCACGCAAAAGGTGTTCTGAGACATGATTTATCTTGCTGCAAAAAAGGAGCATTTAAAGTTTTTGCTTATCCTTATGTATTTTAAATAAATCAGTGCTAACATTTGAAAACGGCACAAAAGCCATTTGTAAACAAATGGTTTGTGGGCCCTTTACTCACTACTTGAAGTACACCCACGCGACACAACAGCAACATCGGGTAGGGGAAATTTTCCCCTTCCTGACGATGCTGTTGGTTTGCGTGGGCGTTCTTCGGGTAGCGAGTAAAGGGCCCAAAAACCATTTGTTTACAAATGGCTATTGCGCCGTTTTCAAATGTTAGCACTGAAATGGTCTCTTTTTTACGCAACGACAACGACTCAAATTATCTTCTTCAAATTGCACATTTTTTTTTATTTGTTTTGAGGAGACTTTCCGCCCTAGACTGGTTCGTCTCCGGAAAATTTCATATTTAATTTTTTTCATTCACTTATCTTTTGTAAATAGGACTCCTGGAACAGGAGAAACAGGACCTTCATCGGACTTTGGAGCGTGCCTTGTATGCAACTCGATGGTAAATTCGCCTGAAAACACTACGGTGAGTATATAAATGTGCTACAAATATATAAATTTCCTATTTTATTCTGTTTTTTATTATCAAAAAGGTTTTAATCTGTCTAGTGCACACGTTCCCTCAAGCAGTATTGACAAAATAAATATCATATTTAATTTATTTTGAGCTTTAAAAATTTCCACCTCAACAAGCTGGTGTAACTTGATGATTAAATCACAGACAAACAGACGTAACTCTTTGAAAAACTTGTTCTTGAAAACATAGTATATCAAAGCATATAACCTCAGTAACGACATCTATCTGGCTTCTCGCGGAAAACAAGCTTGCTCGCTAACTCGTAAACAATATTGCATAAAATTTCTATATAATATATATAAACGTCAAAGTGATCCGATGCCAGCGCTGCGGCGAGTAGTTCGCGGAACTGATAATATTCAAATCAACCGTTAAATGCATGAACGAAGATACACAATGAAGAGTTACGTCTGTTTGTCTGTGATTAAATTATTTATAAAATTATTCATTGAAAATATGATTGTTTGACTTCCATAACAAGGCTTCGTACACTCATCCCTTTTTTTCTGAACCAAGTGTTTAACTATCCAAGCAATTTGATTTGAAATGTTAATATTAAAACCTGTGCACGGTAAAATTGAATTAACGTACAACTGTAACATTTAAACTATTAGTTTAATTACTTATTACACACTTAATCTTATATTTGTATCTCGGTAAAATAGATTGCTGAACTTAATCCAGCCCTCCCCTTGGCTAGTTTTTGCACCTTGTTGTTGGTGGGCGGGATAAATTTCATGCTTTATAGTGAGTGTTGGAGACGGTTGGTTTAGGTCCAGCATCGTTGGCTCATGCCGAGGCAGATTAGCGTCATGAGCAAGCGATGGGGATTACTAAGCTTCCCCTTTCTGATGAACCACTGCATGAGAGAACCAAAGATCTAGTCTAGCAGTGATAGTATCACACTTGTTACTCCTTTGTTTGAGAGCCGCCTTGTAGTACGCTTACGTATATGTACTGACGTTGAGTGCGATACTGGCGGGTTTTCCCGCAAATCACTCTTATTTATTTTTACGCAGATAGATTTGGGTTTGCAAGGGAATTATACTATTAAAATATTTCAGAAATTGCCCAACAGTGCTCCTTCTATTTGCGTGACAAGCTTTCATTGTTGTTTTCATTGAAGTATTACTCAGGGAACAATGTTAAACACCATTTTTGTACATGGTATTGTAACTAATCTTATATGTGCTTCATTTTGATTTGGGATAAGTGTTTGGACTATGGCTCGAGATTTCCACTGTGGTGTGCTTCTATTGTGACATACCCATACGTATTTTTTGTCATACGGCAAAGTCAAAAGTACTTGAAACACGTTTAATTTTAGATTACAAGCACAAGTACAGGTACTTAATAAAGCATGGGTTATGCTTGATTAGGTGATTTAGAGATTACAATTATTTATTAAATTAGACTAATGAGATATCATAATCATCAAATGAACTTAAATAAGAAAAATCAGAAAGTCTTATAACATTAAGAAGATTAATATAAGAGTTAGGATGCGGGGGGTCCGCTTAGGGAGGCAACTAATCTTTAAAGTTGTATAATAAATCTTCCTATTTAGTCTTGAACTTCAATGAGAAAACGCTAGCAGACCAATAGCATTAAGCAGATTAACAAGGAGAGGAATAGTTTAGGAACTAAGCCAAATTAGAGGTATGTGTCAATTAATAACTTTTAATCTTTTGTAGGTATTGTTTTCCCCTGAGTTTATTGTTCTCGATAACTATATTCAAGCTGAACATTGCATTAGGTCCTAATTAACATTGATCGATTCACTTTAGTTAATAACTTGAGCACAGAACCGTTTCTTGATGTGTATGTCGTATTAGATGCTAGATAAATGCTTCTTTTATCGATCTGTGTGCTGAAAATACCTGGGAATGGCTTTACATGGCCGTGAGGATGCAAAGAGAAAGTCGACGAAGAGAATCTGTCAATGTTACTTAGGACCTAATGCAATGTTCAGCTTGAATTATTCTCTCAATACAAGAAATCGTTCGAAGCGGATTTACTTATTCAATCGGATTACTAAGCGGATGTATCTACGCGCACACGTCACAGCATTTTGACGTAGGATTACGTCTTTCGGCAACACATTAGGGGTGCAATCAAAAAAAAAAACCAAAATCGATCGCATTACGAAAAGAGGTCATGTTTTGACCACATATAACTTTGTCAATAGCAGATGGATTTTAATTCTAAATAAGTCATTAGATTAGAAATTTAGCTACGAATCTGCTAAATTGAACTCTATATTAATTTTCAATTGGTCACTACTGCAAATTACACAAATGTCCAACTATTGCAATGGTGATCAAAATTATCACCGATTGCCTGCAAACAGCGCATTCCCTAACACAGATTTAAAAATCGAATTCGATCCTGTCTCACTGAACGGTGCTCATTCAATCACCGTGTGTGGTGGTGTCCGGTCGTCGGTGTCAGCAGCAGCAGTGCTTTCAACGTATGGCGTTGAACATTGTTCTCCAGTACACAACGAAAGGCAGCCTGCAAGCAGCGAGCTGCAGCCCACATGAGCATCCATAGAAAAAGGAAGAAGCCGCACCGCTGGATCGGAATCAGTTTCTTCACCCTTGCTCCAAACAACATACAGCTCGCCAGCCTCATCCGCGTTGAACACCCTAATAGCTCAGCATTACTCAATCATCACGACAAAACGGTCCATTTCAGGACCACCATACATTTGTTAAAGAGTATGTTTTAGACATTTGTCAAGGTCATCAATCGGATGTCAAGCAGCTAGCTATCAAGGCTAAACCTGGTCTTAAGAAGATGTGGAATTGTCGGCCCAAATGTATTGGTGCAATCTGTGGGTCATCTATGCCAAGCGCGTCCCCCTCGTTCCAAACAACATACAGCTCGCAAGCCTCATCCGTGTTGAACAGCCTAATAGCTCAGCATTACTTAACTATTACGACAAAACGGTCCTTTTTAGGATCACCATAAATTATTGTTGTTTTAGAGTTCATTTTCATGGAACGTTCGCTCGCCTTTCTACCAGCCACATCACCGCATAAGTAAGGTTTTATCCAGGACGCTAGAAAAAGCAAATAAAACTCGAATTTATATGATTGATCGCGATTGGAAAAATTTGAGCAAAAAATTCCTCCATTCATTTTTTTTATTATCTAATGAATAAAACAAAAAAATCCGTGCGTTTTGTGCACGTAAATGCGTAATTTTGTCAGCAGAAAACAAGGCGTTTCCGTGATGGGAAAAGTGGTTTCCCTAACACAGTCCTTCTGGTGCAAATTTTAAGCCCCTCGTATTAAGAGCAAAAATAACCTTTGCTGAATTCTCTTAATAGAAGGGGCTTAAAATTTGCATCAAAAGTATAAACGTAGGTACCGTCCGGAGAAATGGCTCTAATGTTGGCCTATGGATCTAAGATTGGGCTCATCGCTAAAAATCTGCTATTTATCAATTTTATCTAGATGAACGCGTCATTGTGACTGAACTAACGGATATTTTTAGTCGCCATTGAATATTTAGTCTATTGCTGAATTTATGTATGGGCCCAAATTAGGGGCATTTAGGCCGACATTACATCCATATCTTCACATATTTCATTTTCGCACCGCTATCATTTCGAAAAACATCGAGGCTAAATTTCCACAGTATTGTTCTTAGCTACCCATCGGTCCTTTTCAGGACCACAAATGGCTAATAAAAGAGTAAACTAAAGAGTAAGAGTTTGAATCCAAGACATATCGTCCAGGATTGGCTTGTACTACATGAACATCGATAGAGCACCTCAAAAACAGAACTCTCAAAATCAATTTAATATTTACTATACTTTTGCTGTGACATCATAACTACCTTTCGTAATCCTACGTCAAATCTACGGCAGTGTCTTGGATACAACCTCTTACTTTTTTCTATAACTATCTTGAAACAATACACACGGAATCCAGTGATTGAAGCAACATTTATTCAAATGGGTCAAGTCTTGAAAACTAAGCTGTCACCCTAAATGGCGTGATTACTCTTTTATTCGATTGTACATTTATAAACAAAAAAAAACTGACATTACTCAACCAAACATTTGTCTTCCATTTATTCCGTTCATACAATAGGATATTACGATTTGTGACATCTGCAAATCAAATAACCTGTTAAAATCCGCAAAAACAAAGATCGCCTTCGTAGAAGTTTTGGATAATCACTCAGGGCTAACATTTATTGAGTCAATCTCAGAGGAAAAGCTATCCGATTACAGTGAAGGATCCCCGGAATCATCCGAACTGAAGCCAATAACCAGACTGAAGAAAAAAAACTTCCAGTGCAATGAATGCGGTAAAACGTTCAACTGCAGAAGTGTATTGGAAATTCACCAAAGAATACACTCGGGTAAACGACCCTACGAATGCAAGGAGTGTGGAGCATCTTTTCGACAAGAACCACATCTGAATGACCATTTGCGCATCCACAATGCCGAGTGGCCCTACCACTGCGACATCTGCACGAGCACGTTCCGGCAAAAACAACACTTGAAGCATCACATCTTAGCGACTCACCAAGGTGTGACCCCATTTGCGTGTCCACATTGTCCAAAGCGATTCGCCCGTCGACAGAACTACAAACTGCATCTGAAAGTGCACAGTGATCCGGAGTTCCAGTGCGCCATTTGCGAACGCAAGTACAGATTCAAACAGAGTTTGCAAAACCACATCCGAATGTATCACGAAGGCTCGGAGCTGCAGATCCGTCTAGGAATTAAGGAACGTAAGTTCAGATGCGAAGCATGCGGAAAGAAATTGTGCTACCTTACGACGTATAATCGACACATGGAGAAGCATGCCAGGGGTTGTTGAATGGGGTGAGTTTTTACTTGAATTTGCTTAAGAAGAATGGTTTTAACTTATTTTAATGATCTAAGTTTTAAGATGTTATAAGAACTGTGAAAAAAGTTCCAGTAAGTAAGAATGTTATCTATTTATTAAACGTTAAGCTTTGATATTTTTGCTTTGAATTTGAATAGATTGTATGCTAATGTTTGATACATAATATTTTATTTTGAGCTACTGTACGATGTTTTCTAATAAACTTTCAAATGACTACTCAAATCATAATCAGCTTGTAGTGACTACCGGAGAGAATATTAAATACACGATTTAAACAATACCACAACAAAGAGGGTTAGGGGAAACCAAGATGGGTCTCGGGGCGGGTTAAGATGGGTCATCTACTTTTTTTTCAATAATATTTATTTGTTAGGCTTATTGTTCCTTGGAACTAAACTGAGCCGACCCAACAAACAATTCAAAGTCACAAATAAGCATACATATTGAATAAATGCTGTATAACAGTGTACAATACTGAATAAAACATGTTGTTTATTTATGTGCTGAAAAAAGCTCATTGAGATCGATAGATGAGCTACAGACAAACAGACATAACACTCGCAATTAGTTCATCGATTTTACCGTCAATTTAAAAGCATCGTAGTTGGTACTACCGCCACCTCTGGCGCGCATAGTCATTTCCCTTGAGTTTGACGTTTACACACTACCGCCATCTGTTCAATGTACCACCCACCACAGTGTACTCAACAGACGGCGGTAATGTTTTACAGTGAGATATATTCAATGCGTTATGTCTGTTTGTCTGTGGATGCGCCTTTATTCCGCTGTTTGCTCTGATATAAATATTTTTCCTTTGATTTGTTTTCCGTGCTGAGCACCAATGCTACCGACGCCAGGGAGGCAGCTCCCACACCTGGACCCTACCTATCGACCCATCAACTCATGAACCAGGGAACAACGGCCGTACTTTTCTTCCGAAGGAAGACGTGATCAGAATGTTATGCCTCAGAACATCCTGGCGGCGCCGACTGGGATTGAATCCAGGCCTGCTGGGGTGGGAGGTAATCACGCTTACCACTACACCACCGGCGCCGCTGCTCTAATATGATTAATTTACTTACTGTTTTTTTTTATAGTTGACCAACTGCAGGCTTAATAGGCTAGCATCTCGGTTGGGCTCTCCATGCGATACACAATACAACAAAACGCGAACAAAAGAAAAATCCTGCAAACAAACTATACCAAATCATAGAGGAAATATTCCTCTACCTGTTTGTGTTATTAGTTTTTCCAAACTGAGCCCCAATTCGCGAGAAACCGGCAAATGTCGTGCCCATCCACAAAAGCAACTACGCTCCAACCTGTGATAAATCATGTAAATGTAAATGGAATACAGTAATGTCCCGATTTTGTCAGCCTCCTTTTTTGAAAATGTATTCCAATATTCTACAAAACCCATGCCCTTTTTCAGTAATCTTTTTGAACCTATTGCACCAAAGTATACTTTAAATATCCCTCTTAACGATGAATGAGAAAAAATTAGATTTATGGGTATGTGAAATTATTGAAAGAAAAAAGTCTGAAGCGCGGAGGGGCTGACAAAATCGCGTCATTACTGTATTTAAAATAAATAAATTCATTCTTACCTTATTATGGTTGTTTGATTATTAATTGCTATTAATACCTACTTAGAGTTGGCTCCTTTAAAATACTGTGTAGAATTTACCTCATTATTCTTCAGCTGTATCGATTTGCGTTCCTGCGTGGTTATTGTGATAGAACCACGCTCAGCATATTATCCTGTAGTACGACTTAGGCATGCACCATGCAAGTAACTCATCTCTCGTCAAGATGATGGGATATGGGGTGATGGTGAAGGGATATAGAAAACGAATAAAATAACAGAGAGAAAGGTATTAGTATTGGTTACATTACCCCCCCCCCCCCCCCCACACACACACACGACGAAAAAGAAACATAGATGCACAGACAAACAGAAATAACACATTTAATATTTCTCGATGAACATTTCAAATGGTCCTATCTGCTTTGATCGATTCTCTTCATCGACTTTCTCTTTTCATAACCACTGCTATGCAAACAGATTTCGCGCTAATTCTACCACATAGTTTGATAAAGGAGGTTCTTATCTAGCGTCCAAAACGTCAAATACAACAGGGAAAGGTTTTGGAGCTGAGTTATTGACGAAAGAGAAAGTCGATGAAGAGAATCGATCAAAGCAGATAGGACCATTTGAAATGTTCATCGAGATTTCTCTCCACAAAACATAGTCACTAAAACACTACCGCCATCTGTCGAGTATCAGGTGATGGATAGTGCGCTTAACAGATGGCGCTAGTGTGCAGACGTCAAACGCAAGGGAACCGACCGTACGCGCCACAGGTGGCGGCACCGCCAACCAAAAACACTCAAATTGACCGTCAAATGCGTATTCGATGAACAACCTGCGAGTGTTATGTCTGTTTGTCTGTGATAGATGGGTTATTAGGAAATGGATGAACGTTAGTTTCGGGGTCATGTTAGTGTTATAGTTTTGTTAGTATTGTCCCTTATTCAGCCCTGTCGGCCCCTCGAACACTAGTCGCAGGCAGTTGTTGTTAGGACATTGTTTATTGTTTATTGTTTATTGAAAAATTCAACTGACAAATACTGTCTAAATGAATAAAACTTAAACTAAATAGTTACGGTCAACGGTACGGAAAAGGCCAAGTAGCCGATGACGAAACACGTCAGCTGATACATTGAAGTCGAACATATAAAAAAAGTTGTTGAATTGCCGGCTGATTGCTCGAATTGGCTCGTGTTGTGTATAATTCCGGCTCCGTGGTTCCAAAAACAGAAAGTCGCGTTGACGAAGAGACCTCTCAGAGGCATACATATTTAGTTGTGACAGCAGTGTTGGGCAGTCAATGTCACCTGTAAGCAGCTTTCCAGCGAACATAGCTTGAGCGACCGTCCGTCTCTCCTCTAATGGCTCGATTCCCAGGTGACGGCAACGCTCCTCGTACGGTGGCAAGTTCGTTGGGTCACGCCAGTTGAGGAAACGAAGAGCATATCTCACAAACTTGCGTTGAACGGATTCAATTCTAGTGATCCAGCTAGCATGGAAAGGGCACCAAACAACTGAACTTGACTCCAATAAGGATCGCACAAGCGAGCAGTAAAGTGACCTGAGACATAGCGGGTCACGAAACTCGTCGGCAATTTTGAAAATAAAGCCCAATTGTCGATTAGCTCTGGAGATGATGTCATTGTAGTGGATTCTGAAAGTGAGTCTGCAGTCCAAGGTAACGCCGAGATCCTTTATGTGCTCTACACGAGCAAGACAGCGTCCGTAGAGAACATAGTCAAACATGATTGGTTCAATTTTTCGGTGATATGAAATAATGTTACATTTTTCTATGCTTAGACTCATCAAATTTCTTGAGCACCAGTCAGCAAAAATACCTAACATATTCTGGAGATCCCAGCAGTCCGAGAGGCTTTTAATAATTTTGTAGATTTTCGTATCGTCTGCATAGAAAACGCGGCATCCAAATGGTATCAGCAAGGCGACATCGTTTAAAAAGATCGAAAATAGTAGCGGTCCTAGGTTACTGCCTTGCGGGACTCCCGAGTTGTTTGAGAAAACATCCGATTCCGACGCGCCAATCTTGACATGTACATAGCGATTCACCAAGTAAGATCTGAACCAATCCACAGCAGTTGACGAGATGCCAAGTATCTCCAGCTTGGCCAGCAGGATATTATGGTCCACCGTGTCAAATGCAGCTTTTAGATCCATATACGCAGTATCGACTTGCCATCCTGAATCCATGCATCGCAGACAGTTAGAAGTGAACTGCACCAGGTTCGTGGACACGGAGCGCTTCGGGTAGAAACCGTGTTGTTCTGTATCGATATAATTTTTGCAGCGTGCGAACAGAGCACCATTTATGATAATCTCGAACAGTTTTGAGCAGGCACACAGGGAGGTGATTCCACGATAATTTATGACATTCCGTTTATCTCCTTTTTTGTGCACTGGGAACAGATAAGAACATGCGACACTGTCACTGCTACTATGTTAGAGGTATGACCCGTCAAGTTTCGAAGTGCAAAAAACTGTTAGAACTTTCTTATAAATTAAATTTACACTCAAAGCAAACTATTTACCTTAGCATTACAAAAGCGAATTTAAAATAACTATTTTATTTTATGCTAATATTAAAATTATTATAAAACTACAATTTACGGCTCCGTGAAATTAACTCGCTTGAACCATTCAAATCAATGAACTGAAGAAAAACTAGAATTTTAACAAATTAAAAAAAATCATAGCGACGCTTGACAAATCATCATCAAGCCCCTCATCCTTGGACAGGGGATATGATTAATTTACTTATTAAAAGCTTTATAAACGTTGACTGTCTTCCTGATTCAGAACCAGAAGTTTGATCTAATAACAAACTGAGTAAGGTAAGCGTGATTACCTCTCACCACAGCAGGCCAGGGTTCAATCCCAGTCGGCGCCGCCGGGATGTTCTGAGGCATAACATACTGATCACGCCTTCCTTAGGTCCCCGGTTCATGAGTTGATGGGTCAATAGGTAGGGTCCAGGTGTGGGAGCTGCCTCCCTAGCGTCGGTAGCATTTGTGTTCTTCTTCTTCTTCTTCTTCTTTCCTTTATTTAACGTCGGTCTCTGTTCCGCAATCTAGTGCCAATCACCGACGGACATCGATTGCCATCCATTGACGGCAATCGAATGTGCAGGAAGGCAGCTTCCACACCTGCGTAGGATATTGCACCCATTCACAACACACATGGGCCGGGACCAACGACTTTACTTCCCTTCCGAAGGAAGACGTGACCAGAGATTTTTATGCCTCAAAAATCCCACCGACCTCGGCTGGGATTGAACCCAGACCCATTGGGGTGTTAGAAAGCAGTCACGCTTACCACTACACCACCGGCGCCGGCTATAGCATTGGTGCTCAGCACGGACATCAAATCAAGGGAAAAACTGTTATAGGGCTTCGATCCCGCCTTTTTTCGAGTGGATTTTTTTTTCACAAAATGAGATATTGTTAAAAATCTAACGCTGCTTCTTGACCCCAAACTCGGCCTATGGATTCTAAATTAGGCCTAATGAAACACCATTAAAACGGCACTGAATTCACTTCGGAGTATCAGATGAAGATAAAAATTGATTCGGTCTGTCTTTTGTTTTTGAGAAAAATGGGTGTAAACATTCATATAACGCGTTCATTGACTTCGCTCGGTAGCTTTTGAACTTAAGTGTCGTACCAAAGGCATAATTGACTTTTTAACGCTCATCAAAATGATTTTTTTGATAAAACAGCAAAAAAAGGTTATCTTCCATTTAATTCCACTTAATTAATTTTGGTATCCATGACAGATACGTATTTTGACTACAATGTGCAGTCTTCATCAGTGTGATCTTGACTTTTATTCCTAGGGATGAGTACTTAAGGGAGTTAGATTTTGATAAGTTCTTTAGTGGGAATGACACTGATGAAGACTGCACATTGTAGTCAAAATACGTATCTGCCATGGATACCAAAATTATTTAAGTGGAATTAAATGGAAGATAACCTTTTGTTTGCTGTTTTATTTAAGCATTCCGCTAACAACCCAATTTCATTACTTCATGATTTTTTTGATGTTTTCTGCTCGATAGGCCCAAAATGGGCGATTAGGCCGAAGTAGTGCTCTACCTTATGCGCGACATGGTATCCAGGTAAAATTCGATTGAATCTAAATACCCTCGAAATTCCAATTTCCGCTCATGGCAATGTTAAAGTTACAAAAATCGTAGGAATAGCCCAACATTGTATTTGTTTTATATTTATCATCATCGGATAGGGGCAACTATCACCTTTCCGAAAGTGGTATTGGTTTACGTGGGCGTACTTTGATTCGCGTGTAAAGGGCCTTTGAAAGTTTGTTTACACATGCTGTTACGTTAGATTGCATGCAAGTTGTTTTAACCAAGTTTGTGTAGAATTTTGGAAGCGTGTATATGCTGCAGAGGCAAGATTCGACACCTTGGTGACAGATGTCATCATACGACTGGCAGCTTCCGCCAAGCACACACACAGCTGCGTACGGGGCTGTCATCGTGCTCGACAGAAAGCGAGCAAGAGGAGAAGATTCATTCGGTGCTTATTCTCGTGCATATAAGACGGAAAAAAACGTGCACATATACAAATATACACGTGCGACACGCTGCGCCATCTTACATCGCCAGATCGTTTGCCTTTCAACCGGGCAGTAACCGCTGAGCGGCACAACCGACACACGATCCTCAATCGCTGCTGACAAGATCCAAGCAGAGTGAAGTGGACGACAGACGAACGGAGGTCAAAGCCGAGATTACACCGGGAACTTGTCGTTTGTGACCTGGCAACACACCAACCGAATCCTCTCAACGCAGCGAGAAACGAGCGAGCCGATCGGACAGAGACAGCGACGTTGGTCGCTAGGAACAAAGCCTTCCAGAGGGAAGGCTTTTTTTGTTTACAGTTCCGATTGCTGCTGTCCGAATCACACGGGTCGAACGTGAGTGAGTCGTACGGGCCGACGGGTGGCATATACAGTTCAGTTTGAGAACCACGCAGTTTGCACCCAGTGTGGGGGTGCAAGCAAAACGGAACGGCTGCCCACACCGACCACCAAACCAAGATCCGAGGAGCTCTGAAGGAAACGGCGCACTAGTTCGCGCGCTGGAGAAGACGGTGGTACGGGGAGACCATCAGCCATCGATTCCGAGCTGACAGACTCCTAGATCATACCGCGGTGTTGGGGCAGAGTGCCACAAAGAATCTGCTAGTCGGACATTCCTGGACAGCAACGAGGAAAGGAGGATCGGAGCCGTGTCAGGCTGTCGCTTGAATCAACCGTGTGGTGCGGTGGCGGAGTTGCAGGCAGCGCAGCTGGAGGCGTAGGGAGAACACGGTGCAGTACCGTGAGTACGAATACGAAAATGAAGAAGATTATAAAGAAAAGTTGTAGGAAGCTCGGTAGGGCATAAGCTATAGGAGCGCAGGACTGCTTAGTCAAGAAATGTAGTACTGGAGATAGAATAAAATTTGCATGTGGAACTTATTTGACAGTTGTGGTGCGTTTTGCTGTGTTGGCCGGTCCGACCAAGGCCTTCTCTTCCTAGCCGAGGTCGTGTTTCGCAACAATGCTTTTGTGCCGTTATCAAATGTTATGCCTGATTTCTTACAACTAATGTTAGTAGAACGGGGGCCGATTTCTCGCGGCTTACTCGAGATTAGGGATTACATTTATTGATCATTTGGAGGGAGGACAAGTGAAAGCATTTTGAACTAATTTAAAGCTTAAACGCAAAGGATGACTAAAACACAAAACATTAAACACATACATCAACAGCTGTAAGAAAGTCGTAAATAAGCTTCATAAAGTCGATATCACGGCAAGCCAAGACGTCTCTCCCTAAGGGAATCACACAGAACGGATCTTGCCTCATGATGCAAGGAGCAGGACCAAACAACATGCTCGATGTCGTGATAACCGTTTCCACAGGTACACAAGTTGCTGTTGGCAAGCGTAATACGGAAGAGGTGGGCGTTTAACGAACAGTGATTGGACATGAGCCTGGACATTACACGAATAAAATCACAACTCATATTCAACCCTTTGAACCAGGGTTTGATCGACACCTGTGACACAATAGAATGTAGCCATCTTCCCAGATCACCATCATTCCACTTTTGTTGCCAGTTGGCGAGGACTAAATCGTGAAAAATTCGTGGTAGGCGATTTTTCGCTCGTAAATATCGCCTTCCATAGCGCCCACCTTGGCCAGCGAGTCCGCTTTCTCATTGCCCGGGATAGAGCCATGAGAAGGGACCCATACCAAGGTGATGATATGCGAGCTGTTTGATAAAGCACTCAATGACGATCGTATTTCCTGGAGGAAATACGCCGAGTGCTTCATCGGCCTCATTGAATGCATAGCCTCCAGGGAGCTTAGGCTATTCGTAAAAATGAAATAATGGTCAGGTGGAAGTGAGGCAATACGCTCTAACGTGTACGATATAGCTGCTAGTTCAGCAACGTATACCGAACACGGCTTTTGAAGCTTGTATGAGGCGCTATGAAGATCGTGGAATACACCAAAACCAATCTCTTCTCGGTGGGGACGTGTCGGTATTTGTTTGCAAAAATAGTTAGGACAATCAGGGAACGGTGAGGCACTGGAATTTCTTGAATCTCCTGCCTCATTGTGAGATCGAATCTCACGGAAGAACAACTGAAATGATGGGAGACAGCGCGATTGGGGTTGAACGAGGAGGGGCCGATGTCCAGAGTCATGTACTCTTAGTACAAGCTCATGAATCGTGTTTGAGGATTCCGCTCTAGCAGCTACTCAAAGTTTTCGATCACCAGCGGGTTCAAGACTTCACAGCGGATGAGGAACCGGAACGATAAATCCGCAAAACGCAACTTCAAGACTCATGGTATGCGTCGATTGCATACAACCTAGCGCGATTCGAATGCAACGATATTGAATCCTTTGGAGCTTCAATATGTGCGTTCCCGCCGCCGATTGAAAGCAAAAGCTACCGTACTCCAAAATCGAGAGAATGGTGGTCTTGTAGAGTCTTATCAGATCTTCCGGATGGGCTCCCCATGAAGTGCCGGTAATGGAACGAAGGAAATTGGTTCGCTGTTGGCATCTCTGCCTCAGATACGCTATGTGTTTTCCCTAAGTGCACTTGGAATCCAACCAGACACCTTAATACTTAAACGACATGCTGTGAGTGATTGTTCTACCCATAAATTGAAGCTGAAACTGTGCTGGATAAAGCTTCCTAGAAAAAACAACCATCTCTGTTATCTCCGGCGAGATTTCGATACCCAGATTCATTGCCCAAGTAGACAAATTATCCAAGGTATCTTGCACACTTGTCCAGACGAAGAAGAATCATTTTTTCTAACAGCTTCCGAATACACGACAGCATCGCGATGGGACGCGGGTTTACCGGGCTTCTGGATGGCGATAACTCTCATTTGTCTCCAATCATCCGGAACAACGTTGAGCTCCAGGAATCGATTGAACAAGTTCAACAATAGCCTCTTTGTGACGTCTGGGAGGTTCTTGAGCAGGTTGAACTTGATTCGATCCATTCCCGGAGCCGAGTTATTGCATGAAAGAAGAGGCTACGTTTTAGTTCGGCTCCCGTTGTCCACCTAAATCGACCCTAAAATAAACTTCAATAAATTGTGATCGGTAACTCAATTTGAATAATCATAATTCTAAACTCAGATAAAATTTAAAAACATGGATTTGGTCAATTTTTGCGTCTTACCTGAGCACAGACTGCGACCCATAGATTGAGAAACGATGATCTAGGAAAGGGGGAACCATGAAACAAGTTGTATCATTGTGCAACAGGGCAAAGCTAATCGTACAAATTATGACCAGTAAAAGTAAGTTGTGTCTTTGACAGGCTGAAGCAGGTTTGTAATTAGGTACCTTCGTTAGCTGACGTAGTTTATAGCCTGCCCCTTTCGGTTATGAATCGTGGACGAAGAAGGTTGACCGATGCTTCAAATTATTAAGGATTATTTTAAATTTCACAATAATTATGTACGTGACCATTTGTTTATTTGGTTCTACATCAACATACTAGGTTTAGTCCTAATGATGGATTAAGCAATACTAGGAAATACAATATAGTCTAGCAGTAACAAACTGCAAAGGCCGTGAAGTCCAACTTAATTCCTAATTCTTAAAAATATATCACGAAATCTCTGACGCAGCGTCTCGCGTGCAAGGTGAAATTTAAATAAGGAAGCAACACGATTGAAAACCCTTTGTAGCCCATGGATAGCACCATACGAACTATAGTTTGTACGACGAAAAGGTATCCTCAGCATTGCGTTGTTACGGAGTGCTCGAGGTTGAACGTTAACGTCGTTTTGTTGTAGAATAGAAGAACAACAACAATCGATTCTGCCCTGTAGAATGTCTGCCACAAACAGGGCCCTTGTCGTATCTCTTCGACTCCACAAAGGATCCAGGTGAATTAACTGGCACCGACTTTCGTAGCTTGGAAGGCGATGAAGATCCCTTCAAGGCAATCGTGGAAGGGCAAACCAGATGAATCGTCGTTGAATAGACTCTACTATTTGTACACTATTTTGGTAATTGGGATTCCATACAGGGTAGCAGTATTCTAACACCGACCGGACGGAGGAGCAGTAAAGTGACTTCAAACAGTAGATGTCCGTGAAACTTTTAGCTATCCTGAAAATGAAGTCGAGCGTTCTGGATGCCTTGTCGATCACGTACGAGATATGATGGCTGTATGTGAGTTGACAATCTAAGATGACTCCCAGATCCTTAATGTGATTCACACGATGTACGTCAACGCCTTCTAGGATATAACTGAATGTTTCTTCCGTAAGAACGTGATTACTGCAAATTTTGTTGGGTTTACAACCATGCGGTTTAGTTGGCACCAATTAGCAAAAGCGTTGAGTTGGAGTTGGAGAAGGTGGCAGTCAACGATGGCTCGGATTTGGAGATAGATTTTCATGTCGTCTGCGAACGACAGTCGTGGACCGTGGACGAAATTGACGTCGTTGAAATAAACAAGAAATATCAACGGGCCGAGGTGGCTACCTTGCGGAATACCCGAAGTGGCAGGGAACGAAGGAGATCGGCAGTCGTCGTTTGCAACTTCCAACTGACGATCAGATAGATAGGATGCGATCCATCGTAGGAGACTGCCGTTTATACCGAGCCTATCCAGTTTGGCGGTCGCTATAGGATCGTTCAACTTGTCGAAGGCGGCTGATAGGTTAGTGTAGATGACATCTGTTTGGATATGGCCCGTCATACCATAGAGGTAACTCTAAGACCACTGGGTCCCGAAGAAAATCATTATTATTTTTGGCTCACTCAGTACCAGAACAACGGTCCCAAGCAGTCCCAAGCTATTTCACTCACCCCTGCATGTTCTGCATGAATCCACACACCCCTGATGTTATCTGTCAAACTTTCATAGCGAATCAAAACAAACATAGTGTAGTAATAGAATTTCAACTAGAATAGGGTACGTTAATCGTTTGCTTGGGACCAATAGGCTACTAAAGTGGTGAGCCAATTTAAAATCGTTAATTTCGTATTGATTGTTGGTCATACTCTCCGTAATGTACGAGGTGAGACACAGAAGGTTGGAAGTAGTCGACCGCCCTGCCATGAAACCATGCTGGTCTTCGCTCAAGTGCTGCTTGAAGTGAGAGACTAATGATTCCATAACGACAAACACGAACAGTTTAGATATGGCACGCAACGATGTGATGCCGCGATAGTTGTCGATGTTTCTTTTGCATGCCTTCTTATGCACTTGAAACATCTCAGCTGATTTCCAGTAGGAAGGAAACACCCCACTGGAGAGGGACATTTCGAACAGAAGGCAGAGAGGAGCCACCAGGCTATCGATGTGTTGTTTGAGAAAGACGGAAGGAACTCCGTCAGGTCCAGGCTTAAATGAAGACTTCAGTTGCGAAGCCGCCCTAGTTATCATAGCGAGGTCGATGTTGATAGCTGCCAAAGATTGACCAGACATTGGAACATTACTGGCTGCTAGAGAAACGTGCTCGTCAGATAAGTTCTCATCCGAGAATACACTCGCAAACTTGGTTAAGAACAGCGGCAAATGTCCTGAGGGGATGAAGCTTCTTCGTTCAGTACCATAGTCGATGGAAGGCCAGACTTCTTTCGTTGCTCATTCACGTAATTCCAAAAAGTTTTCGGGTGAGATCGAAGCTTCCGTTGAACATCTCGTTGATAACGCCGATAACATTGGCGACTGGTTCGTTGATACGCATGATTGGTCCTCGTATAATGGTCCTTGAGTTGTAGGGTGTGGTACTTGGTGTATTTTCTTAGCGCGGCTCTTTTGGAAGACTTTAACATACGGAGTTCACTTGTTTGCCAAGAATGGTGATTACCTTGTTTAGGAACTTTTTTCGGAACGTGTCGCTCAATGACGTAAGCCAAAATATGCGAGAGCGTTTGGGCAGCTGCATTGACATCGGCAGGGACGAGTATCCTGTGCCAGTCTAAATTCGAAAGAAGTTTCCCGAAACTGTCGTGGTTAGTAGGTGGAATGACCTCAGGAATTTGGTTGCCTACAAGTGCAATAGCTAAAGGAGGATGGTGTGGAACAGTGTTTATCAACGGAGAAACAGCCATAGACAAATGCGGTGCAATATCCTGAGCGCTGACGATGCAAAGGTCTAAGCTACGATTGTTCTCATTAACCACGTGGTTGATTGAAGCGATACTGTAATGATCCAAAAGGTTTACAACTCCAAAGTGAAATGTAGAATGGTCGTGGTCCGGATACAGGAATCCACCGTAATATGATCGCCAAGAAATTGCTGGTAGATTGAAGTCACCAATGATTATCATCTCTTCAGCAGCTGTAGCGATATCCATTATAGCTCGAATAGACTGACTGTGGGATTCAATTAGCGTAGAGTTGCAAGTTCAATCCGGAGGAAAGTAAACTACACACAAAACAAAAGTGCGGTCAGCAAGCTTAATGGCAATTCAAACTTGTTCCAGACAATTCCATAAATCGTTTTCGATAACTTTTGCCTTCAATCCAGCGCCGACCGCTATGAGAACGCCTCCACCAGGAGAGTTGCGGCTGTTGTGCGGATTCCGATCGCATCGAAAAACCTCGTATTCGGAACCAAACTCTTGATTTGACAATGTGCGAGTATCGAGCCAAGTCTCAGTGAGAGCGATGACGTCGAAGCAACGATCCGAAACCGCTAAGCGATAATCATCGATGTTGGAATTCATCCCACCAGCGTTCTGGTAATACATGCAGATGGCCTGACTGTGACGATAAGTAGCCTGGCGGGGGCTGCATTGCGATCTAGAATTGGCAACGACATCAGCTCGAACGTTGGCAGCGTTCGTTCGCAAATATGACACTGTATGGTACGGTTATCGTCGTTTTCTTCGTAATTGCTACCGGTGAAATCGTTATCTTCGGCCAGGGTTGGCTTACATTTGTCGCATTCTTAATGACGTTGCATAATGTTGACGTCTATCCTCCATCGTTAATAAACTACGTAGACAGTTCTTGAGAACCCCCCCCCCCCCCACCCAATAATGACCGTTCACAACTTTTACAATCCTTTTCCACCCCTCTACAATGCTACGTCGTTTATACATGGCTCGTAATCATTGTGTGTAATCGATTTTGTCGAATGCAGTTGGTAGAGACAGCGCCGATCTGATGCCGTTCTACCGGGCTAGCATTTAATTTTATTGGTTCACTTCTAATCCTTAAGTAATCTAGAATTGTAAAATTATATGTTAAAGATCTGTTAAAACCTTTTTCTCTTCTAAGAAATATCTAGTGTGTACACAAAGTTCAACTAGGCGCACCGCTAAACCATAACCGTTATAATCCAGAGCTGGACCACTGCTTACGAGTACTCTATTCCATGAGATTTTTTCAAATGCAGATCCAGTTCACTTCTGTAATCAAACTGCTTGAAACAACGGTCGCACGCAAACGCCCGGACGGCTTCGTGAGATTTTAGGTGGCGCCTAAAGTTGCCCCTAGTCGAAAACACTTTGGAACAAATCTCACACGTGTGCGGATCCGCCTCCTTCGGTGCGTGTGATTTCGAGTGGGCATAGAGTTCCTTCTTGTCCGGGAATTCCTCCCGGCACTGGTAGCAATAGAACGGAACCCGTGACGTATGATAGTGGAAGTGATTCTGGAACAACTCGAACGTTGGCAGCGTTCGTTCGCAAATCTGACACTGTATGGTACGGTTATCGTCGTTTTCATCGTAATTGCTACCGGTGAAATCGTTATCTTCGGCCAGGGTTGGCTTACATTTGTCGCATTCTTCCGGATTGGAACAGATATGTGTTTTGTGATGTTCATGAAGCGATGGAAGGTCGTCGAAACGATTAAAACATAGGGGGCAGCGATACCGTCCGAGGACATTCTCTGGATCTTCGGATTTATCCAACTCCAGCATATTTTCCATGAAATTGGTAGTATTATTTGCCACGTGTTCAGCTTCGTGCTTAAGTAGTGGTTCTTCATCGGTGAATGTTTCCGGGCAATAATTACAGGAGAAATAAAGAGCATTTACATCCAGCGAGGCATCATGAACTCCCATGTGCATTGTCAGAGCACGCTTGTAGTAGAATCGACGATCACAGATGCCACAGCAGAACTTATTTCGGCCTTCGTTGTTTATGTTGAGACCAGCTAGTCGATCTTTTCTATTCTTTCGAGGGAAATGCACCCGGAACGTGTGCTCTTTAAGACTTGCTTTGTAACAAAACACCTGAAAGCAAAGAGAAATGATCACACCTATAGCTTAGAACACAATTGTGACAATTTTTACCTTTTCACACAATGTGCACGCGATCGTATGCGCTTCTTGCAGCTTCTCGTGATATTGTAACTGACACTTTTGATTGAACGTTTTGTGGCATCGCTCGCACTTGTAAGCATTGGCCTGGATGTGAACCGTTTTTTCGTGAGTGCAAACCGTGCTCTTGTGATTAAATAGCTTGTCACAATAGGAGCACTTGTATGGCTTTTCACCGGTGTGCAGTCTCATGTGGATCGCCATGCGTTCCTCGTTGTCCAGTACCTTGTTGCAACGATCACATTTGAGTGCTTTCCGAACTTTCTCATGAGTCCTGGAATGGGCAATCAAGTTCGACTGATGATTAAAACATTTCATGCAAATTTTGCATTGGTATGGCTTTTCACCCGTATGCAAACGCATATGAATTTGTAGCTTATCATCGGATTTGAAAACCTTCCCACAAGTAACGCAGGAAAAATTATTATCCACGCCATTCTCGCCGTGAACCTTTTCGTGACAAGTAAGCGTGTTCTGAGACCGGAACTTCTTATCACACACCCGACATTCGAACGTTAAATCTTCGTTGTGACTCCGTTGGTGTTTGTCCAGCTTGGCTTTGGAATCGAATGTCTTCGTACAAATTTCACATGCGTATGTAATTTTAGGGATTACTACAGGAGGCACCTGTACGGAATGCTGTACGACCACATTAGTATTACTATGGGGAACCGGAGAAGCATGAATACTGTACGGCTGATGGTGATCTACCGTCGAACTAATGCTCGACGCATTGGAATGCTCATGATGGTATTCGTGTGTCATGTGGAAAGGAACTTGCTGCTGACCGATGACCGTGGTTTGCGTATGCGGCAGGTAAGGGTTCGAAACCAACTGTAGATCAAGAGGTTTCCCGTAGAAAACATGTTTATCCCCATGATGCCCAATAGGATCCAAATAGTGTTGGGCACTCTGGCTATAATTAACAGGAGGCGTAGCCGTTCCACTATTCGGTTCAGAAGAACTACTTTCCTGTTTCAAAACAAGGCTTGGATTTGGCACTTTCAAAAACGGTGCCGATGTGGTCGCTGGAAAGAAGCCGGAACTACCGGGAACCGGTTGGCTGGGTGCGGAACTGAAACACAATGTAAATATAACAAAAAGTCTCTAACGCACACAAATCTACCACTCACAAAACTTTGTTGTTGTACGAGTTGTAATCCATTTCGATTCCTGCTAATGCTAACTGCTTCTGGTCTAACTTTGATGCTACGCAGGATAACTAACAAATCTTTTGGCTGCAACTGCTCCTACCGTTGACAAGTATCCTTTATGAAATGTTTTACAGTAAAATTTTGTGAAATAAGACTGAAATACGGCTAAAAATATAGCAGCAAATCGCATCACAACAAAAAGATTTTTTCCCACTTTTGACAGATTGCCTTTTCTGTTGATTTGGTCGACTTTATGCCGGCGCGTCGCGCTGTCAACTGCAGTCGACAAAGTCGATGTTTTTGCCAAGATGAGTAGAGTACGTCAGGTGCACTAAACTGAACCCCACAGCAAAAAAAAACGTTATCATTGCGGATTTTGTCACCAACTACACGGTAACCAGCGTAAACACATAAATGAGTAAAAAATGCATAAATTAATACTTATATGCAGCTGTCAAAAAAATGTGTAAATTTGAAGATTTTCTCTAGAATCCGAGCTAGAATCAGCAGAAAAATGTTGTCACACCACAAAATGTTCACAGCATTTTCACTATAGAGATTGCTAAAGTATGATTGTATAAGTGATTTGTTTTCATCGGGAAAATTTTCCGCTATGAAGTTTTTTTTCCCGATGAAAACATTTTGCGTATACGTATACGTGACGCACACTACGTACGACAAACGTCAGCAATCTCTATACATCAGTGCTAACATTTGAAAACGGCACAAAAGCCATTTATAAACAAATGGTTTGTGGGCCCTTTACTCACTACTTGAAGTACACCCACGCGACACAACAGCAAGATCGGGTAGGGGAAATTTTCCCCTTCCTGACGATGCTGTTGGTTTGCGTGGGCGTTCTTCGGGTAGCGAGTAAAGGGCCCACAAACCATTTGTTTACAAATGGCTTTTGCGCCGTTTTCAAATGTTAGCACTGATATATTCGTTGGTTTCGTTGCTAACATCAGTACACGGCAAATGAATCCAACTCATATTTGAGTTCCGGTCTCTCAAATTCGCAAAAAAATGTAGGTCTCTCTTTACAATTCGGGGATTGGCGTCTTGTAGTGAAACTTTTACAAGCTTTCGCCACCTACATTTTGAAGTGAAGAACTACTAGAAGGAGGATAGTTTCCAAATTATCCAAGTAAAACAGACGATTTTTGGGGCAAATCGGTACATAAAGAAAAACTAATAATTTCCGGTGGAAACTTTTGCTTGAATCGTGTAAGAAAACGTGTTTGCAAACTAACTGTTATTATTTCGGTATGGATCGGAGATGTTTTCATAGTAAATTATGCATAACAAGTTTGTACCTACAGGGGGAGGTAACCTCCTGCGCAGCTGCATTTTTCGGAAAATGGTGAATATGTGCGATTTCCACTAGAATGAAAGTGGAAATTAAGTGAATTTACTTAGGAAAGATTGTATCATGCTGGTGATAATGGAGAAATGGTTGTATAGGACGCCAATATTCAATAAATGTTCATTTTAGCCTTTTTTAGGTATACATATTGATACTCACAATTTTCGACGGAAAACGCAACGGAGCTTGATTTACTCAACACGCACCATATTATAAAATGGTGCTCGATGTTTTATAAAGTGATAACAAGATGACAAATCATCTTTATTTTGGGTAATTGAGCAATTTACTTCTGTTTACATCATATGTACGATGCAGTATTGATGGAGCTGTGAAATGAAATGAATGTATCTTATGAAAGTTCATCTGGAAAAGTTAAAGATGCACATCAGTCTGATCGTGAAAACATTTTCTTCTTCAATTCGAATGTTATATTGGAGGGATTTTACGCAGGCTTGATGGAAATTATGATTTAATGCTAATTTTCACGAATTTTATATGCAGTCTGTCAACATTATCATCATCATGTAGTGGCGACATCTGCGTCGAGCTATTACGGCAATCTCTCAATTTAGGGATGCTTTTTTTATTACGTGAAAACGAAGTGAAGCGACAAGTTGTCATTCACGGTGAAGTGATTTTCAGGCAAATCAACCGTGAAGTGACATCCGTAATAGGGGCCTTGTGGGTATATAAATGGTGATACAGCTTTGTCGATTTATAGGCGACTAGGTCGCGGTGGGGGGTGGGGGGCGGTAAGTGCGGTTTTAGAGCAAATTGTAAACAAACCCGAATAGAAATTGTAATGTAGGAAACATCAGCAGACATCTTCAATACATTACATTTTAACGTATATTGCTGTACCCTTAATGTATTCAGACTTCAGTGTGACGTCCAAGTACATAAAAATACATTAGCCTCAAACGTTACATCAGAATCAAACGTCTTGACGATGTAAAATTTGACATCAGAATACATCCAACGACAACAGAACCTAACGTTACATTAGAATCAAACTTTATCACGATGTAATATGTTGCACGCATAAAACATCAGAATACATCCAATGACAACAGAACCTAACGTTACATTAGAATCAAACTTCATCACGATGTAATTTGTTGCACGCATA
Organism: Ochlerotatus camptorhynchus; assembly: GCF_037179485.1. Classification (NCBI taxonomy): domain Eukaryota; kingdom Metazoa; phylum Arthropoda; class Insecta; order Diptera; family Culicidae; genus Ochlerotatus; species Ochlerotatus camptorhynchus. The sequence continues at coordinate 492,963 of NW_027040770.1, forward strand.
AAACATCAGAATACATCCAATGACATCAGAACCTAACGTTACATCAGAATCAAACTTCATCACGATGTAATTTGTTGCACGCATAAAACATCAGAATACATCCAATGACAACAGAACCTAACGTTACATTAGAATCAAACTTCATCACGATGTAATTTGTTGCACGCATAAAACATCAGAATACATCTAATGACAACAGAACCTAACGTTACATTAGAATCAAACTTCATTACGATGTAATTTTTTGCACGCATAAAACATCAGAATACATCCAATGACAACAGAACCAAACGTTACATTAGAATCAAACTTCATCACGATGTAAATTGTTGCACGCATAAAACATTAGAATACATCATATGACACAACAATAAAAAGTGGCTTGCAGTGCAGTGATGCCTCCTATGCATAGTTTTGTGACATTATCAATTGCAAATAAAATTGAACTCTTTAGAAGAGTGGAAACGCTAATAAAAGTGCACTTAGACGTTGTATCGTCTTGACGCCTTCTGCGCACTTATTCTTCATTCACCAAGGAATATGTGCGATGAAGACACAACAACAATTTAACGTAAAACCGCACTTTTATTAGTGTTTCCGCATTCATAATCTCATAAATGTGCCCAATGCGCGATCCTCGACGCAATCATATAAAATAGCACATTGCGATTACAAGGTAGAGCTTACCACCATTAACTCTTGCACGACTGACATAGCCTCAAATCACTAAAAGAAGTTTTGGCATGCCCTGTGGGCAATGTTTATTTGTATGTAAAACAATGCCCTGGTGACGTTACAGTGCAAGAGTTAATTAGTGTTTTAATTGATTATAATCGTTTCAATTGAAACCCGATTTTACTCTTGTTCTGTACGTTAAACATAACGTCGGCCATAGTGTGCTGTACACGCTAACTTGAAAGTACCCATTAATGGTTGAAAAAGGTTGAAAAAGTTAAAATTATGTTAAAGTAAAAGTTATGTTGATGGTAAGATAAACTTATGTTAAAGTAAAAGTTAAAATTTAGTTAAAGTTACGTTAAAGGTAAGTTAGAGTTAAGTTAAGGTTATGTTTAAGTTAAGTTAAAGTTATGTTTAAGTTAAGATAAAGTAAAGTTAAAGTTATGTGTAAGATAAAGTTAAGTTAAAGTTATGTTGAAGTTAAGATAACGTTAAGTTAAAGTTAAGTAAAATTTAAGTTAATGTTAAGTTAACGGTAAGTTAAAATTATGTTAAGTAGAAGTTTATACAAATTTAGGTATAAGTTATGTTAACGTTAAATTTAAATTAAATTTATGTTAAAGTTAAGTTAAAATTTCAAGTTAAGTAAAGATTAAGTTAAGGTTATGTTGCAGTTTAGTTAAAGTTAAGTTAAAGTTATGTTAAATTTAAAGTTATGATAATGTTAAGTTATAATTAATTTAAAATTAAAGTAACGTTCAAGTTAAGTTAAAATTGAGTTAAAGTTGAGCACAATTTAAGTTCATGTTTAGTTCAATTATGTTAAGTTTAGGTTTATTCAAACTAAAGTATAAGTTATGTTAAAATTAAAGTTATTATAAAGTTAAAGTTAAGTTGATTTTATGATAATGTTAAGTTTTTTTGAATCATTCATTAAGTATAAAAGTGATGTTAAAGTTAAAGTTATTTTGAAGTTAAAGTTAAAGTTATTTTAAAGTTAAAGTTATTTTAAAGTTAAAGTTATATTAAAGTTAAAGTTATGTTAAAGTAAAAGTTATGTTAAAGTTAAGCTAAAATTAAATGAGAGCTAAAATTAAGATAAGAGTTTGTTAAAATAAAGTTAAAGTTATGTTAAAGTTAAAGTTAAGTTATAATTAAGTTTAACTTATGTTAAGGTAGAGTTAAAGTTTTGTGAAATTTATGTTAAAGTAAGTTTAAAGTTAAGTTAAAGTTATGTAAGAGAAAAAGTTATGTTATAGTTATTTTAAAGCAAAGATAAAGTTATGTTAAACTTAAGTTAAAGTTATGTTAAAGTTAATTTAAAGGTAAGTGAAAGTTTTGTTAGAGGTAAGTTAAAGTTATGTTAAAGGTAAGTTAAAGCTAAGTTAAAGTAATTTTGAAGTTAAAGTTATGTTAAACTTAAGTTAAAGTTGTGTTATACGTAAGTTAATGCTATCTTAAAGTTAAAGTTATGCTAAAAATAAATTAAATTTATGTTAAATTTGGTAAAATTTAGGTTTTGTTAGAGGTAAGTTAAAGTTTTGTTAGAGGTAAGTTAAAGTTATGTTAAAGGTAAGTTAAAGCTAAGTTAAAGTAATTTTGAAGTTAAAGTTATGTTAAACTTAAGTTAAAGTTATGTTAAAGTTAATTTAAAGGTAAGTGAAAGTTTTGTTAGAGGTAAGTTAAAGTTATGTTAAAGGTAAGTTAAAGCTAAGTTAAAGTAATTTTAAAGTTAAAGTTATGTTAAAATTAAGTTAAAGTTGTGTTATAGGTAAGTTAAAGCTATCTTAAAATTAAAGTTATGCTAAAAAGAAATTAAATTTATGTTAGATTTGGTAAAATTTAGGTTAAAGTTTTGCTAAAGTTAGGTTCAAGTAAAGTTTAGGTTAAGTTAAAGTTATTTTAAAGTTAAAGTTAAGTTTTAGTTATTTTAAATTTAAAGTTAAGTTCAAGTTATTTTATAGTAAAGTTAAGTTAAATTAATGTTAAAGATAAGTTAAAGTTATGTTAAAGTTGTGTCAAAGTTAAGTTAAAGTAATTTTAAAGTTAAAGTTATGTTAAAGCTTAGTTAATGTTATGTTAAACTTTATTTAAAGTTATGTTATAGGTAAGGTAAAGTTAAGCAAAAAATAAATTAAATTTATGTTATATTTGATTAAATTTAAGTTAAAGTTTTGCTAATATTATGTTAAAGTAAAGTTAAAGTTAAGTTTAAGTTATTGTTAAGTTAAAGTTATTTTAAAGTTAAAGTTAAGTTTAAGTTATTTTAAAGTTAATTTTTTGTTAAAGTTAAGTTTAAGTTATTTTAAAGTTAAAGTTATGTTAAACTAAAGTTAAAGTTCTGTGATAGGTAAGTTAAAGTTAAGTTGAAGTTAAATTAACGTTAAGTTAAAGTTACGTTAAAGTAAAGTTAACGTTATGTTATGTTATGTTAAGTATAAGTTAACTTAAAGTTAAGTTTAAGTTAAAGTTAAAATAATTTTGAAGTTAACGTAATGTTCAAGGTAAAGTTAGGTGAAAGCTAAGTTAAAATTAAGTTAAAGTTATGTCAAAATTAAATTAGAGTTATGTTTATGCTTAAGTTAAGTTAAAGTTCAGTTAATGTTAGGATAAAGATATGTTGAATTTAAGTTAAAATTACGTAAAGGTTATGTTAAAGTTTAATTAAAGTTAAGTTAGAGATATGTTAAGTTTATGTTAGGTTAAGTTCAAGTTATGTTAATGTTAAAGTTATTTTAAATTTAAGATTAAATTTAAAGTTAAGTTATAGTTCAGTTAATGTTAGGTTAAAGTTATGTTAAATTTAAGTCAAAATTAATTTAAGGTTTTGTTAAACTTTAGTTCAAGTTAAGTTAAAGTTATGTTAATGATAAGTTAAAGTTATTATAAAGTTTAAGTTAAGTTAAAGATCTGTTTAGTTCATGTTAGGTTATAGTTAAGTTCAAGTTATGTTAATGGTAAACTTATTTTAAATTTAAGATAAAATTTAAAGTTAATTAAAGTTAAGTTAATGTTAGGTTAAAGTTCTGTTAAATTTAAGTTAAAATTAATTTAAGGTTATGTTAAAGTTTAGTTCAAGTTAAGTTAAAGTTATGTTAAAGTTAAGTTAAAGTTATTATAAAGTTAAAGTCAAGTTAAAGATGTGTTAAGTTAATATTACATTAAAGTTAAATTAAAGTTATGTTAAATTTAAGTTAAAATTTAGTTAAGGTTGTGTTAAAGTTAAGTTAAAATTTGGTTAAAGTTATGTTAAAGTTAAAAATAAGTTAAAGTTAGTTAAAGTTAAGTTAAAGTAAAGTTAAAATTACGTTAGAGTGAAGTTAAAATTAAAATGATTTTAAAATTAAAGTAATGTTCAAGGTTAAGCTATGCGAAAGCTAAGTTAAAATTAAGTTAAAGTTATGTCAAAATTATGTCAGAGTTATATTAATGCTAAAGTTAATTTAAAGTTAAGTTAATGTTAGGTTAAAGTTATGTTAAAGTTAAGTTAAAATTAAATTAATGTTATGTTAAAGTTAAGTAAAAAAAAGGTTAAGTTTAGTTAAAGAGAAGTTAAAGTTAAGTTAAAGATGAGTTAAAGTTAAGGTTAAGTTATGATAAAGTTAAATTAAAGTTAAGTTAAGATTAAGTTAAAGATAAGTTAAAGTTAAGTTAACGCTAAGTTAAAGTTAAGTTAAAGTTAATGCTAAGTTAAGTTAAGTTAACGTTAACGTTATCTTAAAGTTATGTTACAGATAAGTTAAAGTTATGTTATGTTATGCTCAAGTTAAGTTAAAGTTGAAGTAATGTTCAAGGTAAAGTTATGTGAAAGCTAAGTTAAAATTAAGTTAAAGTTATGTTAAAATTAATTTAGAGTTATGTTAATGCTTAAGTTAAGTTAAAGTTCAGTTAATGTTAGATTAAAGTTATGTTAAATTTAAGTTAAAATTACGTTAAGGTTATGTTAAAGTTTAGTTAAATTTATTTTAAAGCTAAAGTGAAGTTAAAGATATGGTAAGTTGATGTTAGGTTAAAGTTATGTTAAAATTTAAATTATAATAAATAAATAATTTCAGTTAAAATTAAGTTACGGTTATGTTAAAGTTTAGTTAAAGTTAAGTAAAAGTTATGTTAAATTTTCCTAAAAATCTGCAAATTACTTAGACGATCTTCGAACTTCCCTGAAGTTCTGTGTACTCCCAGAAGGTCTGTGAATTTCTCTGAAGATCTTCGAACTACCCTGAAGCATTAAAAATTTCTCTAAAAGTCTGCAAAACTTTCCTGAATTTCTGCAATTTTTTCTGAAGCAATAAAAACTTATCTGAAGACCTCCTTTAAGTTCTGCAAATTTCTCTGAGGATCAACAAACTTCCCTGAAATTCAGTATTTTTCCCTGACGTTCTGCCAATTTGCCTAAAGCTCTGTGAACTGCCCTGAAGTACTGAAAATAACTCTTAGATGTACGAGGATCTTTAAATTTATGTGATCTTCCCTGAAGTTCTGTGAGTTTATCTAAAGTTCTGCGAACTTCTCTGAAATTCTGTTCTATAAATTTCCCTTAGGAACTAAAAAATTATCTTTAAATTTACGAACATCACTGCGAGGGGCAATTCACTGCTCTCGAGAATGAATCGAAAATACGTTAATGAAAAAAATACACAAAAATTCATCATTACTCGTCATTATTCAAAAAAATGCAAAAAAATACAAAAGTCGGAAAAAATACAAAAATATTCGACGAATAATAAAAAAAAACGATAATTCGTCATTTGCACGAAAAAATCGAAAATATGTACAATCAAAATGCTGAATTCGAACAAAATGCGTAAATTTATTATTTTGTGTTTTAATCCGAGCTTGAATCACAAAACAATGCATAATGAGTAGAATTTCGCCCATTTTTAAGAAAAGTGCCTTTAATCATTTATTAAATAAAAAAACATTTTGAGTAGTTGTGAGCCACAAATAAGTAACGATAATTCATTAATGCGTAATGTAACAGATGTAGCGTAATGTAACAGATGCTTATTAATGCGTAATGAGCGAGGTAAGGGGCTGTTCATAATCTACGTAGACAATTAAGGGGGGGAATGGCAATTATTCGCGGCCCATACAATTTTGAAAAATTTTGTCTGGACATTTGTCTACGCAGGTTTATAGGGGGAGGGGGGGCGGGAAACCCAAAAAAACTGTCTACGTAGTTAATGAGTTAAGCCTCTTTTCTTTAAAATGGGTGAAATTCTACTCATCAGTGGGTATTTTAAAGTTCACGTGTGTTGTGCATTTGTCAAACAAAACGTCAACATTGTGAGTTTGATCCGTTTGATCCTCCACAGAAAAACAAAACTACCCACCGCTTGGGTTTTTTAAACTCAAATTTGAGTTATTTGACCTCTGCCCGTTTCATTTCCTCTCGCTATTGTTGTCAAAAATAGAACGAAAGATTCGACTCAACCGTCTAGTTCCGTACAAGAAGCCAAAATTGAGTAATATGCGATATACCCAAATTTGAGTTAATTGAACTTAATTTTGGGTAGAAAAAATTGAAAATAACTTAGCGATGGGTAATTTTTTTTGCCGTCCTTAAATGCAAACTACTTTGAGCCGGTTTACCCAAATTTGGCTTATCGTACGGAACATGGGAGATGAGTGAAAAGAACTTAATTTTGGGTTGTTTTGAATTTCTGTGTCGGTTTGAGTGGTAAACATAAACACTGATATGACAGAATACACTTATATCTGATTTTAAATACATTAATGCATAAAAATACACTTTTATTTTTCTAATACACAAAAAAATACATATATTCAAAAAATACAAAAAAATACATTATTACACAAAATACACGTTTATTCGATAAAAAAATACTTCAATACGTTCATCAATACGTTGGCCTGAATCGAAAATACACAAGTGAATCGCCCCTCGCATCACTGTAGCTCTGTTAATTTCTCTGAAGATCTTCAAATTTCCCTGAAGATCTGTGAACATCCATAAAGTAGTGATTATTTCTCGAAACGACGACAAACATTACTGTAGTGCTGTAAATTACTCAGAAGATCTACGAACTTCCCTGATTTTCTTTTGATTTCTCTAAAGATTTCAGTTTTTTAAAACTTCTCTGAAGTTTTTTTTTTAATTTCCCTAAAGTTCTGCTAGTTTCTCTGAAGATCTACGACCTTCGGTGTTGTAAGATCTTCATAACAATTTCCGATTATTCTACGTTCTGAAGAAATTTTCAAACGACTTCAATTCGATTTTTTATCAGATGTTGGTCCTCAGAATAATTCCTGATCAACTTGACCTCTTCGAAAAATATCTCAAGGTTTTAATTTCTAATCCTTATCAACCTGACCACTTCGAATATTTTCTAAATTACTTTATTTGAATTTCTGATCAGTTGTAGGTCTTCAAAACAATTCCTGCTTATTTTGATCTCTTGTAGTAATATCCGAAAAGTTTCAATTGATTTATTGATCAGTTGTAGGTTCTCAGAATAATACCTGATCAATTTAAACTATTCAAAGAATATCAAAAGGACATCGTTTGAATTTCTGTTCAGTTGTAGGTCTTCAGAATAATTATTAACTTAAATTAAATTAAATCTGGTATTTTTCTGATGTTTATAGAACTACCCTGAAGTTCTAGTAGTTCTTCTAACTAACCTTAAAATGTACATTTACCGCTATACCGCTATGCCGCTGTCCTGGTGTCATTGGGTTCGGCCCTTTACCTGGCTCGTAGACATTTCAAAGACAACAATGTCTGCATGATGTTTATACATCGGTTCAAACTATGCGTATTGATAAGTTTTCTGAAAAGATTTGAATCTAGGTGCATAGTTTGCTTTGATAGTCTTTCACAGTTTCTCTAGCATTCTCTAGTCTTAGCTCATCTAAATATTTACTGCAAAATCCCTGGATTAATCTTCAATTTGGCTTTGTTTTCTTGTTTATTTTCTATCGTTCTATGTTCTGCAACCGAGTGGCAACCACTTACGCCAGGGAGGCAATTGAACACCTAGACCTGGACTCATCAACTCAAGGGCCAGGATCCACGGCTGTGCTTCTTTTCGAAGGAAGGCATGACACCACCAAAGCAACCAAGGAAGTCATCAATCACCACCAACTGACGAGTTTCGTTTGTGGTTCGACACATGGACGGAGCATTTGTGTTTTGCTAAATTTTGCAAATTAATGGGGGAATTTCCCTAAACTTTCACGCGGCCACCAGTTTTCACTCTTCCACAGGCCTTAAGGGTAACCCACATTAGATCTGCTTGCGTTGCGTTGTCGTAAATTTTATAGTTAGACAATATATTTAGCTGTCACTTTGCTGCATCGCGCCAGATCCGGATCTAATGTGGGTGGCCCTGTAGATTTGGAAACTTGATTATGTAAACACTAGGCATCTTTGTCTGGTAGTTCGTTCAAAAATGATACAACAATCGTCAAGCTCGCTGTAACGTCACCTAGTGCCTCGTCACCTACAAATTGGCGCCTATGTCAGTGGTCTAATAACTCTTAGCGCGCTAATGGCATAGTTCCCCTGCCGCATAGAGAGTTGCCGCAATGACATTAGGTTAGCTAAGGTCAGTTAACTGACTGGTGGGAAACGGGAGCTTCAGCATTGACAGTTATGTACGCATTTTTATGATGTTATCTAACAACAATGGTGTGTAGTGTTTACACGATTATGTTACTAATTCTAATGTGTTGTAAATATAATTGAAAGCATTTGAAAAGTAAGATTCTAGTGTTTGTACTTCTTAAAACATAAGTAAACATCTACATTTTAAAACATTCAAACAACGTTTACTTTAAACGTTTTGTACATCTGAAAACATCAGAGAACAACAAACAGGAAGTACAATTGAAAACATCCGAACAACGTTTAGTTCTAACGTTGTGTACATCCGAAAACATCCAAAAAACGTTTGGTTCTAGCATCGGGAAACATCTACATAAGAAAACAGATTAGATTTGGTAAAATTTAGGTTAAAGTTTTGCTAAAGTTAGGTTCAAGTAAAGTTTAGGTTAAGTTAAAGTTATTTTAAAGTTAAAGTTAAGTTTTAGTTATTTTAAATTTAAAGTTAAGTTCAAGTTATTTTATAGTAAAGTTAAGTTAAATTAATGTTAAAGATAAGTTAAAGTTATGTTAAAGTTGTGTCAAAGTTAAGTTAAAGTAATTTTAAAGTTAAAGTTATGTTAAAGCTTAGTTAATGTTATGTTAAACTTTATTTAAAGTTATGTTATAGGTAAGGTAAAGTTAAGCAAAAAATAAATTAAATTTATGTTATATTTGATTAAATTTAAGTTAAAGTTTTGCTAATATTATGTTAAAGTAAAGTTAAAGTTAAGTTTAAGTTATTGTTAAGTTAAAGTTATTTTAAAGTTAAAGTTAAGTTTAAGTTATTTTAAAGTTAATTTTTTGTTAAAGTTAAGTTTAAGTTATTTTAAAGTTAAAGTTATGTTAAACTAAAGTTAAAGTTCTGTGATAGGTAAGTTAAAGTTAAGTTGAAGTTAAATTAACGTTAAGTTAAAGTTACGTTAAAGTAAAGTTAACGTTATGTTATGTTATGTTAAGTATAAGTTAACTTAAAGTTAAGTTTAAGTTAAAGTTAAAATAATTTTGAAGTTAACGTAATGTTCAAGGTAAAGTTAGGTGAAAGCTAAGTTAAAATTAAGTTAAAGTTATGTCAAAATTAAATTAGAGTTATGTTTATGCTTAAGTTAAGTTAAAGTTCAGTTAATGTTAGGATAAAGATATGTTGAATTTAAGTTAAAATTACGTAAAGGTTATGTTAAAGTTTAATTAAAGTTAAGTTAGAGATATGTTAAGTTTATGTTAGGTTAAGTTCAAGTTATGTTAATGTTAAAGTTATTTTAAATTTAAGATTAAATTTAAAGTTAAGTTATAGTTCAGTTAATGTTAGGTTAAAGTTATGTTAAATTTAAGTCAAAATTAATTTAAGGTTTTGTTAAACTTTAGTTCAAGTTAAGTTAAAGTTATGTTAATGATAAGTTAAAGTTATTATAAAGTTTAAGTTAAGTTAAAGATCTGTTTAGTTCATGTTAGGTTATAGTTAAGTTCAAGTTATGTTAATGGTAAACTTATTTTAAATTTAAGATAAAATTTAAAGTTAATTAAAGTTAAGTTAATGTTAGGTTAAAGTTCTGTTAAATTTAAGTTAAAATTAATTTAAGGTTATGTTAAAGTTTAGTTCAAGTTAAGTTAAAGTTATGTTAAAGTTAAGTTAAAGTTATTATAAAGTTAAAGTCAAGTTAAAGATGTGTTAAGTTAATATTACATTAAAGTTAAATTAAAGTTATGTTAAATTTAAGTTAAAATTTAGTTAAGGTTGTGTTAAAGTTAAGTTAAAATTTGGTTAAAGTTATGTTAAAGTTAAAAATAAGTTAAAGTTAGTTAAAGTTAAGTTAAAGTAAAGTTAAAATTACGTTAGAGTGAAGTTAAAATTAAAATGATTTTAAAATTAAAGTAATGTTCAAGGTTAAGCTATGCGAAAGCTAAGTTAAAATTAAGTTAAAGTTATGTCAAAATTATGTCAGAGTTATATTAATGCTAAAGTTAATTTAAAGTTAAGTTAATGTTAGGTTAAAGTTATGTTAAAGTTAAGTTAAAATTAAATTAATGTTATGTTAAAGTTAAGTAAAAAAAAGGTTAAGTTTAGTTAAAGAGAAGTTAAAGTTAAGTTAAAGATGAGTTAAAGTTAAGGTTAAGTTATGATAAAGTTAAATTAAAGTTAAGTTAAGATTAAGTTAAAGATAAGTTAAAGTTAAGTTAACGCTAAGTTAAAGTTAAGTTAAAGTTAATGCTAAGTTAAGTTAAGTTAACGTTAACGTTATCTTAAAGTTATGTTACAGATAAGTTAAAGTTATGTTATGTTATGCTCAAGTTAAGTTAAAGTTGAAGTAATGTTCAAGGTAAAGTTATGTGAAAGCTAAGTTAAAATTAAGTTAAAGTTATGTTAAAATTAATTTAGAGTTATGTTAATGCTTAAGTTAAGTTAAAGTTCAGTTAATGTTAGATTAAAGTTATGTTAAATTTAAGTTAAAATTACGTTAAGGTTATGTTAAAGTTTAGTTAAATTTATTTTAAAGCTAAAGTGAAGTTAAAGATATGGTAAGTTGATGTTAGGTTAAAGTTATGTTAAAATTTAAATTATAATAAATAAATAATTTCAGTTAAAATTAAGTTACGGTTATGTTAAAGTTTAGTTAAAGTTAAGTAAAAGTTATGTTAAATTTTCCTAAAAATCTGCAAATTACTTAGACGATCTTCGAACTTCCCTGAAGTTCTGTGTACTCCCAGAAGGTCTGTGAATTTCTCTGAAGATCTTCGAACTACCCTGAAGCATTAAAAATTTCTCTAAAAGTCTGCAAAACTTTCCTGAATTTCTGCAATTTTTTCTGAAGCAATAAAAACTTATCTGAAGACCTCCTTTAAGTTCTGCAAATTTCTCTGAGGATCAACAAACTTCCCTGAAATTCAGTATTTTTCCCTGACGTTCTGCCAATTTGCCTAAAGCTCTGTGAACTGCCCTGAAGTACTGAAAATAACTCTTAGATGTACGAGGATCTTTAAATTTATGTGATCTTCCCTGAAGTTCTGTGAGTTTATCTAAAGTTCTGCGAACTTCTCTGAAATTCTGTTCTATAAATTTCCCTTAGGAACTAAAAAATTATCTTTAAATTTACGAACATCACTGCGAGGGGCAATTCACTGCTCTCGAGAATGAATCGAAAATACGTTAATGAAAAAAATACACAAAAATTCATCATTACTCGTCATTATTCAAAAAAATGCAAAAAAATACAAAAGTCGGAAAAAATACAAAAATATTCGACGAATAATAAAAAAAAACGATAATTCGTCATTTGCACGAAAAAATCGAAAATATGTACAATCAAAATGCTGAATTCGAACAAAATGCGTAAATTTATTATTTTGTGTTTTAATCCGAGCTTGAATCACAAAACAATGCATAATGAGTAGAATTTCGCCCATTTTTAAGAAAAGTGCCTTTAATCATTTATTAAATAAAAAAACATTTTGAGTAGTTGTGAGCCACAAATAAGTAACGATAATTCATTAATGCGTAATGTAACAGATGTAGCGTAATGTAACAGATGCTTATTAATGCGTAATGAGCGAGGTAAGGGGCTGTTCATAATCTACGTAGACAATTAAGGGGGGGAATGGCAATTATTCGCGGCCCATACAATTTTGAAAAATTTTGTCTGGACATTTGTCTACGCAGGTTTATAGGGGGAGGTAAGTAACAATGGTGTGTAGTGTTTACACGATTATGTTACTAATTCTAATGTGTTGTAAATATAATTGAAAGCATTTGAAAAGTAAGATTCTAGTGTTTGTACTTCTTAAAACATAAGTAAACATCTACATTTTAAAACATTCAAACAACGTTTACTTTAAACGTTTTGTACATCTGAAAACATCAGAGAACAACAAACAGGAAGTACAATTGAAAACATCCGAACAACGTTTAGTTCTAACGTTGTGTACATCCGAAAACATCCAAAAAACGTTTGGTTCTAGCATCGGGAAACATCTACATAAGAAAACATTAGAATACATTTACATATAAAAACATCCGAACAACGTTTAGTTCTAACGTTTTTTACATCCGAAAACATCCAAAAACGTTTGGTTCTAACATCAGGAAACTTCTACATTAAAAAACATCAGAAAACATTTACATATAAAAACATTTAAACAACGTTTAGTTCTAACGTTTTTTACATCCGAGAACATCCGAAAACGTTTGGTTCTAACATCGGGAAACATCTACATTAGAAAACATCAGAAAACGTTTACATATAAAAACATCCGAACAACGTTTAGTTCTAACGTAATGTACATCAGAAAACATCCTTAAAACGTTTGGTTCTAATGTCAAGAGATTGAAATTTTTGACGTCAGACCGACATTAGAATGGCAAAATTTTGTTCCAAAATTTCTGATGTATACACCATGTTACGTTGCTTAAATACAACTAAATCATAAAGTTTTCTAATGTTTGACATCAGGCATACATTTGATTTCGATGCTGATGTAGACATCAAAATCAAACGTTGGGCTAATGTAAATTTCTATTCGGGAACTTGGTCGCTGTCCCATACAAAAATCCAACATGGCTGAATCATGAATTTGACACATTAGAACACCTATATGTAGTCACCTTGGGCCAAAGTATTGAATAATCGGATTGTTACTCAACGTGTTTTGTCAAAGACTTGGTACATTTCATTCGTTTATTCCGGTTTTTGATAATAAATTCCTCGGAAATCCTACCCGCACTATCCGAAATTTATATAATAAATTATGAGTACATCTAAAAACTATACAAGTGTGACCATGAATTTGCACGTGATTTAATATACAAATAATGCACATGATCATAGTTTGTCATACAATTGTATCCGTGGCATAAGTCTCTCAACTCTTTCCGTGATGCCGTGGATTTGTAGATATATCAAATTACCTTCCATTACAGGAGTTTGAATCTCTTGTCAGTGAGAGGACTCTCCCAAGTAACCAAAGGCACGTTATTTCGCCTTTTTGATTGTATACAGTGTAGTAGATTTGGGCGAAGAAAATAAAATAATGAAATAATTATTCAAAATAATGTAATAATATTTCTCAGGGTATGCTATTACCAACCCGCTCTATAAGAGCAACCGTACCAGTCGTTGCCATTTGCGGCACTATTTTATTTAGAGCAACCGTACCAATGAGTAAATAAGGTACATTTACCAACCTCTACCATAACGCTACTTGGGTACCGGGGGTTGCTATTCAGGTGGGGGAAATAGAAATCCGCACCTTGGGAAGTAGTGAGTTCATAAATTTAGCAACCCGGTAGCAACGCATCAGACGGTTGCTATTGTTAATAAACGTCAAAAGTTTGTTTTGCCGGTGTGGAAAACGGTAACTTAAATTATGACTCTGATAACAACGACCGGTGTGGAGAGGAGTGATTAAGCCAAAATGGAAACGCTGTGCGTAAGTAAAATAGTGCCGCAAATGGCAACGACTGGTACGGTTGCTCTTACGCACAGCGTTTCCATTTTTGCTTAATCACTCCTCTCCACACCGGTCGTTGTTATCAGAGTCATAATTTAAGTTACCGTTTTCCACACCGGCAAAACAAACTTTTGACGTTTATTAACAATAGCAACCGTCTGATGCGTTGCTACCGGGTTGCTAAATTTATAAACTCCTACTTCCCAAGGTGCGGATTGCTATTTCCCCCACCTGAATAGCAACCCCCGGTACGCAAGTAGCGTTATGGTAGAGGTTGGTAAATGTGCCTTATTTACTCATTGGTATGGTTGCTCTAACGAACGCACTGCTTCCCTGCTGTCAGTCAGTATAGAATCGCTATCCCTTACCGGAAGAAGGCTACCGATCGTATAATTGAAGGGGAATGATCGGGAAAAGAGCTCGGGTATGGTTATTGCTTAGGCTGTGAACCATTTGCCGAGTTAAATTTAACTCGTGGTTAAAAGTGACATTTCGAAAGTTATTTTCTATGTTCGAAAATCCCCGTGCTGTTGATCGACCGGTTTTCGATCCACAGTTGTCAAAATTTAACTTCTTGTCTGTCAGAAATAACCATGCTCGGATAGCAGGGTTAATCGATAACTTTCCATCTGTCAAATTTTAACCAAAAGTTAAAATAATCCACCAAATGGTTCAGAGCCTTAATACGAGCAACGAGTATTCGGGATTTGTCAGCGCCTGTTGGTTGAGAGGAGAATGCGGAAACCCGATCATGACAATCAGCGGTAGTGGACTTGGTTTACGAGTGAGCTTCTCAAGCAAGGTAGCGAAAGCGAGAGCGTATGACACTCTACGATTCATTGAAGCAAGAAAGGTATAGAAGTCACGGGTCGTGAAAGAAAGGTGAGAAAGAGAATAGGTCCTCTCAGATAAATGCTGGGGGGGGGGGGGGGGGGGACGTGCTGTCAAATCAGCCTACTGATCATTTTTGTATGAAACTGGCTCCAAACGTAAACAATCGCTGTAGGTTTCTTATGGCTTGTTTACGTTTGGAATCAGTTATGCGAGGCATGCGAGGTAGGCGACGATTGTTCGTATTTGACAGCCACCTCCCCCCCTTGGATAAATCAGTGCCAACATTTCAAAGGGGCGTAATTGGATTTGTAAACAATGGCTTTAGCCGTCGATTTCTCGCGAATAAAAGCTCACGAATGAAAAATAATAACACCAGCAGGTAGAGGAATGTCTCCTCTACCAGCTAGCATTGCTATTTTCGATAGGTAAGATTTCATTCACGAGAAATTGACGGCTAAAGTCATTGTTTACAAAAGCAATTACGCCCCTTTGAAATGTTGGCACTGAAATGTTGGTTCTCTCGTGTGATCCGATAATCCGACGAGCATTGGAGTTCGTCATTCTGTTGGCGATAGTAAGATAGTTACCGCGATTGGTCGTGCATTCACTGCAAGCAGCAATTTTGAAAATGGCCGGAAAGCGTCACAACATACAGGTGGACAACGGCTATACCAGTATTTGTACGTTCTGATGAGGCCCGTATATAGCCAAAAAGGCGAAATAACGTGCCTATTAGTACGTTCAGACTACAGAGTTATAACATGTTATAGCGCTATCTTGATGGTGGTTTCTTTTTGCAATTATTTTTTTTTTTTTTGTTTATTAATTTATTTGGTAAGGCTCAACCGAATTAACTTTACAGAGCCGAGGATTCTTGGTCACTATAAAATACATCTTAAAAATATAGTCAAAAGGTACAACACAATAAACACTTTATCTTCCGCTATCCAAAAAGCCTCCTCCATCAGAACTGGAGCCGCTTCCAGTAGTTTCATTGTATGGCAAATTGTTATACGCCAACGAGGGTCAGAGCGCGTCCATTGCAGCAATGGACGCAAAACGTGGTCAGCACTCACACACTCATCACGAAACGGTTGCTTTCCAAAGTCGACGACGCATCGACCGAAAGAACTGCTGATGAAGAACAATGAGGAGGACCACACAATGGTTGCTGCCGAGAAAACAGCCGATCGCGTAGCACACATCGAGAGTGGTCTGCTTTTGTCGACAGCCGAGTGAACACTGATTTTGCAATTATTTGACAACCGTTATAACATGTTATAACTCTCCAGTCTGGACAGCGTTTATGATTACTTGGGTATACCAAGATGTTCACCAACTCGGAAAGTTAACTAAATCTTGTTTGAAAAAAACATGGCATTGTCTTTATTTTTGTTGCTGTACAAAATCCAGAACTGAGTACTCTGAATTTGAAAGATACATTCATTACTCAAAACTGAGTAACTATAGGTTTACTCACTTTAGAGTAGCTCCAAGGGGTTGGTCACTCCGCACACTGTGCAAACAACAGGTTTAGGCACACCTGGGTACACTAATTGGCGCTGCTTAGCAATATGGTTAGAATTTTAATCGATATTTCATGTTTCTGGCAACACTATACAGTCCCTGCACCTATGCAGTGCGCATGTTACGTTTGTCAATCATTGTTGTTTACACAATCCAATTATTGGAAACCGCACTCGTGACTTTCCTAAATTTCCGCAAAGCCTTGCCATGAAATCCATTAAAACAAGCGGAAATGAAGTACACATTGACAGCTTAAACATTATCCACGATGCGCAAGAATCGGTCTCTATTCATGCGGAACTGTCTTCGAAATTGGTCGGTTTTGTACGTCGGACTTTGAGAAATAATCTAACACCAGCCGTTCAGTTCTTTCATGCGCCAATCTATCACCACCGATGAACCGACATGCCACGCCACCGGAGCATTTCGTATGTCCATAATTCGATTTGTCAAACGAGGTGAGACGCAAACCAAAGCAATATAAATTTTAGGAGGGTTCGTGTCCTTGTTCATGATACTATTGGATGAGTACATGGCGATAGTTTTTAATTTTTTTAAATATGGCGTCTTGGGCATGAGTTTAAATGTAGCTTGTATGTCGGTGCTATCAGTGTTGGGTCGTCTCCCTGCACGTCTGTTTATTTCTTGCGTACAAGTCGTTTCTGCTACGATTGGGAGATTGCCGTAAAAGCTCAACGCAGATGTCACCACTGCATGATGATGATAATGTTGACAGACTGCATATAAAATTCGTAAAAATTAGCGTTAAATCATAATTTTCATCAAGCCTGCACAGCAAAAAAATAATTTTGATATCACATCAAAGTGGATGCACTACAATCATGTCGAAAATTTCATGTAATTTTTATGACCACATAAATAAACAAATGCAGTAAAAGCAGCGTAATTTCAGTTCATGCATTGTATTAATGATAATTTTGTCCTTTTTAGCAAGTAATATTACACCATATTTTCGACATGATTGTAGTGCATCCACTTTGACGTGATATCAAAATTATTTTTTTGCTGTGTGTGTAAAATCCTTCCAATATAACATTCAAATTGAAGAAGAAAACGTTTTTACAATTGGCAAATCAAAGTTGGCACTCGTGGAGAATAGAAGAACTATGAGAGTGATGATGGTTTCAAAATTTTACACGGTGAGGTATACGAATGCAATCTTAAAATGCTTTTATTTTGCAAATGGAGCATTTTATTTAAATCTGGTTAATGCTACGCTAGTAGAAAACTTAAGGACTACTTAATAGACATATAATATAGAAAAAATAATTTCTTTTCAGATTTTTATGTGTAGACATAGATTTCAGCTTTTCTACAACTGAAGCAGCAACCAGATTTAAATAAAATGCTCCATTTCCAAAATAAAAGCATTTTAAGATTGCACTCGTATACCTCACAGTGGAAAATTTTGAAACCATCATCACTTTCATAGTTCTTCTATTCTCCACAAGTGCCAACTTTGATTTGCCAATCAGACTGATGTGTATCTTTGACTTTTCCAGATGAACTTTCATAAGATACATTCATTTCATTTCGCGGCTCCATCAATGCTGCATCGTAAATATGATGTAAACAGAAGTGAATTGCTCAATTGCTCAAAATAAAGATGATTTGTCATCTTGTTATCACTTTGAAAACCATCTAGCACCATTTTGTAGTATGGTGCGTGTTGAGTAAATCAAGTTCCGTTGCGTTTTCCGTCGAAAATTGTGAGTATCAATATGTTTGCTTAGAAACGGCCAAAATGAACATTTATTGAATATTGGCGTCCTATACAACCAATTCTCCATTACCACCAGCATGATACAACCTTTCCTAAGTAAATTCACTTCATTTCCACTTTCATCTTAGTAGAAATCGCACATATTCACCATTTTCCGAAAAATGTAGCTGCGCAGGCGGTAACCTCTTGCTGTGGGTGCAAACTTGTTATGTATTATTTTCCATGAAAACATCTCCGATCTATATCGAAATAATAACAATTAGTTTTCAAACACGTTTTCTTACACGATTCAAGCAAAAGTTTCCACGGGAAATTATTAGTTTTTCTTAATGGACCGATTTCCCCCTGGAAAATTTGGAAACTATCCTCTTTCTAGTAGTTCTCACTTCGAAATGTAGGAGGCGAAAGCTTGGAAAAGTTTCACTGCAAGACGCCAATAGCTTGCGTCTGGAATAAAATCCTGCTTACACTGAAACAAATCGACATGTACCGTTTATTGGATCCATCTTATAACATAGCAATGTCAGCATATTTATTCATTCTATGTGATGATTGAAAGACTCCATTGGATTATCACTTAAAAACTATGACTGCGATATGGAATGATTTCTATCGTAATTTCACATACTTAGTACTTGATAATACTTTCCTTCGAACGTGGTTAGCGAAGGTAAGAAGTATATGAATATTGTCTGATATATTTCATGGTGAAAAACTGTTGATATGTCATGGGTGGGAACAGACATCTAGAAACTAATGGAAAATCATATAAGTTTGCACTATGAGAAAATTCAGTAAAATATACCTGTTTTCATGATGAATATTGCTCACTAAAATATATATCTTATAAGATAATCATGTATATTTTATTGGAGTTGCTTTTACTGATTTTTGACGTTTGTTGATATGTCGCGTGTAAATAGACACGTAGAAACTATTGGACTGTCATTTAACTTTGCAGTATAGGAAAACATGTATATCTCATTGTAATAGCTTGCTTTGATTTTTGACGTTTAAAGATTGTAAACAGATCTATCCCAATCATTAAATAGTCATATAGAAATGCCTTTTAAGAAATCCAACAGCAAGCATTTGTTTTTGCATGTTTTTCTGGGATGAATATCGCTCCCAATAAAATACATCTTACATGATTGTTCTTTATAAATTATTGAAACAATTTTCAACGATGTTAACGTACACTCATTCATATGATAATTGGTTCCAGAAAAGAATGTATTGAGATTGAAAAAAAAAATGATTCTACTGTAATATTTACTTTGCTATGATTCTAATTGTAAGCCTTCTACACGGCTAATTCAGATTCCAGCCCTAAGTAGTACTCGAACTTCATGAGCCAGTTCTATCAAATCATATAATTTAGTCGTTGATTTATTGCACACAGGTGCATTAAGAAAGATTTGAACAAACCACACCACCGAAACGGAACATAAATTTGTCAGTGCTATTTGTCTTCACTCTAGCAAAACGAGCATAAAGTTGCACTACATTCCATGTCGGGAGAGCTGTTCTTACTTCATGCTATTTGAACGAGCTCAATCTTGAAGTCAGCCGTGGCCCAGTGGAATCGAGCACAGACACCGAAAGCATCACACCTCAACAGATCTTGATCGAATCCAAAATCAGCTACAATAAAAAAAAGGCACAACTGTGAAAGCTCCCACTGCCTGATGTTTATTTTTCGAATTTATTTTTAGAAATCGATTAAATATATGTGTCAAAAGAAGAAGTAAATTTCATGTTATTTTCACATAAACTTTACTTCGATTGATTTATGACACATATATTATATTGTGGTGAAAAGTATAGCTTATGCTTATGGGTTTCAAATCCATTTCAGTTAATTATTATAAATTAATCGATTTTCATTTATCATATGACGATCATATAAAAGTTACCAAATTATCAGCATTGTAAATGTATCAGATATTCATATAGAATTTACCTGACACATTTTCAATCATATCATTTTCAATGGATTATCTTATAGCGCAAATTTATTAGACTTCCACATAACAGGAATATGTCAAATTCGTTCAGTGTACCAATTCCAGATCGTCGTCTCTGGAATCCGAAAAACACAGCGAATAGTTCGAGGATGCTTAAACAGACGGTTTCGTTGTCAAAATATTCACTACCGATACGGAATGGGACAACTTGTTTGGTACCCGCGATAGCAACGACCTGTGTGAAAAAGAGTGACTAAAGGGTGTCCACGATGAAATTGCCACACTATGAAATTGCTCTAACTTTTTAACCGTTGGGTAGAATTTAATGAAAATTTGGGTGGATTTAGTTCATAGTGCATTATTTACATCCTGCAAGTTTTAAAGTCCTGTGATCAAAACTCGCGGAAATGGAGTCGAAAGAACAGCTCGTGCGTGATAAAATCTTGCGCATTCATCACGAGAACAAGGATCTCTCGCATCGTTCCATCGCTAAAACGTTGGGAATTGCGAATTCCACGGTGTCGCGAGTGATTAAGCGGTTCGAGGAACGGTTGACCACCGATCGGAAGCCCAGAAGTGAAGGAAAAAGTATTCCGTACAACACCAAAAATCACAACCGCGTAGTTGGGGCCTTCAACCGAAATCCGAACGCCTCCGTTAGGGATGTGGCTAAGAAGCTGCACCTAAGCCGAAGTTTTGTCCAGAAGGCCAAAACTAAGGCTGGGCTTCGAACGTTCAAGGTACAAAAGGCCCCTAATCGCGACGAGAAGCAGAACAAGTCCGCCAAAACCCGTGCCAGGAAGTTGTACCTCAACATGCTGACGAAAGTTGAATGCTGCATCATGGACCACGAAAAATATGTGAAGGCCGACTTCAAACAGATCCCCGGCAACCTGTTTTTCACGGCCAAGGATAAGTTCAGCGTTCCGGAGCATGTCCGCACTCAGAAGATGTCCAAATTTGCGAAGAAATTCCTGGTTTGGCAAGCCATCTGCACGTGCGGGAAGCGGAGTGCACCTTTCGTGACTCAGGACACGATGAACGGACAGGTGTACATAAAAGAGTGCCTCCAGAAGCGGCTGCTTCCTCTCCTGAAGGCCCACAACTTCCCAACAATCTTCTGGCCGGATTTGGCCTCATGCCACTACTCCAAGGACGTGCTGAAGTGGTATGCGGACAATAAGGTCAATTTCGTGCCGAAAATGTTCAACCCTCCCAACACTCCGGAGCTCCGCCCCATCGAGAAGTACTGGGCGATTATGAAGCAGCACCTTCTTAAACGACCTAAGGTAGTGAAGACAGTCGAGGAACTGAAGAAAGTATGGGTTTACATGCAAAAAACGGTTGATTCACAGGTTGTGCAGAATCTTATGGCCGGGGTTAAGGCCAAGGTGCGGGCATTTGCGTATGGACTGTAAATAAAATACGAGTAAAAAGGTAAAATGAAGTTTAACAGTTATTTCTCAATCCCTGAAAATTTGATGGCAATCGGATGAAAACTCGAATTTTGCGAATCAATTTTGTGTGTGGCAATTTCATCGTGGACACCCTTTATACTAAAATGAGAGCGCACTGCGTAGTTAAAATAGCCATAGCCACTCATATTCCAACGACCGTTATGGTTGCTCTTATAAAACCGTTTTGAAGTCTACACTCAAAAAATTCCACACGTCATCATCATGTGTCTCACACTTAATTTTGCGCATATTGTGAAAAACATCCATTTCATGTGTGAATTTTATGCTATGAACCATGCCCGAACACTATGGATTTGAATTGTGACACACTTGGATTCTATGTGCCTCATATGGTCATATCAATAGCTTTGCACATCATAGTTCAATATTATACAATATTCTACTTTATCGACTTCTACTTTACCGGCTCTAAAAATGAATCGACAAATATATAAACAAAACTGCCAGAGGCCAGATCTGTCACATATCTTTTTAATGGATCTGATTTGGGATTCGATCATGGACTGTTGGGGTGAGCTGCTGCCGGAGTCTTCGTTCGATCTCACTGTGCCACGGTTGTCATCATATATGAGGCGGGTTGATAGGATAAAGTCACAACTCTTGTTTTCGATGTTTACCTTTCTGAGCAAGCAATTCACATCGTATTGAAATGCAAAACACTTTAAATCCATCTGTTTTGAACAGTAGTGTGATTCAATGTGCTATACACTTGAATATATAGTGAATGATTTTCAACATTTCAAAGTTTGAAACACCATAAATTAACGTGTATAACACATTGAACCAAGGTGAAATACACTTAAAGTAAATGTGATTGTGCATTTAAAAAATCAAGTGTTTAAACACTTCGATCAAACGTGTGCAATTTTTTGAGTGTAGGTAGAAATGGAAAATGTCCCTGCAAGCGTTCAGATTGAGGATTTTCGGATTATAAATTATTGTTATTGTTTTACATTCTTCATCACAATTTATTCTAGAAAGTGAACTAGCTTAATCACATCAATCACAACTCGTTGAGATAAATTAGAAAAAAATATACCATATTCTAAGTAAAGCTAATGAGAGAAAATCAATCAACTACGAAACATTATGTTTCAATCGCTTAAATAAACCATCAATCACTCATCACTCTCTACATAATTACTCTAGCAGACTAAATCATCACGGACTATTGTAGTTTTACAACCGTACAATGGCACTCAATCAAAAGCACGTACATATATACAAATACATTTATTCCTCAATGCCGCACCGTCTATCAGTTCTTGCTCCTACCCTCCATGGCAAGCGTAATTTCCTCGATGCTCTTGCCACGCGTTTCCGGTATGAACAGTGCATTGAAGAACACTCCAAACAGGCAACATCCGGCAAAGGTCCACATGCAGCCATGCATCCCTAGCACTTCCACCATCACCGGGAAGTATTTTATCACAATGAAGCTCACCACCCATAGGAACGTGGTACACAGGGATCCCCCAAAGCTTCGAAGCTTCTGCGGTAAGATCTCTGACAGAATCACAAAGGTCAACGGGAGAATACCGCAAGCAGCAATGAATATCACAAACGACAAACTGGCCACCGGAATCCAGTTAATTGCACTGACGTCGTATCCGGACACCTTCAGGTAGGCGTGAACTCCCATGGCAAATAAGCCGATTGCTGAACCGAATGCAGTAGCGATGTAAAGCACCTGTGGGGATCATTGCGATAAGTAAAAAAAAATCATAAGAAGTTTGAAGTGTTTACCTTTCGCTGGAATCGATCTACCACCAGCGTGGAGACGTATGAGCCAATTATCTGAATTCCTCCAACAATGATCGCCGCCATGTTGGGATCTAGGTCTGATCCGGCTTCGGCAAAGATGTTGGCCGTGTAATTGATAAGAGCAAAGCATCCGGAGAACTGATTCAACGTAACCAGCACCATTCCGATTAGAAGGGCTTTCTTGGTGGCAAATGGAGCTGCAGTAGATGTAAAATATAGATATGACAAGGGTTAGATTGAAATACTCCGTTGACTTCCTTACCGAAATCTGCCAACTGAATCGACAACTCCTCGCTGTCGTCCTTTCCATTCGGGTAAACCTGATTGATCATGGTGATCATTTCACTCTTCAGCATTTCCACGTGCTCCGGAGAGGTTGTGTACCCGCGGAGATACTTCAGGGAACATTCAGCAGCCTCGATTTTGTTGCAGCGAATCAAATGCTGTGGAGTCTCCGGGAAATTGATGAAACAAAGCAAGAATACGATCGGCAATACGATGAGGATGTATGAAGTAATATGGTAGGATAGATAGCTTCCAACAACAAATGACACAAACGTGCCCAGATTGATGAACAGGATGAAGAAAGATCCAAGAGAGCCTCTTATGCTAACGAATCAAGAGAAATTATGGTTAAATTAATTTTCATGGCAAATTCCGTTTGATTTCCGAACCAACCTGTCTTCAGCTATTTCGGTAACGTAGAGAGGCACAAGGAGGAAAACTCCTGCAGCGCCCAAACCTGCCAGCAGTCGTCCAAGATACAGTATTTCCACGTAACCTCCGAAGGCGATGCATGCCCAAAATCCGATCAACGGAATGGCTGCAATGCAGAGGGAAAATTTCCGGCCAAATTTGTCCGCTGACCATCCGAAAAGAACGGTTCCGAAGATGGCACCTACGCAGAGCAGCGAAGCTATCCACGTAGCTTGAACATCCGTTACGGGACCAGTATGCAGGGGAGCATCAGCGGAAACTAGCAGCGGAAGAAACGGCGATAGCCATCCGATGGCCGTGCCTTGCGCTAACGAGATGATGTTAACTGTGGAGTAGAACGAGAATGGATGGAACGAGAAGTTAGTAAAACGGTCAAATGGTCAAATGTGTTGTAAGGTCTGTACTCGAAAAAAATGCACCAGACAAAAGTGTTCGCCAAAAATTTATTTTAAGTCGGATTTTCTTGAAACTTTCAGGGAATGAACTTATGTTTCGGCATAATTACTTTATTCAATTTCTTTTCCATCGCTGAAAGCCCGCACCTATCCCTTAAGACCCCTCATTACATTTTGTGCAATGGTGGAGCCGACCTTTTTGGTCACTTTCATCCATTCTTTCTTCAACTCCAGCTCGTTCTTAAACACCTTGGACGATTTTCGAACTTTGGCCTTCATTATGGCCCAAAATCTTTCCACCGGACGAATCTCTGGTGAATTTGGGGGGTTGGTGGTTTTTGGTACAAAAACAACGTTATTGTCTCTGTACCAATCCAACGTCGATCGCGCGTAATGGCATGATACCAAGTCCGGCCAAAATAATGTTTCGTCTCCGTGGAACCGCAGGAAGGGCAACATACGCCTCTGGAGGCACTCGGTGCGGTAAATTTCGCTGTTGATGGTACCCATTGTGATGTACTGTTTACTCAGTTTACCGCATTGGCATATGGCCTGCCAGAGCAAGTATTTTTTGGCGAATTTGTCCACTTTCTTCTTCCTTATGTCTTCCGGAACATCAAACCGTGATTTAGCAACGTAGAACTCCAGCCCCGGTATCTGCTTTGCGTCTGCCTTGATGTAGGTTTCGTCATCCATAACCACACACATCGGTTTCGTTAACCACTCTCGATACAGCTTCCTTGCGCGGGATTTGGCCGCCGTGTTTTGTTGATCACGCCGGTTCGGTGCCTTCCGGACCTTGAATACACGAAACCCAGCTCGTTTCATGGTTTGCTGAACGAACCAGGCGGAACACTTTGCCTTCAGAGCCGCGTCGCGAATCGAAAGGTTCGGATTACGCTTGAAATAATCCAACACCTTCCGGGCCTTCACAGGGTCAGTTGTCTTCGATTTTCTTGCACTTCCAGCCCGCCGCTCGGTCGTCTGGGACTCCTTGAACAATTTTAACAGCCGAGACACAGTTGTCTTCCGATCGATCCATCTCATGGTCACAGTCGGATTTTCCTTGACGGCGCGCAAAATTATCCGGCGATTTTCTTCTTGTTTCGATGACATCTCAATAACCACTGAACCAGAGCTGCCAGGTGGTTTTATAAAAAATCTGTATCCACTCTATTAAAAAATCTGTATTTTCTGTATTGACGATTTTTTTCTTAATTAATCATGTTTTGTTGTTTTACAAATACAGTGCATACAAAATAACCTTAAAAAGTGCTTAACCACCTATTCGGGCTATCGTACTAACCATACGGGATATAATTGCGCCATTTGTGATATCGTCCGTACTTATTTATAAGAGTGATATGAAGCCGTTTAAAAATGTATGGAGATTTTAGTTTCTATTCATTTTCTTCCTGATAAGCAGTTTTAAATGCAAAAAAGTGCACGATCATTACTATTTGATATTTTTAATATAGATGAATACAATTAATTACATCATTTGTGTGATAGTTACACCGAAAAGTCGAGAGATGTCACCCCGCCAGTGCTGGTAAAATCATTTTTGCAGTATGGAGAATATCAGAAAATCCGCAATTTCTTACGAAATACATTTTCAATGCAAGTAAAATGTTGTATTTGTACTTGTATTTGTACCATTTTAATGTGCTTGGGCACTTTTCTTGTATTTAACATACATGCTTATATTGGAAATATTCAATTAATACTGTAAATCCCCATACAATCTCAAATCGTTTACTACCAGCTCCATATGCATCCGAAAGCGGTTGGTCCTCTGGTTGTGAATGCTGTCAAAAACACCATAACATGATTAATTGTCGATGGAAATTTGATAGGTTCCCGAGCAGAGGGTGAGAACAAAATGAAAACAAGAATTATATTGTTTTCATTATTCCTGATAACTCAAATTGATTTCATTTTGATGGAGTTGATGGCTAACAGAACAAAAATGAGAGCTAAAAGATATGCAAAGAATATCAAAATTATAACATATATTGATATTAGTGAGAACTGCTTGATAACTTATTTTGATATAGATATTTTATTTAGATTACAAATTTAGTTATCAACATGTTATTGCATGCATGCCGAAAAAACAAAATAAAAATACATCAAATTTTGATGTCATCATGAGTTATTAAAAGGCAGCTATATAAACGCACAGTGGAATCGGGTGTGACTGCGTTTTCCGTTGGAGGGAGTGAGAGAAGCATAAAAGAAACAGCAACGCCTCGAGCAGATCCCACTGCAAAAAATATGGTTTTTAGCACAACAATTAATTTTGGAGAGAAGGGGGTACGCTGATAAAATCGAGCAAGTTATTTTGTTTTTATAAATTTTGATTTTTTTTTCTCTCAAGCATTTTATAAAAATCTGTATAAATCTGTATTGGAATTTAAAAATCTGTGATAAATCTGTATTCTGTATCGGGTCTGTATTAAGATTAAAAAATCTGTATAATACAGATAAATCTGTATAAATGGCAGCGCTGCACTGAACCGATTGTTATGAAATTTTGCACATGTAAACAATTCACTCTAAACTAGTTATACTCAGATTTTCATCAATTTTTACCCACGGATAAAAAAGTTACACACGGATAAAAATGGTGCATTTTTTTTCGAGTACAAGCCTTATAATTATTTTCATCTCATTCCAAGTTCCATTGCTTTCAGAGCCAGAAATTCCTCCGGTGCAGGCATATACTGCCCTTCTCAGCATAATTGTCCCATTCGTTAAAACAGTAAGCTGAGAAAAACGCTATTGATGATTTTCCTCTCTGTGGGTTCTTATGGATGGGACAACATGGGTTTGAAATTTTTTTCATGTAAAGTGATGAAACTTGACAATCGATTCCATCGTATAACTAATTTTCGCCAAAAACGCTAATGGGACTGTTACAAAGATGAATACTAAGATGAAATTGTCGGAAGAAAAACTTTCTATTTTAGTGTCCTCTTTCACGGTTCCTTTCATCCAATGAATACCCCCCGTATTCAAGGTAATTTTGTGGTTTTGCTGCCCCCTCGGTAGATATGAAATTTTGCGCTCATTTTTATCAAAACAATCACACTAAAATCAGAGATGTTCCTTTTTTTAATTACTCGATTAACAACTAATCGATTATTTTTTGTTCGCTGTGCTGCCATTTTTCCACCAATGAGAGTGCAGCACGTTTGAAACGATCGGTGATGATCATCTGGAGATGTTAATGCTTATATATGCATGATATAACCGATATTTTACTTTTCGGTTCGTCAATCGATTAATCGATTATTCGAATGAAAATCGGTCATCACTAGATGAATGTGAAACGTCATTTAAAATATAAGGACCTATATAAATAATGATACAATTTGAAAGGGACCGGAACGGCGCCGGTGGTGTAGTGGTAAGCGTGATTACCTCTCACCCCAGCAGGCCTGGGTTCAATCCCAGTCGGCGCCGCCGGGATGTTCTGAGGCATAACATCTCTGATCACGCCTTCCTTCGGATGGGAAGTAAAGCCGTTGGTCCCCGGTTCATGAGTTGATGGGTCGATAGGTAGGGTCCAGGTGTGGGAGCTGCCTTCCTGGCACGTCGGTAGCATTGGTGCTCAGCACGGAAAACAAGATCGACGGAAAAAACAAACCAAAGGAAAAAAAAAAAAAAAAAGAAAGGGACCGGGGCTAATCACAAATTATGTCTCCACGGTAACTGAAATAAACACGAGTGTTCACCGGTTGACTGTTATGCCACATAGGGCAGTTACATGGGGATGAATGGTACTTTAATAAATTATCTCCAAAGGTTAATAAAAACACAGTTTACTAATTGTAGAATTTTTTTTATAAAAGTCATTAATAATCCGCTCATTATTTTCTGCGAATGAGAATTGTTTTACCACAGACAAATAGACGTAACTCTTTTCCTTAAACATATCGTCACCGACAAACCGACATGACACTTAATTCTGACTTATGTCCGATAATCGTAAACGGTCGATTTAAATGTGCAGTGATCCGAACTGTCAAAACTGTAGGATTTTTTTTATCTAGATAAAAATAATTTGTGCAGAATAGATCAGACGCGAACCCGGAGCCAGATGTCATTAGTGTGCTTTGGTCAGACATTTTATTGTTTTTGCTATGGTAATTCATGTTGGTTTGTCAGTGATATCGTCACGGAACTCACTAACGTCTCACGCGCTTGTAGCTTGCTTGCTAAATCTTAAACAATGTTGCATACAAGTCCAATAGAATGTATAGAAAAGTCAAAGTGATCCGATGTCAGCGGTGTTGTGACAGATTCGCGAATCTAGTAATATTTAAGAGAAAGCTTTTGGTCTGTTTGTCTGTGATTTTGTACACTACTGCCTTCTAAGAAAAACGTGCAAGTAATGTTGACTGACGTATTTGTAGACAATCCAGCCCAATCCAAAAATAGGATCTAATCCGAGATTCGGTGCTCATGACCGACGCAATGATGATTTGCCCAATTTTGTGGGCATATGCTTTAAGAATCGATTTTTTTTTCATCATGCCTTATATATATTTTTTAATTTGTATCAAATTAAAATCAATTTACATTATTGTTTTAACCAAGGTGTTCCAGCTACAAACATAGATTTTTTGCCGAGTTTGACTCCGCCGAGCAGCTCGGCATTTATTTTTACTGAGATCTCGACACAATTTCTGTTTGCTAGCTGAGATCTCAGCATAATTCCCGTTTGTTAGCTGAATCACGGCAAGTTTTTCACTGAGATCCAGCAAAATAAAATGTCAAGCTACACACTTAGATATACCTAATCTTACACGTGACGGAATCCATCTTTGACATAAAGGATGAGACGTAAACAAACATGTCATCAAGAGCAAATTTTCATTACGTCGAATGTAACAAAGGTAAACAAAGTCGAGCTATCAGTGTCAATCGATGCTCCTGCTATTACACTATATACTGTCCGAATATAGGATCACATCCCATTTTTAAATTTATTTACCAGTCGAATTCCTTTTTGACGTAATCACCTTCCAATCAAAATAGTTTTCGATGTTACTTAAGTCACCCGATTTCTATGGAGATGCCGTTTGCCTTAAGTAACAGCATTGAGAAACCCGCGAAAAGTGTACTTTCGTCGTTTCGCTTTCTCATTATTAAAGTGAATAAATCGAACTGTTTGTTGCTAAGATGATTTCGGTGGTCCTAAAATGATGAATGGGCTGTACGTAATACCCCGGACAGACTATGGCTTATATCATGTAATATAGGCCGGCTTGCAATGAGCCTTCATACATCTAGTTTTCACTGGAAATCCTATATATGAGTGCTCATTGCAAGCTAGCCTATATTACATGATATAAGCCATAGTCTGTCCGGGGTATAAGAAGACGTAATTGATAATTCTCCCGAAAATCCTGGTAAATACACTTTGACTTAAGTAACGACGTATAATAACTTTTGACTCAAAAACCAGTATTTCTTAGCATGAAAGCTAGCGATTTGCCTTTGTATGATTAAAACCCGGCTAAATATGTTAAACATTGCTATCACTATGAGATTATATGTTTTTAATTGGAAATAGGAATAACTTTTCGGTCATCAAAACAAAACTTTATTTTTCTCGGATTGGTGCGAATGTTACTTACGACATAATGAAAATTTGCTCTTGTCATGTAATATTAAGTGCTCCGAGACTGAAATTTTTTAAAGTACGTTTGATTGAGCTGAATTTCGCGTCTATTATGACTCAATTTTATGTCAAAATTGAGCTCGTATATGTCAGTCTCAGAGCACCTAAATTTAAGTCAATTTTTCTAAGTGTGTAGGCTACCGGAGGGCTGAAACGGCAGCGTAACAAATAGTGGATTATTCGTGCCAACAAGGAACAGTATCAGGCACAGGTATCCCGTGGGCAAGAGGACAACTCCGAGACAACACGCTTGCATCACCTGACCCTGGTGCAACCATCAACGATTATGCAGCTCACTTACAACACGGTACATGCCAAGGACTCGGGAATCATTCGGGTTCGTTCAAATTCTAGTTCAAAGTTCAACATGAACACGTAGTGTAATTAAGTGTAATTCTTTATTGTTAAAGGGAAATAAAGTGTCTTTATAAATGTTTCTACCAGGCAGTAAATATTTTAGCTGGGAAAAAATTCAACATCATATGAATTATGTAAATTTTTAGGTAAATTTCGTTCAGTTTTAAGCGTAATTTCATTAACATAACTGATGAATTTTCGTTTGGTTTTCAGATAGCGAACATTTTAAAATTGTATTCTAGTATTCCAAAATCAGGATGCCACTCATATGAAACACATGGGATGAGTTGTAAGAAAGAGTAAAAGATAATCATCCGAATATCGAATGATTAGTGTTGTAGGGCTCCATCGAATCAATAATCCTACAATATTTGGCGGAGATTTTCGTTCAGTGTACATATCGCATAGCGGAGGAAAAATCTATGTTCATCATATTCAAATCGGAGGATTCGATGTTTAATTGTTTGCTACACAAGCGTGAACAATTAATTTTCCATTATGCCGATGGGAAATCAGTCGAAGTACGAATGTCACCAGCCCAGTGGCAGGCGCGTAGGCAACATGTGATACCGTGACAGCGGGCCCAGCTCAGCAAAATAAACGATTTGAGCCCGGAACATGCTGCCTACAGTCAAACGCTGCTGTTGGTATAGGCCTTGTCACTGGCCTGAATGTCACCTGCTGGGGCACCGTTCAATACGTGAGAGTTTACGACCTTCCAACAGCAGTCCCAGATAGCGGTCTAGCATTGGTGGTAGCGAAACACGGTGATGTAAAGCGTGTAGTTCGGGAGAAATTTCCAGCTGCCTTGGGCCTCGATATGCACACAAGTGTTCGGATTCCATGTATGAATGCAAAAGGGTGGTTGCATTTCCTCAATCGAAAGGGGGACATATTTTATTAACGAAATAAAAATGCGTGTTTCCTTTGTAAGACAGAGGGGCATCAGATGAATTCCTGCCAAAAGCATCCCCGGAAGCATCCCGCACAACAACGGACGGAATGGAATGAGGAAGTTACCAGTACGTACGCTTGTTAAGTGATGCATCGTCAATCGAGGAACCTCCCCCGGGCGCAGAAAAGAACAGTGGAGAGGAAGCAAGCGCTGCTGATGAAAAGAAAATCAAAGTTTTTATGAAAATACGTACTTTTGTGAATTTAAACTCGGTATTCTCAAAAATTGAAGAAATTCAACCCTCACGTATGGTTTCAGCTATTCCATAAAATACAAGTCTATTTTTCAAAGATAGGAGCCAAAATTCAGGTCAGCAAAACAGAAAAATCAATTTTCTATTAAAATACCTTCTTTTGTGAATATTAACCATGTTCGTTCTTCCGGTATTCAGCAAGTTCCATTCTATAAAATCCAAGCACAAATTTCAAACAATTGAACCGAAATCCAACCTGGCTTCAAACAAATCTACTATCACGTATGAACTCGCAAAGGTCTATTCTATAACATCCAAGCCTGTTTTTCAAATGACGGAGCCAAAATCCAACTTGGCTGATCAAGAAACCCAAATTTCTATACAAATACGTATAGAATTAGGAATGAACACACGAAGGAGCATTCTTTGAAATCAGCCTAATTTTCAAAGAATGTATATCTCACAAGAACGAGAAAGGAGTCTAAAGGAGCGGAATCTACGTTAAATGTTAGTTAAATCACTTGAGGAAAGTTCAGACTAACATTAAATATAATTCAATCACTCAACAGAAAAGTTTGGACTCCTTTAGGAAGGTATTGAACCACTTCAGAAAAGGTTGGACTCCATTTGGAAAAATTTAAGCCAAACAAGTGTCGGTTCACTTCGGAAAACTTTATACACTTTTAGAAAAGCTAGATGACCTGTTTTGTGTCCTTGCCAAATGTCAAAGCAGTTAAGAAAAATCTGGAGCTCACTTAGGAAAATGTCAAACCCAAGTTTGGTTTCAGTTTGGAAAAAGTCAACCAAATTTTGCACACTTTCTCATTGATGTGTATTGTGTACATGCTGTCAAACTCGAAGTCGTGTTTTTCGATTCAACGAAAATGGAGGTGAACCAACGCGAGTTGAGAGAACAAATTCTTTCCAAACACCTGGAATTTCCTGACCTGTCGCACCGGCAGTTGGGAAAAATGTTGAACATTCACCATTCAACCGTCTCCAGAGTGTTGAAGCGGTTCCAGGAGCGGTTGACGTTGGACCACGGCAAAGGAGCTGGAAGAAAACCGGGCCGGAGAACAAAAAGACGGAGGGAAAGGTGAAGCGGATGATTAAAGCAAATCCCAACGTCTCAAGCCGTGATTTGGCTAAAAAGATCGGCATGTCGCAGAGCTACGTCCAGAATGCAAAGAAGAGAGCTGGACTACATACATACAAGGTACAGAACTTCCCAAACCGCGATGAGCGGCAACAATCGACGGCTAAAACTCGGGCACGGAAGCTCTACGAGAAGATGCTGACAAAATATGGCTGCTGTGTGAAGGACGACGAAACGTATATAAAAGCCGATTTTAAGCAAATTCCGGGGTTGGAGTTTTTCACCGGCAAGAGCAAGTTCGATGTGGACGACAAATTTAAGAAGAAGAAAATGTCGAAGTTCGCCTCCAAATATCTCATTTGGTAGGCCATCTGCTCTTGCGGACTGAGGAGTGAGCCTTTCGTGACAAAGGGCACAGTAAATGGCGAGATCTACAAATTTGAGTGCCTCGAGAAGCGCCTTTTGCCGTTCTTGCAGCAGCACGACGAAGCTCCGCTATTTTGGCCAGATTTGGCATCATGCCACTATTCTAAAAGTGTCCTGGAGTGGTATGAGGCCAATTCTGTCCATTTTGTTCCAAAGGACATGAATCCGCCAAACTGTCCGGAGCTGCGCCCGGTGGAGCAGTACTGGGCAATAATGAAGCGGGAACTTCGGAAGTCAAAGACGAGAAGGACATGTTAAGAAAATGGAAAAAAAAAAACTGAGAAACTGGTACCGGATGACACTGTAAAGACTTTGATGGAGTGCATCAAGCGAAAATGCGTTCAATTTTACACTCAAGGCTCCATCGATTAACTTTTCTTTTGATTTTTGAAGTAAATATATGTGTAAAACTACCCTAAAATTTTGGTTTGATTCTAAACATTATAAGAAAATTGGCATGACATTTTCGGTGTCGCAATAATTTCGTGTTCGCCCTTTATTCTACAACATACTAAAATCTAGCAAAGCGAGTATTCATGCCCAAAAGAATTTGAGATACTCAAAAAATAAATATAAACTGAAGGTTTGTTTATTTCCCCCTTTGTGATATTCCAAAATTTTGAGGGGGGGGGGGTGAAAAAAGAAAAACTTGACATTTGTTCCGGCCTAAGTTATAAATCCTTCTGCCGGGACTTCAACACTCAAAGCAGCAGAGCTTCAGAACTAGAAATTACTTCAATAACAAGAAGAGTTAGCAACAGTACTGGTACAGTAACAAGATCACCCCTTGACAACCGACTAACACAGGAGCTGTCGGCGAAGGAATGCACACGCGCAGATAGCGGAATTATCGTTAAGCACATTTTGCATTGTAAACATTTTTAGCATAAGTAGTAAAACAGGTCTATACCTAGGGGAAGGACAGCTCCAAGTATCAGCATCAATACCGATGTAGGAAATATTATGTATGATTAATTAGAGTCGGTGTATAATGAGTCACGCCAAGAGAAAAACAGTTGAACTCGCATCACGGTTTTCGCAAGATTCCCTTTCTTTTAACTTGGCAACAGAGGACTTCTACATTAACTTCAAATGACTTCTAGCGAGAAAAAATAATATCGGCTGTAATAAATCATTAAATCAGTGATTTTGTCAAATTATCTTAACACAAAACAGTAGAAATTCTTATTACTGATCATTACCAAACGTATCCCATGACAATTGAATGCTCACTGCGTGTTTATTATCATTTCTTCGATTATATTTTATATTTTATTGCAATACCTTTCGTGGACCTTTCATAGCATCGTAACGTTTGTTTACTTTGCACGATAGGTACCTGGTTTGACAGTTCGATGGGTAGACTTCACTCTTGGCGTGACTCATTATACACCGACTCTAATTATAATATGTGTGATATTTATACTATCTTATACTTTGTCTGACAGTTGTTTTTTTTTGTTTTTGAATATTTCTGGTTTTTAGTGTACATTTGACATTCATTTAATCAAAAATGGATTTCACACGAGAGGCAAGTTATTCCTTGATAATCTTGCTGGCCACCGCCATCGAAATCAACTCCTTGTTCTCATAAATTTGGCATTCTTTGGGTGGTGATCTCAGGGCACATAATCGGCCGCACTTACGTTGCCAGGAAATAGTCATAAATTTCCACGAAATCAATGTGGTGTCCTTCGATGGAACGGGAATCAACTGACAACGGCGCCCCTGTAATCGGAATCCCAGAGTGTTGGTTCCGTGCGAGGTTCCGTGGTCGTATCAACAATCAATACGAAACTAACGATTTTAATTTGGCTCACTATTTGACTAGCCTATTGGTCCCAAGCAAATCGATTAACGTACCCCATTCTAGTATAAATTCCAGGACTACACTATGTTTGTTTTGAATCGCTATGAAAGTTTGACAGATAAAATGTTGAGCTCGTTTCTTCGGGACCTTCTGGGCTAAGAGTTACCTCTATGGTCGTATTATGCCATGAGCCTTGCAACTTGCAGAGATTTGCTGCTGGGGGACCGTCCAGTGCCGTTCAAAAGCCGAAGCCGAAAACAATCAGAGCTATCGAAAATGAAAATCTAGGCAAAAATGATACAAACAGAAAGCTGATGTAAACATAAACAACAACGGTAAAACTTCATTGAGTTGTATGCGTTAAAGTTACACTGTTTTTTTTTTAACTTTGTAGCATTTCACTTGACAGTTAATATCATTAATATTTATACTTAAAACTATAATAACTACCAATTTGAGCAATTTTAACACCAAATATTACTTCAGATCAAGTTGTACTTTCCGTACCGTATTTTCAAGGAAGAATAATTAGTTCAGTTGTAGAGTTCAGAGCAGTAAGTAAGCTTTTAGATTTTTTAGAAAACATATCACCTTGAAGTAATGAAATTGGGCTGTTTGCGGAATGCTTAAAAAGGATGTCTTCCATTTAATTCCATTTAACTAATTTTGGCATCCATAACAGATACGTATTTTGACTAAAATGTGCACTCTGCATAGTGGGACCGTAGTAGAAATACGAATCTGTCAAGGATACCAAAATTGATTAAGTGGAATTAAATCTTCTTCTTTCCTTTATTTAACGTCGGTCTCTGTTCCGCAATCTAGTGCCAATCACCGACGGACATCGATTGCCATCCATTGACGGCAATCGAATGTGCAGAAAGGCAGCTTCCACACCTGCGTAGGATATCGCACCCATTCAACACACATGGGCCGGGACCAACGGCTTTACTTCCCTTCCGAAGGAAGACGTGACCAGAGATTTTTATGCCTCAGAAAAATCCCACCGACCTCGGCTGGGATTGAACCCAGACCCATCGGGTTGTTTAAAGCAGTCACGCTTACCACTACACCACCGGCGCCGGTGGTGTAGTGGTAAGCGTGATTTCCTCTCATCCCAGCAGGCCTGGGTTCAATCCCAGTCGGCGCCGCCGGGATGTTCTGAGGCATAACATCTCTGATCACGCCTTCCTTCGGAAGGGAAGTAAAGCTGTTGGTCCCCGGTTCATGAAATGATTGGTCGATAGGTAGGCTCCAGGTGTGGGAGCTGCCTCTCTGGCGTCGGTAGCATTGGTGCTCAGCACGGAAAACAAGATCGACGGAAAACAAATCAAGGAAAAAAAATTATCACCACCTAATAGCAACGTAACTGTTATATTCTGAAAATTTAAACCTAGTTTTTCCATTTCTTGTTCAATGCATTTACGGATAATCAATATGTAATATGTAATGATAATCGGGCTTGATAGGATTAAATTTTTATGTGCTTTGAAGAGCTTAGATTTACACATTAGTTTGAAATATTTTTTTTTTTTTCCTATGGTTTTTTTTTTTTTCGTCGATCTTGTTTTCCGTGCTGAGCACCAATGCTACCGACGTGCCAGGAAGGCAGCTCCCACACCTGGACCCTACCTATCGACCCATCAACTCATGAACCGGGGACCAACAGCTTTACTTCCCATCCGAAGGAAGGCGTGATCAGAGATGTTATGCCTCAGAACATCGCGGCGGCGCCGACTGGGATTGAACCCAGGCCTGCTGGGGTGAGAGGTAATCACGCTTACCACTACACCACCGGCGCCGTTTAGTTTGAAATATGATATTTGCTAAATAAAATTGGCTCAGTGAGAAAAATGGCAGCGAAGAATTTCTTGCATAACCAATGATTTAAAATTTTAGACTGTAAAAATGTTGTAAGTGGTTCTCTTGGCAGTAAATAGAGATAATGCACATCAAGACCTTCACAAAAAGTACATGTGTAAATTGTAAATTCAAATTTTAATTTGCGTCCCAACTTAATGATGAGATGAGACAATAGTTAAAAATAGCATTTTGATTTCGACTTTGGTGCAAGGAATTATTCAAGCAAAAACAGGTAGCATTCAAATTAACACCTTAACTATAGTGTTGATTGCTTATTTTGCCATTAAATTATAATTACAAAAGAGAGGACGGGCCTGGCGCAGTCATTAGCACCCATGCCTCTCACGCTGAAGGTCATGAGTGTAATTCTTATTGTCATAGGAAAGTAACGAATGGCAAAAAATGTGTTACAGTGACTATAATAATAATTATAGCTTAGCTTAGCTTAGACTGACGGCACATATCAATGGATGGTACTCCGTGATTGATCTGATCCGAAAATTGAATTATGAATCAACTGAATGACTGACTGAGAGTGACCGTTAATTCTCACTGTACAATTTCCATTGACTCAATGGATCATTAACGGCGCCGCCCACGTCCTTACGCACATAAATTATTTTACAGGAGTCAGTATTTTAACTGGAGTTTTGAGTTGCTGCTAAAGTCGGAAAACATTCAAATGACCGTAAGAGATGATCCAGCCTCTGGCTGAAAGTCTCGCTAATAAAGATAACCTAATCTACCCTCAAATGACCGTTATCCGCAAGGAATCAATGAAGTTTACAAATTTTATTTTCTATCATTAAATGGGGTTAACAAACCTAAGTTTCAACAAGTTTGGAATAAATTTTCTAATTTTTGAATTTTCCACAGATTTTTAGACTTTTGCCGAATAGTTCCGCAATTCAAAAACCCAGTTAAACCTTACTGGCTAAATTAGTGTGTACAGTCAGATGAGAATGGGAAGGTAATGTTTGCCCTAATAAAAATAACCATAAAAGAGAGCTTAACGACGTGTTTGGGGTATCATCCAAACCATTTATGGAATAATGAACTCATCCAGGGTACAGTTCGTTTATGGTACTTGTTTATTAGGGTGGGCATGATATTTACTGTATTAGAGACCGAGTATTCCTTAACATCCCACAAATATCACGGGAGGAAGATTTTGTTCGATGGCTATCAGGCTATCGTGCCCCTTACTTCTCAACAAGCTACGACCGACGCGACAATTTCTAAACACTTTCCAAACAACGAAATTAGTTTGATTTGTGATACGATAAAACAAAACAATTATTATCACTTAAACCGGAGTGATCACGCACGATTGACACCAACCCGGGGGCAACAAAAGGGTTGTTTTTAACAGGAACAACCTCACCAAATTCAATCAACATGGCAACACCAGTACAACTTTTCCATTCCTGACATCAACAATAAATGTTTAACACTTTCACTGATAAATACAGTGGTTGAACCGCTGCTTGTCGTCGTCATGGTGAATCGCATCGCATGCAAAAGTTGTGCAGCGCTAATGTCAGCATCAAATGACACCATCGTGCTTCCGGTTGCTAAATAGTCGAAGTTCTAATAATTTCTTGGTTTTGTTTGGATATTTGAAATGTAAATTAATACTCAAAAACACACGCACATACATAATTTTCTCTTGCAGACACATAATTCATGTCATTCTGAGTCAAATTAAAAAATGATAATCGGAATTGATGCAGCAATTTAAAAGGGAATTCAATTTCAAGTGTTATCTTATGGTACCATAAAACAATCATTTGCGTCAGAGAAATCGAGAAAATTTCCAACCCGAGAGATTCCCTCGACCAGACTTGGTAATACCGTGCCTTTACTGACTAGGCTATGATTAGTATATAAATCGTAGCTAAAAGATGGATTCTTCAGTGATGTCGTGTACTTGGCACTGATGAAGTCTGCAAGTAGTAGACGAAATACGCGTATCTGTCAAAAGATAAGCAATTAAAAGGAAATAAACCAACACACTAAAAGCTCTTCATAAAGGGATTCCATTAAGAGTTCCTACAAAATTAAAAGATTTACATTTGAGGTCAAAAAAATCAATGATAGATAAAAACAGCAAACACACTGATGAAGACTGCACATTGTAGTCGAAATAAGTATTCGGGGATACCAAAATTAATAAAGTGGAATTGAATGGAAGATAGTCTTTTTACTGTTTTTATTTTAGCATTCCGGTAACAACGCAATATCATTACTTCGTAATAATAGATATGCCTTTATGGACTATACTAGAGGTACAACTCAAAAAAATCTGTGACAAAATAGTGTCAGGTTGTAAACGCTTATTACTTGGCCATTTAATTATAGATTTCAATTTTTTTCACACCATTTGGTTCAGATTTGATGTAAGATTTGTTTGGTATAAAGATAATAGTAATTAATCATTGGTAAACTTTTGAAAATTGATCAAACTTTTAGGCCGCAGTCAAACAATCACGTTCCTGCTTGCTATGACTATCGAGTTATAAAAAAGATTATCAGTATGATTTGCTTTAGTTCGTCTGTGGATGTGGCGGTTGTCACATCGTTATGCGTCATACACGGCCGATGAGGCTAACTCAAAATTGAGTAGGTTATCTTTCAGAATAGTAGAAGGTGAGAACTGAGTGAGCAAAATTTTCATCGATTTTAATCAAAAATCTGATTGAATAAGTATAAGCTAAATTTTACGGTCAATGAGAGTAACT
This sequence comes from Ochlerotatus camptorhynchus, assembly GCF_037179485.1. Lineage (NCBI taxonomy): Eukaryota > Metazoa > Arthropoda > Insecta > Diptera > Culicidae > Ochlerotatus > Ochlerotatus camptorhynchus. The sequence goes on from NW_027040770.1 coordinate 532,248, forward strand.
CCCAATTGAGTCGAATTTGACTCAAAGTTTCAAAAATTGGGATTACTCAGGGAATGAGTAATTTTTTTCTAGATTTTCCAGGAAAAACTTCTTGAATACCGTACAACCCCGTTTAGTTTGAATAGCGTTTACTTAGAATTCGCTTAATGGGAACCTCTGGCGCTACACACTGCAATGGAATTTTGAGCTGAATTCGACTCAGGTACTGAGTTACTTTTATCGGCCGTGTATATTAGGTATTTTTTTTTCGATTTTCGTCATATTCGAGCAGATGTTTGAAGAAAATTTTACTCACTCAGTGTGTAACCGTACATTCTACGATTTTAAGTGATATGTTCAGTGATATAATGGTGGTTAGAACTAGGGACCCTCCAGGGTATGGCAGCACTTCATCTTCTTATTGCTAGTATAGTGGCTCTAATATGCCATTTGTTTTCAATTTATTTGATTAACTTTACATCATGACAAGATAGAAGATTCAACAATCAATACGAAACTATGGATTATAAATTGACTCACTACTTGACAGTCCCAAGCAAATCGATTTAAGTACCCCATTCCAGTCGAAATTCTACCAAAGATAGTACCAGAGCCGAGCCAAAAAGTTGAGCACGTTTCTTCGGGACCTGGTCTTAGAGTTACCTCTATGGAAGGTTTCTGTCTTTGGAAAAGTTGCTGAAGTGAAAGAGTCTTTATTTGATGGTGTACAGCACGTATACTTTTTAACTTCTGATTGCTTGTATACCATTTAACTTCTGATTGCTTGTATACCATTTAACTTCTTATTGCTTTAATTTGCGACCTTGACTAGATAATGGAAGGTAGTGGACTAAAATAAAGCTGTTCTAATGAATAAGGACAGTTCAGTTCAGAATTCACTCACTAAGTGACGCTAGTGTGCAATTTGACATTTAATTGCTTGCTTTAACTTGACAGTACGACTAGATATAAGTTTGCTGTATTGAGTAAAGTTGTTCTGAATTACAAGATCTATCATGTCTCATTCGAAAAAATCCCTAACCACTAGTGCCATTTGATACTACTGGCTTGCTTAAGTAGACATCTCGACTAGAAGGTTACTCTCAACACGACCTATTGTATAATGGACAGCTCAGTTCTGAATTATCACACCAGGCGGCACGAGTATACGATTTGACTTATAATTACTTGCCTTAATTTGAAAGCACAACTAAATAGGTGGTTGCATTTTTTTGGCACTGTTGATCAGATTTATAAGGTCTTGGCCAGTTTAGTTGAAAATTTATTTACTAGGCGACACTAGTGTACGAAGTGACTTGCTGCCGAGTTGTGCAGATACACAAGACCTATTGAATGGTGCACAGTTTAGTTCAGAATACTGTCAACAGACAAGTAAGTATATCTTTGAAATGATGATTATTTAAATCGAAATTTTGATAAGTTCTTCTTATTCTTCATAGTTTTCACCTCCGAACTGGATCTTTGATTTTGTCTTAAATTCTCATTTCATCTGCTGTTTTGCAACTGCCGTCGTTTTTTTTTCTCTGTTCGGGGCCTAACACCACTGCGACCAGTAATTTGATCTATCTAGTGTATCCCGTGTCCTTAGTTTAGTGCATGTCGTATTACTCCATCACAATTGAGAAATGATGAAGTATTCGATTTTTTCACAATTGTCATTCTTGCATTTATCGCAAAGATCCGACTCTAATTGAAAGGTCCCGATATTCATACCCTTCGGAGTGCTGAAACACCCTCCGAAGGCGCGCCCCTTTGTCAGTCAAAATTGGATGACATCGATAATGACCATGCATCAGAACCCTAGTCTTAACCACTTTAAACCTAGGGAACAACGAATAGAAGATTAGGAATTAAATAGATGAAGACTAACTAACTCATTTTTTCCTTGTTTCAAGATCATCCTCGGTGGACAAAGCCGAGTCTTGTCACTGTCAACAAGACATACAAAGTAACAAGGACTAAGATGTGTTCCTTGGATTACTGAAAAATCCTGTCTCCCTAGTTTGAAGTAGTCAGGACTAGGTATCGGTGGAAGATCTTACATCCCGTAACGTACCACGAAAAGGTGATCTACCCACGTTACGGGGCAACTGCCGTCGTTACTTGTGAAATGAAGTTTACACGAATGTAAAGTATTGGCTTGTAACGTATTTATTTGTCAGTATACTATTAAAACGCATTATAATTGGCAAATAGTCTCGCCGGTTACTGTAAACATTATTCAATAGGTACCTGAAAATTGGAGGTACATGTTTGGAACCTAATTTTGAATGCGATAAGAACTGAAATTTGAAATATGAAAATTTAATTCAATTAAGGATATTGAATGTCGCTTAATTTCAAAACTTAAAATTTAATATTTGTTTATTTTAGAATAAACTTTATAAATTAATAATTTTGTAATTATTATTAAATTTAGCAAAAAAAATACAATTTCGTAATCCTACGTCAATAATGCGTTCATGCGTACGTGATGTAAACGTACTTTGCTCAATGCATTATAACCTCTGGGAATCCTACAGATTATTTATCAGGGTGCTCATCACTTTCATACTCACATTACCTTGGGACTGTGAAACTTGCATAACCCTATCATTAGATGTCGAACATACTAGCTACTTCAAATTTCAAACAATGTAGCTATTTCAAGCGAGATAATTAATTCGCAACACAGAACTCTTCTAACCATCGCGATGATATTTAAGAAACGGCCCATTCAGCACAATCATATTGATAATGCGGAACGCAAATTTCGTTCCTCTGCCAGTTGCACTTGTATCAACACCTGTCGTCCGGCACTGCCGTAAATTCCAAGCAATTGCTTGCCTGCTACGGAACTGAGCACAACATTTATAATCATCCGAATGCGAAAACTAAACAACCGGAGATAGGTAGGTACCTAGGTATAGGAACAACAATGCAATGATTTGCTTAAATTTGTCTACACGGGCAAGTTCAATGCTAAGAAGCGGGAAACCACACGTCAAGGGGCGGGAGTAGCAAGCACAAATTGTGATGGAGAGTGGAAGCAAAAAATTAAACATGGAACAGCGAATGATCCAGTAGGTTTAGTGGATGGATGATTGAATCAGAGTAGAATGTGTTGAGAGTGGATGTAGTCTGTAGTACTGTGTGCAATTTGAGTAGCGTATTCAAAAATGCCTTCTAATTTAGATTCTAATGATGGGTTGTAGATGCACGTATGTATGTTAAGCTATTTAGAGAACCATACATTTTAGAAAATGGTATGTAATTTTGGCTAACTGTGCGTATAAACAAAGATCTCGATTCACTAAGTGCACATCACTGATTCAATCAAATTAGATTTCTAAGGCGGTACATTTAGATTTGTGAAATTGGTTTTTGTAACATCAAAAAGATGAACTGCTCCATAAACCTTTGAAAACGCTCTTTTACTGCGTAGCTACCCGAGTAGATGAAAATGTATCAGCCATACAATATTATGATATTGAAATCAACAAATTATATGCATTACTATCAATAAATAATATTTGAAATTTGTTCCTGCAGCATCGTTCCAATAGAAAATTAAGCAATTACGGTAGTAAATCAATAACAAAGTAGGTACTAAAGTTTTGGTATTTGCTTGATATGCAAATATCAGGATTTGTTTTTAAAATGGTATTAGTCGTGCTATTTTTTGGTATTATTAGTTCATATTTTACCTCTTAGTAGCAATACATAGATCAACTTTAGATATCAATAGTGAGGATTCTACCCGTGGTCCCGATGCTGATCTCTGAGTTTAAAACGAAATTATTTTTTTCAGCAAACCAAAATATCACGAAATCCAAAGTATGCCTATCTAGGAGAACTTTAACTAATTATTATTTTAAACTTCAATATATCCAAGCATTTAAATATTTTTGCCTTCAAAGTGTTTGTGATGAACAATTTGATGATGTGTAATTTGCTGAAAATTAAAGACCAGGGGTTCAAACTCGGTACTAATATATGTGAAAAGGAACTACTGGTGACGCTCTTATTATTTTCAGCAACGATAAATCTATGTAGATTAATGCAAAATGACATATCCCATGTACCCTCTTGTACAATAAGCTTACTTTTGTAATGGATACTTTTATCTAGGAAACCTCGTAACCCCAACTTTCTGTATGTTTAGTAAAAGTGGAATGACAAACTCACGTGTGGTTGTCAGTAACGCAATGCTACTCGTATCTCTGCACTGAAATTGAAATTTAGTTTATACAACGAAATCGTTCGTTTGATCCACGAATCCATTGGTTGTTTTCTGCAACGTAATAGATTCGTATTTCTTTTCGCTTTAAATACCACACTCGCTACTGATCTTATTTCGTATTAGGAACGAATGTTTCACAAAATAAATAAGTGTTCGTGTCTATTGGAAAAAAGTACGAAACCTTCGTATTCTCAAAAAAGAATATGCGTGCATTGTACGAACATAATACAAAGGGCAACGAAAAATAATACAAAGCGAAGCGAAATTGACAGGTTTTATGTGTCGTACACAAACTTTACCTTCTCTTCTTGGATCTTACATATAACAATTATTATTATAAAATCTCATAGTTTCATTATTTCAAAAAGTAGCATTTTAGCTGTAATGAACATTTTCAAGTCTGGTATTTACAATCATTAAATAAACATATACACATACATACCATAGTAACTGGTAACATAGTACTAACAAATGTGAATTACTAATTTCATATCATAAAAATGGACCAGCACTATATGAACAAGATTTGGATACATATTGCATTCATAATATTTGCATAAAATGTTCGATCAGTAAATGTAACAAAAATAACTATAAACGAACGATAATCCAAATAACAAAACTATTCCACGATTGGTTTTAATTATATCCGGGACCAGTTCTGATAAAAATCGAGAAATACTTCTTGGGCTGTGTCCCAATTTCCGAGTTAAATTTAACTCGTGGTTAAATGTGACATTTTGAAAGTTATTTTCAATGTTGGAAAATCACGGAAAATTGATCGGTTTTCGAACAGAACTCTGCCACGGTTGCCAAAACTTAGCTTCTAGTCGGTCAGAAATGACCACGCTCGGATAGCAGGGTTATTCGATAACTCACCTGTCACTTTTAACCACGAGTTAAATTTAACTCGCCCATTGGGACCAGCTGGCTGATATGCCGCCATATTATTGAAACCAATATCTGAAACGTCACAATTCAAGTGTGAACTGCAAATATCGCGTGACTGGATTGTCTTATTTAAATCAAATGGAATTATTTTCCCTTTTTTGCCATATAAATGGTTGACTTCGTGGTAGAAAATCAGAAAATAATATAGTTGAAGATAATTTCAAATAACAGAGTGGTAATTTTTATACGATAGATGAGGAGATGAAAGCATAGATTTGATAGTTTCATTAGAGTACGGCAGTGTGAAATTGTTTATATAGAGAGTAGAAAGCGAGCAAGGACAACTTTTATGAATGAAGGTACAAATCGGTTTGATCATCTCTCTTTACCAAACTCCCCCGTTGGAGAGGGATGGTGAGGGTATTCCCCCCCGCCACCACTGGCCTTGTACCTTCATGCATAAAAGTTGCCCTAGCTCGCTTTCTACTCTCTATATATACAATTTCACACTGTCGTACTCTAACGAAACTATCAATTCTATACTTTCATCTCCTCATCTATCGTATAAAAATTACCACTCTCATCTGTTATTTGAAATTAGCATCTTCAACTATTTAAATCGTTGACTTCACGCAGAAGTAATATAAAACAAATAGTTAAAGCAGAAAATAATGCTCTATGAGTTCTAAGTTTATGTTTCGCGGGCCCGCAGTGATGTTAGCTCTTTTCAAGGCAAGGCAAACAAGATAGGATTTCCATCTAGCTGGTCAGAAATAACCACGCTCGGATAGCAGGGTTATTCGACAACTCATTTGTCACTTTTAACCACGAGTTAAATTTAACTCGCCCATTGGGACACAGTCTTGGAAGTAAAATTAGGGACCATCCATAAATGACGTAGATTTTTTTTCTTCCCCTCGTAGCGTGTTTTGCTATACCAAATACATGGCCGGTCACAACTTCTGAAACCCCTCTCCCCCCTCAACTACTATGTTATTTATGAAAGCTTCCTAAGCATTGGGCAACAGAGAAAATCAGCAGCACACACACAACACGGGTTGGAAATTTATGCGAAATTTCGGTATTGATCGTGAATATCTTGCGGTCAGAACATTTTAGCTTGGAATCCCTCCATTTAATTCTCGGTACATCTTTTATCTATTGACTGAAAAATAATACTAAATATTGTTTTTTTTTTTTATATTTCGTGTGTTTTGTGAACGCACATTCATTATTTTGCATAAGAAAACGGGGTGTTTCTGTGGTGGGAAAAAAGGATTTCCCTACACAGATTACAGATTTCTGTACCAAGCAGTGAAATTATCATACGGTACCTATATTATTATTTTTAGATATTAAGCTGAAAGTCAATCCTACTTGGAAAATTATGTTATAGAACTGTGAGGTACATGAATACGGGAATTAATATTCACAGAATCCTTTCCCCCACTAATGAAAATGTTTGTGATACTTTCATACAATGTTGGTACGACTGATGTGGAACGTTGGCAACACGGCACAAAGGATGTGGCTACGAAAGCTCGTGCTTGTTCCATTGCATTCAGCAGCAGACTCCAGGAAAGGTAAGTCCTATTTTGTGAGCCAACCGAATTGCTGTGTCGAGTGATTTCACAGTAATAAGGCATAATGGCGATTTCATCAATTCACGTAATTTTTCGGTAATTTACAAGAACGGTTTATAAAATCCCCGATTTTTTGCTTGCATTTTTGTGTGTGCATTTTTTTTAGCGTTTTGAAGTTGAATCGCTGGAACCTTAATTCTGATCATTCTCATTACCACATAAACATTTCAAGAGCAAAAATATCAGCTCTCACATAACTTAAAGGGTGATACGGTCAAAATTTGGTCAATATCAACTTGACGTATTTCTTTCAATTTTGCATTTAAAAAACCTGAACACCCCTCATTTTGAAGGTGTGTGTGTGTAGAATGTTACTCCTATTTTGATTTTGGAATTCACTCTTCAGTTGTCAAAATGCCGTCCAAGCAAGAAGAGCAGCGTATCAAAATTTTGCTCGCGCATCGCGAAAATCCGAGCTACTCGCACGCAAAGTTGGCAAAATCGCTAAAAGTTGCCAAATCAACCGTTACAAATGTAATTAAAGTGTTTGGGGAACGTTTGTCGACAGCCAGGAAGTCTGGATCGGGGGGAAATCGAAAACCGGAAGCCGCTGAGACGACAAAGAGAGTTGCCGGTAGTTTCAAGCGAAACCCTAACCTCTCTCTCCGAGATGCCGCAAATAAGCTGGGTGTATCGTCTACAACCGTGCATCGAGCCAAAAAACAAACCGGACTATAGACTTACAAGAAGGTAGTGACTCCAAATCGCGATGATAAACAAAATACGACGGCCAAAGCGCGATCCCGGAGGCTGTACACGACGATGCTGACGAAGTTTGACTGCGTGATAATGGACGACGAAACCTACGTCAAAGCCAACTACAAGCAGCTTCCGGGACAGGAGTTTTATACGGCAAAAGGAAGGGGAAAGGTAGCAGATGTTTTCAAGCACATGAAACTGTCAAAGTTCGCAAAGAAATATCTGGTTTGGCAAGCCATCTGTACCTGTGGCTTGAAAAGCAGCATTTTCATAGCTTCCGGGACTGTCAACCAAGAAATTTACGTGAAAGAGTGTTTGAATAAACGTCTGCTGCCTTTCCTGAAGAAACACGGTTGTTCCGTACTGTTTTGGCCGGATTTGGCATCTTGCCATTACGGTAAAAAGGCCATGGAGTGGTACGCCGCCAACAACGTGCAGGTGGTTCCCAAGGACAAGAACCCTCCCAACACGCCAGAGCTCCGCCCAAATGAGAAATACTGGGCTATTGTCAAGCGGAACCTGCAGAAGACCAAAAAAACTGCTAAGGGCGAGCAGCAGTTCAAGGCAAACTGGCTTTCTGCGGCGAAGAAGGTGGACAAGGTGGCTGTACAAAATCTGATGGCAGGGGTCAAGCGTAAGGCCCGGCAATTCGGATTTGGAAAAGCGGAAGCCTAACTGAATATTTTTCCTGAATTTTATACTAATTGAACTTGAAAAAGAAATTTAATTTGATTTTTTAAATAAACGATTTCACCGATTTACACGCGTTTTCCCTAAACCAAATTTTGACCGTATCACCCTTTATAACAAATAAAAATGAACTTAACGTTTGCTGCAGTGCAGTACACAAGGAGTTTCAATTTCATGAGTGATGTCACAACCGTCCTAGATTTTTGCCCTAGAAATCTTGAAGTGATAGGGAATATTTATCAGCCATCATGACGGTCATTGTTGGACGCTTTAATGAATCACCGGATCTGATCTGAGCTGATTGTAATTTAGGAACCAAATGTAATAGAATATGTATTCGCATTTTTATGAGGCCCTCAATTGAACCAAGTTTTACAATAAGAAAATCCAAAATATGTACATGGAACCGAAATCATAGGTTACTTCTACCAAAGATGAATACTAAGATGAAACTGCCGGAAGAAAAAAAATCTATTTTATTGTCCTCTTTGACGGTTCCTTTCATCCAATGAATACCCCCCGTATTCGAGGTAATTTTGTGGTTTTGTTGCCCCCTCGGTAGAGATGAAATTTTGCACTCATTTTTATCAAAACAATCACAACAAAATCAGAGATGTCCCATTTTTTAATTACTCGATTAACAACTAATCAATTATTTTTTATTCGCTGTGCTACCATTTTTTCCACCAACGAGAATGCAGTATATGTTTGAAACGATCGGTGATGATCCTCTGGAGATGTTAATGCTTATATCGGCATGATATAACCGATTACAAATATTTTACTTTTCGGTTCGTCAATCGATTAATCAATTATTCGAATGAAAATCGGCCATCACTAGACGACTGTGAAACGTCATTTCAAATATAAGGACCTATATAAATAATGATACAATTTGAAAGGGACCGGGACTAATCACAAATTACGTCCCCACGGTAACTGAAATAAATACGAGTGTTCACCGGTTGCTTCTAGCTCGGCTTCTAGTGTATTTTAAATCAATATCTAGAAAAATGCACGAGAATTTCACTACACAGCTTAACGTAGTCTACGTCAACCATGCGGTCGTGTCTTATACACAACCCCACCAATTTTTTTTTTAAGTAAATTGACATACAACTCTTTTAAAGAAAACAAATGCATCGTTCTGATTGCACTGGCAAAAGGATGATACAAAAACAAAAACATAGGGGAAATGCTGGCTTCGGCAATACTTTAACCTATTATCGTCAGGGGGTAAACAACGTCCTTGAGAGCTCAAATTTGGCATGAGGATACATTGTGTTTCAGAGAATCTACTGGCCAAATTTGATTGCTCTAGGATATTGTTTACCCTCGATTGACGATAATAGGTTTAGGTATTGCCGAAGTCACCTTTTTCCCTATCTGGAGGTTTGAATTCTGAAATCATTTTTGGATAAGTCGTATATAGTCATGAAAGTGTACAAAGTGAGGGTTTGAATCGGTCAAGTTTTTTTTTCTTGATTTGTTTTCCGTCCTGAGCACCAATGTTACCGACGCCAGGGAGGCAGCTCCCACACCTGGACCCTACCTATCGACCCTTCAACTCATTAAGCGGGGACTACGCACATAACATATGTGGAACTCGATCATCAAAAATCGACCCCATTTCAGTGATTTGAAGTGGAATAGAAGGACTTCAATGTGTCAAATTTATTATACCAGCTGTTTAAATGAGTAAGGTGATCAAGGGGGTAGTAATTTTTTTTTGAAATTATTCTAACGTGGTCCATGTCTTAGTATTTCCTTAACCATTTACAAAATCATCATCTAAATTACTTCACACAGCAAAATATATTCTTCTTTCCTTAATTTAACGTCGGTCTCTGTTCCAAAATCTAGTGCCAATCACCGACAGACATCGATTGCCATCCATTGACGGCAATCGAATGTGCAGGAAGGCAGCTTCCACACCTGCGTAGGATATCGCACCCATTCAACACACATGGGCCGGGACCAACGGATTTACTTCCCTTCCGAAGGAAGACGTGACCAGAGATTGTTATGCCTCAGAAAAATCCCACCGACCTCGGCTGGAATTGAACCTTAGACCCATTGGGGTGAGAAAGCAGTCACGCTTACCACTACACCACCGGCGCAGGCAGCAAAATATTAACGTTTGCATTAAAAAAGTAGAATACTATTTGCCGATGTTTTATGCGACGACCTGCCAACTAATTATTTACAGCCCAATTTTGATAACAAATTTATGGTTAAGTTCTACGGAATTCCTTGATATTCTATGAACTTCCTTGAACTTTCACAAATTCTTCGGAAGATATGTTTTTCAATCTTCTGAAAAACTGAAGTTCTGTGATCTTCCCTTATGTTTTGCAAATTTCTCTGATGATCTATCAACATTTCTTAAGTTCTGTGAACCTCTTTGAAATTCTACAAAGTTTTTGATGATCTACGAATTTTCCTGAAGTTTTTTAAATTTCACTGAAGTTATGTGATTTTCCCTGGTGTTCTGTTTATGAAATTTCTCGAATATCTGCAATTTTTTCTGATGAAACGCATTCCAGGGGAAGTTAAGTTTTGTATTTTTTTTCTAAAGATTGACAGACTTTCTTTAAAATTTCATGAACTTCCGTGATCACCAGTGGTGAGAAATCTGTAATATCTAACAAAACTGTAAACAAATATCACTAAAATGAAACAAATTGCCAAAATACTTCAACGCATTTTTCACTGCTTGTAGTGAAACTAACAAAAGCACCTATTCTTCATCCGACGACGAATCCATTGCTCACGATCGCTACGACGCTACGAAAAAACTGCCGCTCCGGTGTGGGTACCCACGCAAATTTCGCTACCGCGGTAAACGCGATTTATTCGCTATCGCTGCCACGGCGTAAAAAACGCGCCAGTTTGGGGGGACCAATAGTCAGCTATTTTGCATGAAGTTCCACATAATATGTTATGTGCAACAAGGCACGCTGTGATCTATGTGGGGAGAAATATACGGAGAGAACATAAGTTCATGTCCATATTGTTTTGCAATTTCGCATGCTCTCGCTGATTGTTCAAAGTACAAACAGCAGGGAGTCAAACTTCAACGATCTTTGAAGGCTGCATCTTCCCGAGTTCCCCCGTTTAGTAACCCAGAAGATCGAATTCTCTCAGTTGATGACCAGGGCTCTGACCCTAATGTTGGCGATGGAAGTAATTTCGTTTTCAAAGCCCCACCTAGGAAGCGATCCAAAATTACCAAGCAACAGCCTCAGGAGGCCTCTCGTATTGAACCTCGAGTCAACTTGAAGAAACCAGGATGTAGCGGTAATGTTCCGAAAACCCCTTAACCGGGCTTCAAATCATTTGATTTTGATAAGGACTTTCCGTGACTTCATGGTTCTTTCAAGGCTCCAGATGTTCCTGTTCCACATCCAGAACAACATGAAGCCATGTTGACGTTTTCTGGAATTGTGGATGGCATTCTCGAAACATTGAATGCGTTTGACTCCATGGGGAACACTATTGTTTCGATGATTCCAATGTTGAAAACTTGTTTCAAGTAACTAGCTATTAAATGGCCATTGCATCAACTTTGACGTTACAAATACTAACGTTTGAGAGTGTGGTGGAGTTTGGTCTGTTCGTGTATCAATTTTAGCATCTGTTCTCTCATCGTTGTCCCTTCGCAAGCACCTCTTTTTATGATTCGTTGCATCAGTCATCTCGAGAGGCGGTGCAGATAAATATATCTATCGCACCCTTGTGTTCCTTTTCCTTGATCCCCTCCCTGCCTGTTAATATTAGCCCATATCCTCGAGTAAGTCGCGAGTATTTAGACACCTTTTGTACTAACTCTAGTATTATGAAAAATTGTGAAAAGTAAAACGAATTTCGGCTCCGTACAGCTTCTGCATTTGAGTCTTGACAAATAAATGAATTGACAAAAATAGATAATTAATGAACCTTCTTTACATTTTGAAATATTTGTTATGAATTTGGAAAGAAACATTTGCTTACAACTTCGATGCAGTCCTTATTACAAAAAGGGCTCTTATCGGACTATTAACGGGCGTGGTGAATGGTGGTTACTTGGGATAGCTTTCAGATCATAAATTCATTCGAATTTCTTGGAGGGCATTTACTAACTGCAGAATTTTGGATGTCATTATAGATATTAATTACAATGTGTTGATTCAAGTAGAAATACAAAATTTTCAATCAAAAATATAACATGCAATAGTGCCTTGTGTCCCGAGACCATGAAAATAATGAAAATCGATTTTAATCAATGTTTTCAATTAAATACCACGATTTAAGTCCATATTCATATTTTCCTAAAAACTAGATTTAAAAATCATTCTTTCGGCTTTTTGATCCAAAAAATTTAAGCTTGATTTTTATTTACAATAAGCATTAAAAAAATGCACTTTTTTTGGACCACCCTAACGACGAAAAAAAAAATACGGATCAAATATTTTTCGATAAGGAACAAAATTATCAATTGATACGAAATTCTAGGATCCTCTCTAACTCTTTTCTATGCATTTGCTGCATGCATAATTTTGCAAAGCCATGAGGATTTTTGTTAATTTATAGTGATATTGAAATTGAAAATTTTGGTTCTGACTTATTAAATCAACCATGTGTTTATAGAACAAAGACAAAACCAGTTCTGATTGTCATTTTATAATTTTTCAATTTTGGGTTAACATTTTGTATGAAGGCTTGTGCACATTTTCCTGAGCTGGTTTGAAAATTTTTCCAAACTGCAATCGGTATCCCTATTCAAAATAGATTGGATTCAGAATGAAAAATTACAGTTTGTAGTATTAATATATTAAAATCTGCTCCAAACAAACACACACAGTATTTTTTTCGCACAACCGGAACGAGGAGCGGCTTATTATCTTGGTATAGGTTATTTTACGGTTAAGGTGCCCGTCCAAATGATTCAAGTTCAACTTAAATGGAGCATTGAAGATTTAAAGATCGACCATCAACTCACTGAAGAAATTTATTTTTTCAGGTATTCTAAATTGTTATGATTTCTCGTTTACCTTCATCCTGTAGGTGTTCAATTTCAAACTATGCTTAAATTATGGAAATCATAAGCTGTATGTTTTGCTGGATTCAGAATATATTTCACCAACAGCTCTGATGGATGAGATTATGTATCTCGTTCAATCGTTTATGCAATTGAAATTATTTTGAACTGAATATTGTTAAACTTGCTTAATTTTGTCTATATATTTTTTTCAGGTTTTATGGTTATGTTACCTATTCAATATCGACAGTGTGATTATTGTGTCATTGAACGTGCTTGAATAAACACTTGAAAATAATTTGATGTACTAAACTGTGTAAAACAGGTGTAGCAAAATCACGTATTCTCGATGACTTAAGTTCTCTCTTTTAAGATTCATAAACAATTTGTGCTTTGAATACTTAAATCAAGCGTTACTGCAATCATGATTTAAATGCAAATACTCCCGGGGATTAGTATTGTACCCAGAAATTGAACAGAACACCGTCACTACAATACTCAACTTACCGCAAACAGCCGCCAGGTACTGATGAACGACCCTTCGATCTGCTTTTATCGAGATAGGGAGTTTAGTTTCTGTCATAGCTGTGATTAGATATCGATATCACTGCAGATCACTTTGTTAGATTCTGATCGGTAGCTGAATGGTGTTTTGTTAATACCACAAAGCGGTTTAGTACGTAATGAGGTGCAATTATAGATCACAACACTTCCGCCACTAGCACACTGACTGGAATTACTTTTTGTTTTCTTTCTTCAATTGCGGTGAAATCTTTTTCCCTCAAAGCACTTTTTCTATTAACACGTGATCGGCAATAGAGTATGATCGATCGTCACTTGAGGCACTTGTTTGGCAATCTTTGTATCATCGAATAGGTTTATTGTTTCCGAATTCCAGGAAATTATCACTCCCGCCAAATAAGAATATCTTTTGAGCACGTATTTTCAATTTGGTACCAAATTTTATGTATGTAGCCGATTAGCACCACGCTCCGTTTGATTTTGTTCTGCGTTGTTATTAAAGTTTGAATTATTCGAACAATTCGAGGTTTGGACGCTGCTGCTGCTGCTGCTGGTGAGATGATGCTTCTCGGGCACCGGGTACCAAACGAATGATATGATAGTTCTCCAGCGTCGCGCACTGTGCTCGATCGCTGCTGATGGCGCGTCGGTGGGCGAAGGAAGCTGATCGCAAATGCGCAAATTTGTAAAGTAAGCTATGTGGAACAGCAGCTCACAATACAATAAGCATGGAGCGTCACTTAATCGGTGCTAATGATTGCGTATTTTGACTATCGCTTAAATGAACCGAGCAAACCGAGGTGGTATGACCGACGTTGAGAGGCGACTTTAAGTCCCGATTATTATAGATACATTAAGCTTGAATGGCGAACTGTAGGTCCGGAGATGCTTATATATGTTTGCCGCGATGTAAACAGCTACATACAACGGCTACTGATTACTTCGAGGTGTAACAGCAAGGAAGAACTTTTCTTTATCATCATAAACAGTTACAGGTGGGTATTGTAAATCATTTGCGTAAGCTGGCGAAGGTTTATCACGTCCAATTTTGAAGCAACTGAAGGGAAGTGCGTTTGAAAATAGAAATGTCAGCATGATATTTTATTAAATGATATTAAAATAAATTTAAGTGAACTATTTGAAGTTGTCGTTAATAGAAACCTGAGGTTTAATTCTAATTTAATCATCGAATGATTTGATTTAAATTAGAAACAGTAATTTTTCCAGTCACCACGTCACTAGAAGCAAAAGGATCTTAAATTTAAGAATTATGTATCTCATGATAAATTTTCCATCAATACAAATCAAACGGCCCTAGATATTTTTTCGGTTATTTGGTTTTATGTTTTGAATAAACTATGAAACTGTAGAGCAACTGGGAGTAACACTGACACTCTAATGAAACAGTTAGTTTGAGCATAAATTCAGTATATTTTGAGCAACTATGTCGTAACTGCCACCCTCCTAACTCAGCTGAAAAATATATTTTTTTTAGATTTCTTGTATCTAGGAAAAAGTATAATTTTTTAGTTTAACTAGCTTTTGTCAACTTTTATTTAATGTTTATCTTCCACATTTGAGTTTACCAATCAGATTGAAGTTAGCTTCATTATTTCAGAACACTCGGAAAAATGAACAATATTTTTTATGATAATTACAAACTACGAAAATCCTCATGATCCTTGGTTTTAGTTGAAGGACTGAGAAACATTATTCAGATTTTTAAATATTACAATATTTTGTTCCTTAAATCCAATTTGTAACTTTGATTTTTTTTCTATTCCATGAAATGCCAATGACTCTTTAACATTCCCAAGAAACTGACATTTAAATATTTTCAAAAATTCTTAAAATAAGCTTATTTTTCAACAGTCTGGCACTTCAAAGAATGACAATGTTGGTTAGAATTTCAAAGAAATGTTTAGCTCGAGAGATAATTTCAATGGGTTCTTACTAAATATTAGGAAATTTTAGGGAGAACCCTTGCAACATTCTAAGAATAATTTTATCAAGGTTCTGAAGAAATTTTAAGGAGTGTTAAGAGGAAAATTTCAAGAATATTATTAGCAAACTTCAATAACAGCTCGAAGGTGAATTTCAAAAGGTTTCTGAAAAATGTTTACAGATAAATCTGAAGAAATTAACAAAGGAACTGGAATGAATATAATAAGAGTATTTTATACATAGAATAAACTGAAGTGCGAGGTTTCATGAGAATACCAACAATACTGTAGAGTGAATTTCAAAAAATTCTGTTGATGGTGAAAGTTTGAAGGGATTTCTATTCTAAATGGTCTAAAAACAATAACAAGTGCCAATTTTTTTTTATCTAATCCTTACCAATCCTTAAAGAAAAATCGAAATAAAATGTTTCTAACAAATGCTCAAGTTAATGATGATTATTGAAAATCTGTTATCGAATTAAATGGTAGATCTCTACCAAGACTAAGTTTTCAAACATATTTTTGTAAGTTGTTAAAGATAAACAGATGAGATGAGATGAGAAATTGGGAATGTTTTCGATAAAATAAGAAATCTTTAAGTATGGAACAATTATCAAATCTTAGAATATTAAAATCCTTTTCATGCTAAAAAACGCGCAACATATTTATAATTATACATTAATTGACAATTTTAATAAACTAGGGATACTAAAGATTTATCATTTTGCTTTGCTTAATTGTTGGAGTCACAAAATATTGTAAAATTTTCTAAATGCTAATCGTTCAGAGTATAGCAGTGCCGGTGGTGTAGTGGTAAGCGTGATTAACTCTCACCCCAGCAGGCCTGGGTTCAATCCCAGTCGGCACCACCGGGATGTTCTGAGGCATAACATTTCTGATCACGCCTTCCTTCGGAAGGGAAGTAAAACCGTTGGTCCCCGGTTCATGAGTTGATGGGTCGATAGGTAGGGTCTAGGTGTGGGAGCTGCCACCCTGGCGTCGGTAGCATTGGTGCTCAGCACGGAAAACAAGATCGACGGAAAACAAATCAAGGAAAAAAATCTTTCAGAGTTGATTATATGCACTATTATTGCAAGGTTATGATCCTTTTATAAGTCTTGGTTAAAAAAAATGTTTGAAATGCTCAACGTTTACCAAATTGGGAAAAATTTAAAGTTATATCGGGCTCAGAATATTGTTCAAAACATGAGTTCCTAACCTTAAAAAATCTATTCTTTGGATCTTAATTTCTTTTAAGCTTTAGATTCCCTTAACAATTTGTAAAACTAATTTATCGCTTTTCCACCTTGGTTTATTAATTCTGGTTACTTAGAATTCTCCAATATTTATTAGGAACCCATTGAAATTATCTCTTGAGCTAAGAAATTGCTTGTATATTATGTTTTCGTCGCAGTTTTCCAAATTTTATCTGAAGATGATTTGCCAGTTTTGAAAATCGATAAGTTTTTTGAAGAATAGTTTTTCTTTTTAGAAAGAAGGTTTTTTTCCAAGTGCATTTATGATCGGTATTCCGATTATAAGTAGATTCAGATTCGAAAAACAAATTAGAATCCAATTTTGAGCAAGATTAGCTTGTGAGAACACCGAAGTTCCGCTTTATTCAACCAGTTTTATCACTATTTGATCCGGAAAACAACCAGCAAAATGGAATGGCTGTTCGGTAAGAAAATGTCTCCGGACGAGATGATGCGCAAGAACCAGCGGGCTCTGAATAAAGCGATGCGGAATTTGGATCGGGAGAAGATGAAAATGGAACAGCAGGAAAAGAAGATCATCGCCGACATCAAAAAGCTGGCCAAAGAAAATCAGATGGATGCGGTCAAGATTATGGCTAAGGATCTAGTCCGGACGCGACGGACTAAACAAAGCCTCAAGCAATGACGAAGAACTGCATCCCAAACCCCATGATTAACAAGGAGCAGATGCATCCAACGGAACTTTTTAACGCAAAAGAATCATTACCAACTTAGGAGAAAATTCGGTAAGATTATGATTCTTCAATATTGTACAAATATTTACACATCACACAAAACTACACATAGTAACTCGGAGCGTTTGATTCAAGAAATGTTCCCATTCATTTCCAAGAATCATCTTTCCTAACCTAATCATTTTCCAGGATGCTTTCTCGTACTGGCTGCGTTTGTATTAGATTAGATTATATTAGATTAGACATTGAAATTATCTCTCGAGCTAAACATTTCTTTGAAATTCTAGCCAACGTTGTCATTCTTTGATGTGCTAGACTGTTGAAAAACATGCCTATTTTAAGAATTTTTTAAATATGTTCAATGTCAATGATATTTTGTGATTATTGTGGAAAATGTACATCATGCACATTTAGTACATAGTGTACTAAATTAATTCAAAGACAAATAGGGGATCAAGTGTGTTAAACTCTCCCCTAATACTATGAATAAGGTCTCAATGGAGTGAAGGGAGCTTGGGACGATGGCTACATTCAATTATCCCTAAGGTGTCAAAGTTTGCATGGTACTTACTTCATACGCGTGATATCTCGTCTCATGTCCAATCACTATTGTCTCAACGCTCACTTGTTCCGTGTGGGGTTGGGAGACAGCAACCTCTGTGAATGTGGACAAGGTTACCAGGACGCTGATCACATCCTTTGGTCTTGTGCGGAGTATCGTGGAGTCAGATCACATTTTTACGATTCCCTTTGGGCTCGAGGTAGACAACCTAATGGTCCAGTTCGGGATATTCTGGAGTTTATGAAACTCATATATGTTTACTTTAAGAATATTAACTTTAGATTGTAAGTTTGAAAAACCTTGTGTTTAGTTTGTATTTTGTACGTGTGGGTTTTTTTTTCAATGTTTGTTTTCAAGATTAATAGAAATAATTTCATTTTTCCTTTAATTTTAAAGATAAGACAGTAATAATGTATAACGGAAAGGATAACTCGGCTCTGTAAAGTTTATTCGATTGAGCTTGTACAAATAAAGTAATTATTAAAAAAATGAATAAGGTCATGAGGGTGGGTCAACTTTACAACCCCCTGCTCCTCATTGCTCTTCGATCAATATTGGGGTCCCTAACAACTGTGCTAAATTTGAACGAATTTGGTTTTGATCTGGATTTGCGGGAGTATTTAAAAGTTTGGTTGTGAAACGAAACAAAACTATTCAGTTGTTTGCACAGCAACTGTTGTGGCAGTCGACAACAGAAACAAAGTGCAACGTTGCAATCATTGCGGAACCGTATCGAGTCCTTCACGATAAGGGAAACTGGGTGGCTTGTGATACAAGTGGATACACGGGAAAAAATCCGATTCCATTTTCATGAATAAAAAATCATGAAATGAAAAAACTTGCCATCCCATGAAATCATAACAAGGATTCATGATTTCGTGATGGATATTCATGATTTCATAATGTAGCGAAATCATGAATCATGACCGCTACAAGCGTTACATGGCAAACCGTGTTCACTGCACTACATAGATTTTCTCTTATACGCCTTTTGCCTTCCATCTTAAACAAATAATGATAGTCCCTGGCCTCCCTTAGCTCAGTCGGTAAAGGCGCAGCTACAAAGCAAGACCATGCTGGAGGTGGCTGGGTTCGATTCCCGGTCCAGTCTAGGAATTTTTCGGGTTGGGAAATTTCTCGACTTCCCTGGGCATAGAAGTATGATTGGACTTGCCACACAATTATACCAATTCAAAAATGGTACAGGCATCGAAAGCTCTCAATTAATAACTGTCGAAGTGCATCTAGAACACTAAATTTAGAGCACGCAATAAGCTAATATGCGATAAGCAATAAGCTTGAAAATGTGAAGAAGAAGAAGATAGTCTAGTGGTCAAAGTAAGGTTCTTGGTTTGAATCCAGGAAAAGCTAAAACTAAAAGTTAAATTCATGCTGTTAATGATTTCAACTCGGATGATTCATTATTTCGAGAATCTTGGGTGCGTTACGCAAACATAGCTCATGATATCATGAATATTATTCATGGTGTATTTTCATAACAAGAAAATACGCTATGTTCATGAAATCATGAGTCATTTTTCTCATTTGGGGGATTGGATTTGTTCCCGTGTAGAACTGGAATGCTGTAATGCAAGCTACCCCATTCAAGAAGTGATTGCGTGCTCATACGAAGGTTTCGAGATCGCCAAAATTAACGGAATCTTCATTTACAGTTGCTACGCATCCCCCCCAGAAAGACGATGGAGCTGTTGCACGAGATGCTGGATGTACTTACCGAAGAGCTGATCGGACGAAGACCGGTAGTAATCGGAGGAGACTTCAATGCTCGGACAGTTGAATGGAAAAGCAGATGTTCCAAGGTAACAGGATAGCTCTGGCAAAAGGTGAAGTTAGGCTGTCCAACGAAGGCACCAGGAGCACTTTTCGCAGAGATGGCCAGGAATTCATTATCGACGTCACTTTCTGCTGTCCGTCACTGGTGGCAAACATTAATTGGAGAGTGTGCGAAGGATGGGGCCTCCCTTAGCTCAGTTCGTAAAGGCGCAGCTACAAAGCATGCTGGAGGTGGCTGGGTTTAATTCCCGGTTCGGTATAGGAATTTTTCGGGTTAAAAAATGTCCCGACTTCCCTGGGCATAGAGTATGATTGCACTAGCAACACAATTATACTAATGCAATAATGGTACCAGGCATCGAAAGCTCTCAATTAATAACTGTTGAAGTGCATCTATAACACTAAGTTGTGAGAACGCAAATGCGATAAGCAATACGCTTCAAAATCGAAGAAGAAGAATAAGCGAATGATATACTCATAGCGACCATCAGGCGATCCTATATGGTATCAGCCAACGGAATACCGTGGCAGTACGGAGGACGAGACCTTCCCAAGAAACAATTTCTGTTTGTAGATACGCCTTCATGATAATTTTAATAAGTTGCATACTGAATAATAGTTGCACTATGTTTTGTCACCACTTCTTTTCAAGCTTTGTTCACACAAATCTGGAGAATCTATTCAACTAAAAATTAAACTGATGAGCGTTGCATAGTGAAAAGTGTGTATTCGACAGTCATCATTCAACATCATTTCAACTATTTTTTAGCTGGTTCAGCTTTTACTAAACTTCACTGCTGATTGGCCATCTTCGTTGCATACGCTTGTCATTGTATGGTTTATACAACCTCTGTACAGCGAAATTAGTCAGCCACATCTAATTTTTTTTTAAATATGCTCTTGTATTCTTAAACGCTGTTTTCTGAGTATGAACATCAAAGGCGCTTATTCCAGCTTTAATCAGCTGCCAGATAATCACTATACAGCTTTGTCACAGGTGCCGAGCAAAATATTGTTTTCATACACATGGCAAGTTGTTTCATTTTACTCCACACTCCATATCTCCTATATTTATTTATTATGTTACGACTAACCTTTATCTAAGGTATTTATCATAACTTTACTAGCAAATTATTACCTGACTGGAACGTGGACTCGAACTCGTGACGATCGCATTGGAAAACATCGACGCTACCAACTTCGCTACACCAACACTTAGAACTGGTACGGAAATACCACATGTCGTTCTACAACAATATCGTTGATTAGAAGCTTTATAATGGTGTCCACACAACGCTTGTTCGACTGTTTTATTCAGCATTATGGAAGAAACAAAGTAATAGACTTTAAATCGCTACAAGGCACACATCATAAAACAATTTACGATCTATTCCCAAAAATAAACATAATATAGTTATTATTTTCCAAAATCTTCCTTTATTCATTCGATTTCAGCAATTCTGGGTACATATCCTATTAAATCAACACATAATTGAACCACTTTATTCACTGCACTATACGACAGATTCGGTGTCGTTCTTATCTCGGCGGTCATTATTCCACAGCACAGAAAGTAACTTAATCGTCTACGAAAAATCTATTATATAGCGATAGTTTCCAGATCTTCGGCACCTTAAACATAGAAGGGCTTTTTTGCGGAACTACCTAATTAACTAACCTATAAAGGAGGTTCTTCAATAAGCAATTATGCCATTGTATTATTAGGCTGATTCACTGTTGTCTAATAATAGATTTGTGCAACGGTTATTGAACATTACTAAGCACACTGTTCAACCATGTACGTATAGTGGAATAGAAGTTCTAAATTTGACTATTAATGAATCTAGTACAATCGAACAATGCAACTAGGAACATTTATTAGGCATCTAATAAGCAAGTTATTTAAGCAACTGCAGCAAGTCGATTTGGGTGGAAGTTGTACATATTTATTTTATTATAAGGCAAATCTTCTGTCATCGAGTCAGGCAGTTAGACAACGTTTGTAAAGAGTTTAATAAGTATACTATTCAGATAAAAATTAAAAGTGGAACAAAATCGTATCTTTTGATCAAAATTAGTTTTGTTCGGTACATTATTCGACATATCATCTTATTCAGTAATGTACACTGTTGTTCAGCATTTATTCAATAGATATGCTTATTTGCAGCTTTGTATGGTTTGTTGGGTTGCGACCGGAAGTAGAAGACGAAGGCTTTCGACAAGGATTTTTTCGTTGAAGCACTCCGTGTAGACAGGGGCCCCGCGGATCTGAACATGGACGAGCTGACGTTAGTGAGAGCATATGACACTACCATGTCGAGGAAACTGGAGCCAAATAACAGACGACGTCCAGCTTACTGGTGGAACGAGGCACTTAGTACCCTCCGCGCTAGTTGTCTCAGAGCCAGAAGACGTTTTCAGAGAGCAAAAACAGAAGCAGACGTAGAAGAGTGTTCCGAGTGGCACTTAAGGTGTTTCTTTGTAGAGTCAATTTGTCCATAACACCTCTCAATTTCAAGACCACGCTACTCAAGATGTACGAGGTTTATACATCTGCAAATTTCAGAAATTGCTTGTTTCTCCGCAGCAAACAACGAGTAGTAGTTTCAGTTTCGTGCATTCACACAATCCTTATTATTTTTACATGTGAAATTGCGAAGTGTATCACGAAAAAGGACGCTACAGGGAATCACCTTAAACGAGAAATAAAGCAGAGCAAGTCAAACTGTTTAAGGATCTTTATTGAGACGCTGATGCCAACCCCTGGGACGACGCATACCGAGTCGTGATGGCGAAGATCAGGGGTCCAACGGTGCCCACTGAAATGTGCCCAGGAAAAGTTGAAAGTAATCGTGGAAAGACTTTTCTTGAATCACAGCCCAATAACCTGGTCACCTTCACCATACGGAAAGGGAGAGGGAGATAACATCGAAGTTTCCAACAAGGATTTAGTACCAGTGGCGAAAGAATTAAAGGTGAAGAAAGCTCCTGGTCTGGATGGAATCCCCAACATGGCTTTGACAGCGGCGATCCAGCCGTCCTCAGACATGTTCAGGATTACCTTACCTTACCAATCAGGCTAAGGCCTTGTTGTCCTCTGCTGTCCGAAAAAGTCGTCTCCACTCTACTCGATCCATGGCCACACTACGCCAGCCTCGTAGTCTGCGAAGGGTCCGCAGGTCGCCTTCAACTTGGTGATTCACCTTGCCCGCTGTGCGCCTCTTCTTCTTGTTCCTGTTGGGTCGCTTTCTAGAACCATTTTCACTGGGTCGTCGTGCGGCATTCTTACGACGTGCCCAGCCCATCCTAGTCGCCCAATTTTTGCAATGTGGACGATGGATGGTTCTCCCAGCAGCTAGTGCAATTCGTGGTTCATTCGCCTCCTCCACGTTCCGTCATCCATGTGCACTCCACCGTAGATGGTACGCAACACCCTCCGTTCGAAAACACCAAGGGCGCGTTGGTCCTCCACGAGCATAGTTCAGCTCGTAGATGACCACCGGTCTAATCAGTGTCTTGTAGACAGACAACTTCGTGCGGCGGCGAATTTTATTCGACTGGAGCGTCCTCCGGAGTCCAAAGTAGGCACGATTCACTGCCATAATGCGTCTTTGAATTTCTCTGCTGGTATCATTTTTGGCGGTCACCAGTAAGCCCATATACACGAATTCATTGACCACCTCGAAATCGATTCGTCACCGAACTCGGGGTGGGAGGCTAACATTGCCTTCCCTAGAACTTCTTCCTTTAATGTATTTTGTCTTTGATGCGTTGATGGCAAGTCCAATCCGCCTAGCTGATGTTTGGTCTGATGCCGCCATCGTCTCAAAGTTCCGTGTCATGATGTCAATGTCATCGGCGAAGCCAAGAAGCTGGATGGATTTCCTGAAGATCGTGCCACTCGTGTCTATCCCAGCTCTTCTGATCACACCTTCTAACGCGATGTTGAATAGCAGACACGAAAGTCCATCACCTTGCCGTACCCCCTTCGAGATTCAAAGGGACTCGAGAGTGTCCCCGATACTCGAACAACGCACATCACTCGATCCATCGTCGCCTTGACCAATCGTGTCAGTTTATCCGGAAATCCGTACTCGTGCATAATCTGCCATAGCTGATCTCGATCGATTGTGTCGTATGCGGATTTGAAATCGATGAACAAATGTTGTGTGAGCACGTTGTATTTGCGGTATTTCTGCAGAACCTGCCGAATCGCGAAAATTTGGTCCGTGGTAGTGCGGGCACCTATGAATCCCGCCTGGTATTGCCCCACGAACTCTCTTGCAAATGGTGACAGGTGGCGGCATAGAATTTGGGAGAGTACCTTGTAGGCGGCGCTCAGCAGTGTGATCGCGCGCATGTTCAGGATGGTGCTGCTGTAATATCTGCATGAGCGTCACTTCCCTGACAGCTGGAAGATACAGAAGCTAGTGTTGCTGTCGAAATCAGGAAAACCATCATCTTATAGGCCTATAAACCTGCTGGATACACTCGTAAAACACTTGGAGAGGATGATCCTAAACAGGCTGACGAAATGCACGGAGAGTGAGCACGAATTGACGGAGAGGCAGTTCACATTCCGGAAGGGAGATCAAAGGTGGATGCAATTTGGACAGTTGGTCACGAGAGCCGAGAAGGCGTCCAAACAGAAGTGGAAAGGAGATTGATATTGCGCCGTGATAACGATCGTCGTCAAGAATGCGTTCAACAGCACCAGCCGGGAGGCCATCGCTGATCCTGTGCAGGATCCTGAGGAGCTACTTCCAGAACCGGGTTCTGATCTATGAGACAGACATGGGACAGAGATCGATTAGGATGACAGCGGGAGTTCCATAAGGCAAGAAACATACCAATAGGTCCCAGCAGTAGCAAGAGGCGTCTGCTGGCCTGTGTGTCGTCGTCAATACTGAGGTATGGAGGTCCAGCCTGGATTGCAGCGCTGAAAACGAAGCAGAACCAAAGGAAACTGAGCAGTACGTTCCAGCTTATGGCCATGCGTGTCATGAGGGCGTATAGAGCCATCTTCTCGGAAGCAGTATGCGTTGTCGTCGGAATGATCCCTATCGGCATCACCCTGGCGGAGGAGAGCGAGTGCTACGGGTGGAGAGGTACTGGAAGAGTACGGAAAGTGGTGAGAGCGGAGTCGTTGGCTAAGTGGCAACAGGAGTGAAACACGGTGGATAACGGCAGATGGATACATAAACTAATGCCGATTCATTCGACCTGGGTGAACAGAAAGCAGTACCTGGAAGTACCTGCATCGGTTTGGACACGTAGCATAGTCCCTCTGTCTGGAGTGTGGCAAAATGGACGAAATGCCGGAGCATGTGGTTTTTAGACTATCCAACGACTTAGCGTGGAGATTTTAGTCGATGAAATGTGTCGAGAGGAGGGCACTTGGAATGCCGTAAACAGAGTAGTCACGCAGATTATGTCGGAGCTTCAGTGAAAATGAAGAGGGAGCCCCCATTCAGAGAGCATTCGAAATATTTGTTCAGTTATGACTATGACGACTTTTTTTTTCAAGAATCTCATCGGGGATACCTCTAAATCACGATTTTCAGATTTGCAGCCATATAATTGTTTTTGTAACATCCGCATCATTTGGAAGGTGAGTCCCCAGGTTTCCACACAAAGTGTTATTTTAATGTACACAAGCTATGTACCACCAACAGAAGCTACTCGAGACTCTTTTTTATCAGTAATTCGATTACGCATAGTGCGCTGTAATCTGTTGCGTTCTACATTGGCAG
This sequence comes from Ochlerotatus camptorhynchus, assembly GCF_037179485.1. Taxonomy (NCBI): domain Eukaryota; kingdom Metazoa; phylum Arthropoda; class Insecta; order Diptera; family Culicidae; genus Ochlerotatus; species Ochlerotatus camptorhynchus. The sequence continues at coordinate 557,938 of NW_027040770.1, forward strand.
CAGTAGTATGTTATGATTTAGACTGTTTCATATGTAACCATGCTACTGCGATATCAATGGGAGCAGTTAATATGTATGATACTAAGGCACTTATTCTAGATACCTCCGACAACCACTTTCTTCAGATGTTCATAACTATACGGGCTTTGCTTCTGCAGAGGAAGGAAGGGATACTTTTAAAATACAAAAACGTTAGTGGAAGTAGATCATTGACCGTTAATTAATGAAACACAGTAGTCAAATAGGACAAAAATTTAGTTAAGTGCAAACATAAGGCGGCAGATATCCTCTCCTGTCCATGAATGGCTTAATATGGCACACTTTGAGGGATGTTTGATCAAGCTATGGTTGTTTCGAATAAACAATCATTCAAAGACAAAAACAAGCGTCCAGATGATTCAAGATCCTGCCGATTTTACAAGCCAGTGCAATCTCGTTCCTAGCAGATTGTATTGTACGGTCTGAAAATAGGCTGCAATAAAAGTACTGCGCTCTAGCAACAGCGTGGTTTGTGCACTATGATGATTGTACTTGCTTATCTTTGCGTCTTACTCGGGATAATAAGACACAAAAATAGGCTACTCGAACTGAGTTTCGCTGCTGAATGGTCATGATGCGTGGTACAACGGTATGGAAACCTCCAAGTGAAAGTTGCTACGATATCGTATATTTTATGTGAAAAAAAGGCATGTCGTGGGAACTTCGAGTACCCTCCTTGCTATCGTGCGATGGTATTATTTTGGATTACATTTCACTGCCGAGCAAATATGAGTTTAACAAGGTCTGTTTACTAATCTAATTACAATGGATTAAATGATAAAAGCTTCTGGGAGATATACTTTATTGCATTGTATGTTATAGGACTACCACAACAAGGCAGGTCCTTGAATTCAAGATAGCAGTGCCTTTAGCTATGTTGCTTCTGGTACCATTGATATGATATTTGCATTGCCTGATATTTTTAGATATGGGTAAAGGCACGGTATTACAAGGCCGGAGCCGACAGTCCGCATCGTGCTCTCTTGCCGTGCGGATCTATTTGCTTTTTGCTGAAGGAAGTGTTACTACTACCTAAAGCTACAACAAATTTAAACAGCACTTTTCAGTGCTCAACCTGTAAAAAAATGTCTACCTTGTTCAACTCTTATTCCTCTTCGATCCTTGTTTGGACCCTACCCGTGGTAATCCTTCTTGGATATCGATTTGGAAAATTCCTCTTCGATCCTTCAGGTTCTTATAGTAATCTGCTTGGAAGTCGATTTGGATAAAAATTTACTGCCGCCATGGCGCCTAAACGCAAAAGAAAGGGGCAAACTCTTGACCCCCCTTCTGAAGAAATTAATTTGAGTAATCAATTTGATTTGCTCACGGATGATGAGAATGATCCATCATCCAAGAAAAATTCTAGTAAACTTTCCCGCCTTAATGCCAAGAAGGAAAAGATTCCCCCTATTGTGATAACCACTTCCGATTTCCATGCTCTTCGCATGGAACTTTTGAATTTCGTAAAAGTTAAGTTTTCACTACAAATTGGACGTCGGGGTGAATGCCGTGTATTGGCTGAAACCTTGGACGGATTTAAATGTCTTCTCAAGTATCTTACTGAGAAGAAGCACAGTTGTGCCACTCCAAGTAATCAAAATGAAAATGAAATCACGTCCTGGCGATTCGCGCAACGGGATTTCTAATGATTTTTATTTAGTTCACTTCAAGTCTAGTGAACTAAACAACCTTAAGGCCTTAGACATAGCTAGTCTTATGCTCCATGTCCGAGTGAAGTGGGAACACTTCAGGAAGACTGGAGGAAATTTCCAAAACCTCACTCAGTGCCGTAAGTGCCAGGGTTGGGGCCACGGAACTAAAAATTGCTACATGCCAGCTAAATGCATGAATTGTGGTGATTCCTCTCACGCAAAGGACGACTGTCCTGTGAAGGAAGATCCTAAGAAATTTAGATGTTCAAATTGTGGTGAAAACCACAAATCCAATTTTTGGGAATGTAAGACTCGCTCCACGTTTCCGACCAGGTACAAATTCCTCTGCTGTTAACAACGGTCAGCGAGGAACAAATTCTACATTCGTACCCGTAGGTACAAATATCACCCCTGCTTCAAATTTTTCATCTGTACCTACTCCCCTCGCTGCTAAAAATGTTCAGCGAGTTAATGGAGCTACCACGCTGCTATTGCAGCGGGTAGAAATTAAAATACTAACCAAAGTAATTCTAGCGGAAATTATGACAATTTTGACTCAGGAAGCATTACTGCCCCTAAAATGGAATTTTTACAGAAATCATTAATTGACATGATTTCTGATATGCTTAAATCTAACTCCATGTTTGATGCTATTCAAACTGGAGTAAAATTTGCAAATAATATTGTCATGACTTTAAAATTCAGTAATGGATTTTAAAGCATTAAATATTGTAAATTGGAATGCTCGATCTCTTAAAGATAATGAAGACGAGCTATTTAACTTTTTGAGAGTTCATAACGTGCATATTGCCGTTATAACTGAAACGTTCCTTAAACCTGACCATAAGGTTAAGAAGGACGCAAATTACTTGATTTATAGAAATGATCGTCTTGATGGACCCTGTGGTGGCGTTGCCATCATTATTCATAGACGAATCAAACATAAAATTCTTTCTTCATTTGAAACCAAAGTTTTTGAAACTTTGGGAGTTTCTGTTGAAACAAAATTTGGACAACTTACGTTTATAGCTGCCTATTTGCCATTCCAATGCGTAGGCCAGAAAAAGAATTTTCTCAAGGGTGACCTCCAGAAACTCACCCGTCATAGGTCTAAATTCTTCATTATTGGTGATTTTAATGCAAAACACATGCAAATGCAATTCCAATGGTAATATTCTGTTTGATGATTGTTCTGCAGGTTATTACACTATTCAATATCCAAACAGCCCAACATGCTTTTCTTCTGCAAGAAATCCCTCCACTATTGATTTAGTCTTAACTGATTCATGTCAACTTTGTAGCCAACTGGTTACCCATGCTGACTTCGGTTCTGATCACCTTTCAGTAACTTTTGAAATATCCCAAGAATTAATTTGTAATCCCAACAGCTCTACTTTCAATTACCATAGAGCTGATTGGGAGCAGTATCGAACATTTATGGAATATAACTTCGATCCAAACATTCCTTTGCAAACCAAAGATGAAATTAATTATGCTCTTGAATCTCTGACTACTTCTATAGTTGCAGCAAGAGCTGCCTCAGTACCAAAATGCGAGGTTAAATTCGATTCAATTATAATAGACGACGATCTTCAGCTCTTGATCCGTCTTAAAAATGTCCGTAGGAGACAATATCAAAGAACACGCGATCCTGCCATGAAGTTTATCTGGCGGGATTTGCAAAAACAAATTAAAAAGCGATTCTCTGCCCTGAGGAACAAAACTTTTGAAAATAATATTTCTAAATTAGATCCGAGTTCCAAACCCTTTTGGAAACTCACAAAAATTTTGAAAAAACCTCAAAAGCCTATTCCAGCGCTTAATGAAGGTGGTAAAATTTTGATCACAAATTTGGAAAAAGCTCAGAAACTTGCTAAGCAATTCGAGAGTTCCCATAATTTCAGTTTGGGTCTTACGGGTTTGGTTTGAAATTGAGAATCAGGTTGCTCGGGATTTTCTGAATATTTTCTCTCGGGAAAATATTTTTGATGATTCCTGGGGGACTGATTTGGACGAAGTAAGGTCTATAACTAAAATTTTTCAAAATATGAAAGCTCCAGGTGATGATAGAATTTTCTATATCCTCATCAAAAAACTATCAGAGAGTACCTTGTCTTTCTTGGTAAAATTATTTAACAGATGTTTCCATTTGGCATACTTTCCTGATAAATGGAAAAATGCAAAAGTTGTTCCAATTTTGAAGCCGGATAAAAATCCAGCTGAAGCTTCTAGCTACCGTCCAATAAGTTTGCTTTCTTCAATAAGTAAACTTTTTGAAAAGATAATTTTAAATAGAATGATGCTTCACATCAATACGAACTCAATTTTTGCAGATGAGCAGTTTGGATTTCGCCATGGGCATTCAACTTCTCATCAACTCTTAAGAGTTACCAATTTAATTCGTTCAAACAAATCGGAAGGCCACTCAACTGGAGTTGCTCTTCTAGACATAGAAAAAGCATTCGACAGTGTTTGGCATGAAGGTTTGATTGCTAAATTGAAAAAGTTTAATTTTCCACTTTATATTATGAAATTAGTTCAAAATTATTTAACTGACAGAACTCTGCAGGTAAATTATCAAAATTCCAAATCTAATCGACTACCTGTTAGAGCAGGAGTTCCTCAGGGTAGCATTCTTGGGCCTATATTGTATAACATTTTCACTTCGGACCTCCCTGATTTGCCTCAGGGTTGCCACAAATCTTTGTTCGCTGATGACACAGGCATTTCCGCTAAAGGAAGAAGTCTTCGTGTTATTTGCAGCAGACTGCAGAAAAGTTTAGATATTTTCTCTTCTTATTTACAAAAATGGAAGATTTCTCCCAACGCTTCCAAAACTCAACTTATAATATTTCCACATAAACCCAGAGCTTCCTTTTTGAAACCTAGTAGTAGTCACATAGTCACTTTGAACGGAGTTCCAATTTCCTGGTCAAACCAAGTGAAATATCTTGGATTAATACTTGACCAAAAATTAACTTTTAAAGATCACATTGAGGGCATTCAAGCCAAATGTAACAAATATATTAAATGTTTGTATCCTCTTATAAACAGGAAATCCAAACTTTGCCTGACGAATAAACTTCTAATATTTAAACAAGTTTTTAGACCGGCCATGCTTTACGCTGTGCCAAAATGGTCTAGTTGTTGCACTACCAGGAAAAAAGCACTTCAAAGGATTCAGAACAAAGTTCTGAAAATGATTTTGAAGTTGCCTCCCTGGTACAGTACTACTGAAGTACATAGAATTTCGAATGTTGAGACTTTAGAACAAATGTCCAACAAAATAATTAATAATTTCAGGCAAAAATCGTTGCAATCCTCAATTGCAACGATTAATTCCCTTTATACTTAGATAAGATTTAGTTTTAGTTATTTAGTTTTAAGATATCAATTGTTATACTGACATGCAAGTTAAAAAACCTGTTTAAAATACTGAATTTCCAAGACATGAACAATGTAAAAACACTTAGATATATATCATAACAATTAAGGCTGGTACGTTACTGCAGTAACTGGAGCACCTAGGTTAAAATGAAATTTAATTTATTTTGAATTTGGAACAAATAAAGAGTTAAAAAAAAAAGGCCGGAGCCGACGGGTTGGCTTCCCGGTCCGGTCGAGGAAATTAGAACACTGCCCTGGGCATATACAATCATTATGCTTACCATATAATATTCAAATTCATACACTGGTTGGCGTAGAAAGCTCTCAATTACTCAATTACATTAAGTTGAGCAATGGTAATACGCTCGCAAAAGCAGCTTAAAAAGCCTAGAAGAAGAAGATTTCCGGAAATTTTCGTCAAAGGGTTCAACATGTTTTCATCATGCCACATAATTAGGTGCAATTAGATTGCATTTTCAGTGCAATTAAAAATGAAAATCGTTAAAAAATAAAAGGCTTTATGAACTTCATACCGGACGGTAAGAGCGGTATGAGCTATATTCGAGACTCGGATATTTATTCTCTCCTATCATTAGCCCCCTGGCCTTCTTTTCCAATCTTATCTTCATGATGTAATCCACATGCTTCCAACCAACTCGCTAGACCAATAGGCTACTCGAGTAAGGAATTCTTCTGCTTCCATGAACAGTAGATAACGCACGGTTTACTATATAGTGATTTAGATGTTCCGTGGGAATTTCGAGTACCCTTTTCGATGAGTTTTACGACAGCCTGTTTGATCAATTGAGTAAATTTACTTTCACTTTCTTGCACTGAGAATTGACTGATAACAACAACTAATGACATTGACGTGTTATGAACTCTATTGTCAGCACGTTGCTTTTTAAGCACAAGGTGCGAATCAAGTGTGGCATTGTCCTTGGATTCCTTTTATCATAGCCGGTTGTGCAAAACTAGAAGAGCTATTCGGTCATCATTTCATAAACTATGCATGATGTGGGCTTTGTACGTGGATGTTTTGCGTTTTGTGCGACAATGGAGAGTAGATTGATGATGACGATAGATCCAAAAATAAATGTTCTTGATGATCGTACAATGGCTTAGGGAACTGGCCATACTTTAAAATTACGTTATTATTTTATTGTGAATGATGTTAATTTGTTGAAATTATCAGTTTGAAATGTAGCTTGGGTATATGTTTTAAATTTTGAGTAGAAAGAAATAACTGACCAATTACAGATTTTGATATTAAAAATAGAATTATTTTTGCTATTGGTTTGCTCGAGGTAAAATATCAAAAATAACACCAGAAAACCTTTGCACTACAATTGTAATAATATAAAAATTAGTTATTGGCATATCTCATCAAGAACAGAGTTTCTGAGCTTCAAAAAATCACTCCAATAGCAAACAAACTAACAGAAAAAGTAAAATATAATAAAGCTACAATATGGATTCATCGAGTTCTAGTGGTCTGCAAGTCTTTCTCAAGTGCTGACTACTCAGCTATACCTTCTTGTTGAATATAGGAGCAAACAGTACCAACACACAGTTGTGCCAGGGGCATCAAAACGTGCTTTTTATTATTTCAGCGCAAAATTGGTTGATTGAATAAGTTTGGTGTCTTCAGGAATGTTTCTTGGTATGCAAAATTTCTTCTTATGATGTCATTATTTTAGCGATTAATCCCGATACAAGTGAGATTGAAAATTTATTTTTTGTGAAAGACGAGCTAGAGGCTTATTGTGTTGAGCAAATTGTTAATATGAAGCGTGGATAAGAGGATCAAATAGGTTATATTTTACCATCATGATGACCAGCGAGACATACAAGATAGTTCTCATGAACTTGCTGCATAATTGTTTTGAACAATCTTTCCGGAGACCACTTTTTGCAGCGTACATTTTTATTCCTCACAAATAACAAATCAATCACACAAATCAACACAGGTAGGATAATGTTTCTTCTCTTTGATAGTGTTGTAACTGAGTAAGATATTATTTGCGGGAAATAGGCGATGAGAGAACTTTTTTTTATGTGCATTCTGATGGTGCATGATAGATTGGATTAGATTTGGATTTCTTGACGATTTTAAATATGGAGTGCTGAAATGTTGAGCTAATCGGTATAATAAAGTAGCCAGTAGGTGAGAAATTTCTCTCACTGTCCATATTGGGACAAAAGTGTCGTTTTAGGGGCTATCATGTCTGTTGAACCAGGTGTATACACTAAACGACTAAACACCGTGCTTTCCACGACAATAATGTGTATCACTCTGCCAATGCTTATCGGTGTCAAAACAATTCCACATTTTCCACTGATCGTTTGTGTCAGCAACAACGAGCAAAACTTCTTGATTGAAATAAGTCCTTATTTAAAACCATTTCTCGCCTGCAACTACTTTAAGGAACGAATGTTTGTTTTGCAACATAACAGTGAAGTAGAGGGAAGTTAGTTAGCGCTGCAGCGGTGAGTGTGTTGCCATAGGATATCAGAACAATATTTGTCAACTGCATAGTGCCGTTTGTTTATCGATTCATTTAATAAAATTATGTTTGCGGTTTTACTTCAACGTTCCTGATCCCGGTTTGCTGCAAATATATGGCAAATGTTTTAAAAACATAGGGCAGCTTCACCTATTATTATGAACCTTTTCACTTTTCTAAATGTCTTTTGTCGTTTAAAATGATATTTTTTCAGCAATCATAGCGTGAAAACAGACAATTGCTTCGAAATACAGTCAGTGTCAGAACAATAGATCCAGCTAAAATCCTTATGTCATTTAAACCTATGTTTGTGAATTTTTTTTCGAAATTTTCAGGACTTGTGCAAAATTGGTGCTTTATTTTTCGTTTTTTTTTCTTGTGAACATAATGTTTAAAGTAGTACAACAAGTTAAACCGGGAAATTAAAAAGTAACCAGTTCACGCGGAGAAGACTCGGGAATTCGACGGGAAAACCGGGAAAAATCAATAAACCTTTATACATGGTAACTTTCTCAATATTGATGGAGTAATACCAACAATCAATACGAAACTAACGATTTTAAATTGGCTCACTACTTGACTAGCCTATTGGTCCCAAGCAAACGATTAACGCACCCCATTCTAGTCGAAATTCTACTACCGAAGAGAGTACAGAGCCAAAAAGTTGAGCACGTTATTTCGGGACCTTCTAGTCTTAGAGTTACCTGTATAGTAATACCATAGAGGTAACTCTAAAACCAGAAGGTCCGGAAGAAACGTGCTCAACTTTTTGGCTCAGCTCTGGTACTCTTTTCAGTCCCAAGCTAATCGATGCACTCCTCGAAACATAGGAAAATCCACGAACCCCGAATGTTATCTGTCAAAATTTCATTGCGAATCAAAACAAACATAGTGTAGTACTAGAATTTCGACTAGAATGGGGTACGTTAATCGTTTGCTTGGGACCAATAGGCTAGTCAAGTAGTGAGCCAATTTATAATCGTTAGTTTCCACCGGTTGGTAATACGGCATGCACTAAACTAAGGACACTGAGTATACCACAATAGATTAAATAACTGGTCGCAGTAGATTTATGTCCCGAACAGAGGTAAAAAAAGTTCACTTAAATTATAAGTTTAATCTTTTATTTTTTCTTTGATTTGTTTTCCGTGCTGAGCACCTATGCTACCGATGCCAGAGAGGCAACTCCCACACCTGGACCCTACCTATCGATCCATCAACTCATAGACCGGGGACCAACGGCTATAGTTTCCTTCCGAAGGAAAGCATGATCAGAGATGTTGTGCCTCAGAGCATCTTGGCGGCGTCGACTGGGATTGAACCCAGGCCTGCTGCTGTGAGAGGTACTCACGCGTACCGGAGTCTATGTGAGTGCGTCGCCAAAAGCGTGCCGCGGTCCTGATTCAATCCAACGGGAGAGGGGGTTCATTTCATCACGGGTGGTCATAGCGGAAACAAAGTACGCAAAGCCGTCCGAAGGTAAGTTGGCTTCTTCTCTCTGCGGAGCGAATCTCCCGGGAAAGCACGACTTTTCGTCGTAGCTCAGCTCTGGTATGTTAGAGCATGTTTAATTCATGGCCAAGATTTGCTCTTTCCCGTACATCCCTCTCAGAAATCCAATGCGAATTAATGCTAAAATATAGTTTAAAGAAAAAGTTGAAGATAAGTTTTTCGAACGTTTTGAATGCTACCCCCTGAATAAAACACACTTACTACGTTACGTTCTGTTTACTTTCGTTTCCGCTCAGTTGAGTAAGCATTCCTTCGTTCTCTTTCCGTTTCGTTTCGTTGGTGAGTCAGAGTAATATCTTCGGTTTATTTATTTGGTCCATGCGCTCCATTTCCGTATTACTGAAGGACTTGGCATTTCCAAAAAGTGAGTAGTTTTTTTCATTGCCGTTAGTAACCAACGACCGTTCAAGAGGTCCTCTGTGAGAAAAGTCTCATTTGTCGGGCAAAGTTTTAACGCGACCAGTGATCTCTCCTAATCGAGAGTGGCGCTTAAGCCACTGGAATTAGATCAAAACCTTAGCGAAATTTCACGAACGGTTACAAGTTAACCTTCTCAGCATTTCTCTTTAAATAACATTTTAATGCCTTTTAAATTTTCCTAAAAATACATAGATATTCTCTTTGGTATTATATAGATTAAAAAAAACATTTTTTCAAGTAGCTGAGCCTTGAAAACATTCAAGGACCAACATCGACTTCGATTCCTCGACTCCGATTCCTCTACTCCGATTCCTTGACTCCAATTCCTCGACTCCGATATCTTGACTTCGATATCTCGACTCCGATTCTTCGACTCCGATATCTCGACTCCGATTCCTCGACTCCGATTCTTTGACACCGATTCCTCGACTTCGATTCCTCGACTCCGATTCCTCGACTCCGATTCCTCGACTCCGATTCCTCGACTCCGATTCCTCGACTCCGATTCCTCGACTCCGATTCCTCGACTCCGATTCCTCGACTCCGATTCCTCGACTCCGATTCCTCGACTCCGATTCCTCGACTCCGATTCCTCGACTCCGATTCCTCGACTCCGATTCCTCGACTCCGATTCCTCGACTCCGATTCCTCGACTCCGATTCTTCGACTCCGATTCCTCGACTCCGATTCCTCGACTCCGATTCCTCGACTCCGATTCCTCGACTCCGATTCCTCGACTCCAATTCCTCGACTCCGATTCCTCGACTACGATTCCTCGACTCCGATTCCTCGACTACGATTCCTCGATTCCGATTCCTCGACTCCGATTCCTCGACTCCGATTCCTCGACTCCGATTCCTCGACTCCGATTCCTCGACTCCGATTCCTCAACTCCGATTCCTCGACTCCGATTCATCGACTCCAACTCTTCGACTCCGATTCCTCGACTCCGATTCCTCTACTCCGATTCCTCTACTCCGATTCCTTGACTCCAATTCCTCGACTCCGATATCTCGACTCCGATATCTCGACTCCGATTCCTTGAATCCGATTCCTCGACTCCGATTCCTCGACTCCGATTCCTCGACTCCGATTCCTCGACTCCGATTCCTCGACTCCGATTCCTCGACTCCGATTCCTCGACTCCGATTCCTCGACTCCGATTCCTCGACTCCGATTCCTCGACTCCGATTCCTCGACTCCGATTCCTCGACTCCGATTCCTCGACTCCGATTCCTCGACTCCGATTCCTCGACTCCGATTCCTCGACTCCGATTCCTCGACTCCGATTCCTCGACTCCGATTCCTCGACTCCGATTCCTCGACTCCGATTCCTCGACTCCGATTCCTCGACTCCGATTCCTCGACTCCGATTCCTCGACTCCGATTCCTCGACTCCGATTCCTCGACTCCGATTCATCGACTCCGATTCCTCGACTCTGATTCCTCGACTCCGATTCCTCGACTCCGATTCCTCGACTCCGATTCCTCGACTCCGATTCCTCAACTCCGCTTCCTCGACTCCGATTACTCGTCGTAAATTACATTGACTGAAAATCAACTACAAACTAATACATTCCCCTTTTTTTCATTAGACCGCAGCTCGTTATATCTTATCACCCGTTCATGCGGTCTCCATTAAGATCCTGCGATGGTGAATCCCTCATTATTATTAGTAAATCTGGGTATACCGTTGGATTTGATAAAGAGTCACATTTTCTAATAAATATTTTCTTAAATACTATTACACTTAAATACAAACACAGATATAATTAGCAAGAAGTGCTCTTTTTTTGTTTTTCAGAAGAATAGATGTGCTCTTATAGACTTGCCAAATATCTTATAGACTTTGTATTGTAGTTTTTTAACTAAAGTATCGTACCAAACGTAAATAATATTGAGTTGTTCACGCTTAAATAATTGAAACTGTTGATTTGTCTCTTCGATATGACGAAAATAAACACGTATGCTAAAGTAGTTCTCTACCCTATTTAGTATGCTTACAATCATAATTATTATTAGATGTATAAGACTGACAGTAGATGGAAATATCGACAGATGTTGGCTCACCGTGGCTCAAATACGATATGTTCTTTTAATTAAGGGCTATTCAAGTTATAAAACGGACATCAAAAATTGTCTGTAACTTTTCCATTTTTCATTGTATCCGTATTGTTTATTGAGGATATGTGTAGATTCCCGCATAAACGCAAACCATTACACTGAAGTCTTTTTTTACACGGTTTTTTTTACGCGGTTTTTTTTTACACGGTTTTTTTACACGGTTTTCCACGATTTACACGGTACGTTTTTAACGATTTCTCGACAACGATACAACCTATCGACTTTATTCCAATCACATTATCCGTTTCAAGCTATTTGTAATCGAATGGCATACTTAAAAAAAATCACAATTTTTGGTGTAAATACAGAAATTTTTAAAATATGTCTATATGGACCATATCATGCTTTAATTACAAATGGCATCAAAATCCGATTTTTTAAAAACATTTAAGCATGCGAAAAATCAAAATCTCGTAGGTTTTTTTTACACGGTTTTTTTTTACACGGACCGTATCCCCCGTGTAAAAAAAGACCTGAGTGTACTTCACCTTACCGAAAATGGTTAAAAATTGTTTATAACCATGCTAAACTTTAACTGAAATGGTTATGGAACTTTATATGACCGTTTGTGTGATAAAGTTTTAACCTTATTATGGTTTTTTGGAAGTACTTACCTTACCAATCAGGCTAAGGCCTTGTTGTTCTCTGCTGTCCGAAGAAGTCGTCTCCACGCTACTCGATCCATGGCCACAGTTCGCCAGCCTCGTAGTCTGCGAAGGGTCCGCAGGTCACCTTCTACTTGGTCGATCTACCTTGCCCGCTGCGCGCCTCTTCTTCTTGTTCCTGTTGGGTCGCTTTCTAGAACCATTTTCACTGGGTCGTCGTGTGGCATTCTTAGGACCTGCCCAGCCCACCGTAGTCGCCCAATTTTTGCAATGTGGACGATGGATGGTTCTCCCAGCAGCTGGTGCAATTCGTGGTTCATTCACCTCCTCCACGTTCCGTCATCCATCTGCACTCCACCGTAGATGGTACGCAACACCTTCCGTTCGAAAACACCAAGGGCGCGTTGGTCCTCCTCAAGCATGTGGCCGTAAAGGACCAGCGGTCTAATCAGCGTCTTGTAGACAGTCAACTTCGTGCGGCGGCGAATTTTATTCGACCGGAGCGTCCTCCGGAGTCCAAAGTAGGCACGATTCCCTGCCATAATGCGTCTTTGAATTTCTCTGCTGGTATCATTTTCGGCGGTCACCAGTGAGCCCAAATACACGAACTCATCGACCACCTCGATTTCGTCACCGTCAATCTGAACTCGGGGTGGGAGGCTAACATTGTCTTCCCTAGAACCTCTTTCTTTCATGTATTTTGTCTTTGATGCGTTGATGGCAAGTCCAATCCGTCTAGCTTCAGCCTTCAGTCTGATGTACGTTTCCGCTATCATCTCAAAGTTCCTTGCCATAATGTCAATGTCATCGGCGAAGCCAAGGAGCTGGATGGAATTTTCTGAATATCGTGCCACTCGTGTCTATCCCAGCTCTTCTGATCACACCTTCTAACGCGATGTTGAACAGGAGACACGAAAGTCCATCACCCTGCCGTAACCCCCTTCGAGATTCAAAGGGACTCGAGAGTGTCCCCGATACTCGAACAACGCACATCACTCGATCCATCGTCGCCTTGACCAATCGCGTCAGTTTATCCGGAAGTCCGTACTCGTGCATAATCTGCCATAGCTGATCTCGATCGATTGTGTCGTATGCGGATTTGAAATCGATGAACAAATGATGTGTGGGCACGTTGTATTCGCGGCATTTCTGCAGAATCTGCCGAATCGCGAAAATTTGGTCCGTGGTAGCGCGGGCACCCATGAATCCCGCCTGGTATTGCCCCACGAACTCTCTTGCATATGGTGACAGACGGTGGCATAGAATTTGGGAGAGTACCTTGTAGGCGGCGCTCAGCAGTGTGATCGCGCGATAGTTGCAGCAATCCAACTTGTCGCCCTTTTTGTAGATTGGGCATACGACACCTTCCATCCACTCCTCCGGTAATATCTCCTCCTCCCAAATCTTGGCAATTACCCAGTACAGCGCTCTAGCCAGTGCTTCACCACCGTATTTTAATAGCTCACTTGGTAGTTGATCTACACCAGTTGCTTTGTTGTTCTTCAGCCGACCGATCTCCTCCTCAACTTCTTGAAGATCGGGGGCCAGTAGCCTGTCGTCTTCTGCGCGTGCTCCAAGGTATGTTGCCGTGCCACCTTCGTTTTCTGCTGCTTCACCGTTGAGGTGCTCGTCATAGTACTGCTTCCACCTCTCAATCACCTCACACTCGTTCGTGAGAAGGTTACCGTCCAAGTCCTTCCACATATCGCGGCACGTAGCCTTTGCGCGAACTATTTAGCTTCTCGTAGAACTTCCGTGTGTCGTTTACGTGGTACAGATTTTCCATCGCCTCGCGATCTCGGTCTTCCTGCTGACGCTTCTTCCTTCGGAAAACCGAGTTTTGTCTGTTCCGCGCTTGTCTGTATCGCTCCACATTCAATCTCGTGCGGTGTTGCAGCATTCTCGCCCGTGCTGCATTCTTCTCCTCTACTAACAGTTTGCATTCGCCGTCAAACCAGTCATTTCTTCGGTCCGGGATTGCAGTACCTAGTGCCGTTGCAGCAGTACTACCTATGGCGAAACGGATGTCCCTCCAGCCATCTCCAAGAGAAGCTGCGCCAAGCTGCGCCAAGCTGCGCCAAGCTGCGCCAAGCTGCTCTTCCGTGGGTAGTGCAACTTCCAGCTGCTGCGCGTAGTCCTGTGCAACTCCGGCGTCCCGTAGTTGCTCAATGTTGGGTCGCGGCGTTCGACTTCGACGGGTGTTATGAACCGTCGAGAATTTTGAGCGCATGCATACTGCAACTAGGTAGTGGTCCTAATCTATGTTCGCACTGCTGTACGTGCGGACGTTGATAATGTCGGAGAAGAATTTCCCGTCGATTAGAACGTGATCGATTTGGTTTTCTGTGCGTTGATCAGGTGATCTCCAGGTGGCTTTGTGGATATCCTTGCGGGGGAAAAAGGTACTACGAACTACCATACCCCGGGAGGCTGCAAAGTTCACGCATTGTTGGCCGTTGTCGTTCGATACGGCATGCAGGCTGTTTGGCCCGATTGCCGGTCTATACATTGTCTCCCGTTCTGCCTGAGCGTTCATGTCGCCTATGACGATTTTGACGTCCCGTTGCGAACAGCCGTCGTACACCTGCTCCAGATGCGCATAGAACGCTTCTTTCGCGTCGTCGGGTCTCCCTTCGTGTGGGCAGTGCACGTTGATGATACTGTAGTTGAAGAAACGGCTCCTCAACTTGCACATCCTCGCGTTGATCGCACTACAAAGCCGGTTCCCAGCTCATTGGTGATGCCACAGCTCTGGTAGAAAGTAGCCGCTCGATGCCCGCTTTTCCATACCTTTTGTCCCGTCCAGCAAAGTTCCTGCAGTGCTACGACTTCGAAGTTGCGTGGTTGAAGTTCATTATAGATTAACCTATCGCAACCCGGGAAGCCGTGCGATTTGCAGTTCCATGTTCCGAGTTTCCAATCGTAGTCCTTATTTCGTCGCGTAGGTCTGTGCCGATTGTTCCGATCCGTATTTCTTTCTTCGGTATTTGCAACTTTGTTTTTTTTCCAGGGCGGCTTGTTGGGCCTGACCCAATCTTCTGTCTCGCCGGGGGACCATCGTGCACAGCTCTATTTAGAGTCCCACGCTGGCACTAGGACGGTGATCAGCCGCTCCTAACATGGAGAACAGACGCCGTTTTGAGCCGCACCTCCATGGTGAACAGACGCTCGGGCTTGGTGAAGCATTTCCTCTATCATGGTACTATGGTTACCGCGCCAGTGTTCGCGTCGCACCTCTTCACTTTGCTATTGCCGGACTGGCAACATTGCCCAGGCTACGCCACCCAGCTGTGTCCATGTTTCAGCTGGTAGTCTTTTGTTATCATATGACTCGAGGAGGCGTGAAGTAGGAACTTGTGAGGACCAGGGCTAGATTCTCCGCTCCTTCCAGGTGGTCAACTCACCATTTTGTAGCCCAGTAAACCTTTCAAATAATGGGTTGTTGATAAATTTAATGGTAATGATTATGGTAGACAGTAAGGTTCATGAATGGTTTTGTATTATGGGTCAACTTTACGTGGAATATATCGCGAATTAGTAATCAGTAATTTACAGGCAACCAATTCGCGATATATTCCACATAAAGTTGATTGATGTAACAAAACCATCCATGGACCTTACTGACTACCATAACCATTACCATTAAACCATTACCATCATAAATAAAATGGTTCCAATATAATTCCGTTTCCGAAAATGTATGGAGAACACAAGAATTGGGAATGGTAATAGTTCTTAACAACTCATTATTTGAAAGGTTTACTTCCAAAAATCCATAACAAGGTTAAAAGTTTATCACACAAACGTTCATATAAAGTTTAGCATGGATTATAAATTTTTTTTAACAATTTTTGGTAAGGTCAAGTAATGGTGCGCATTTATGCGGGTTGTGATCCAAACAAATATGAGTATTACTTAAATTAATGATAATCTTTCGCATAAATTCAGAATGAACCTTCAAATTCTCAAAGAATTAATTTTCACAAAACCAAAAAAAAAAAAAAAATAAACATTTTCATTTTCTTTTTTTCTTGCGTGGTAATTTTTTTTTTCTTGATTTCTCGATATTGTTTTCCGTGCTGAGCACCAATACTATCGACGCCAGGGAGGCAGCTCCCACACCTGGACCCTACCTATTGACCCATTAACTCATGAACCGGGGACCAACGGCTTTACTTACTAGGCGTGACCAGAGATGTTATGCCTCAGAACATCCCGGCGGCGCCGACTGGGATTGAACCCAGGCCTGCTGGGGTGAGTGATAATCACGCTTACCACTACACCACAGGTGCCGTTAGGTAAACATTCTTATGTTTTACGTTTGTCATATAATTTAATTAGTCCGAAAATTATGCAAATTCGAACAAACACTTTGTTCTACGAAATGCATATTTATGTTACTTAGAAATACTCAGAGCGAGAGATGGGCGGAGAAATCAAAATTCTATTTGGCAGCAGGGTTTTGTATGTAAATTTTCTTACAACCCTTTCACATTAACTTTTCTTTTCGATTCGAATAATAATTGAGTGCATCGCAATATTTTGCATATTTCTTGGTCACATTAATTAACCAACAATCATCGATTCAACAGTAGAAGTAGAATATTATTTTCGAAGCGACAACTAGTTGAATATGAGAAGCACACGAAAAATAAAGGTAATTGAATTTCTATCTGATAACAATACTCTCAAATGTAATCTAGTAAGAATAAGAAATCCTCGGAAAAAAATCTAATCTTACTACACATTACGTTCACACCAGAATGATGTTTTATAACCTGTACTCAGTGAGTAAATACCATTGAAAAGCCATAAAATTGCTTCACGAAGTTATCAATGAATCAACAATCCATTGATAATAATGCACGTTGGGTACTCTCCGCACTTCTGCCTGAACCACGTGAACGGTAGCGCACTGTGCATTCAAACAGATCATAGCAACTGATAACACGATCCTACAATACCAACACTGATCGTACATGCGTATTGCGTATACGATTCGAGCCAACGAAACATATGAACGAATAACTTCATCCGACCTTGTGGGACAACCGTTTAAAAAAATCCGGAAGAGCTATAAATCTAAACGGTACACACTTAAACAGAGACCCTGAGTTCGGTAAAAAAAATTACCGTCTTAGATCGGTAATGCTAAAAATTACAGATGTTTCGGTATTTTCTCGCTTTATTGCTGAAAACTGTAAATGAAATTACCGAATTTCGGTAATTTCATTTTAATTTACCGAAAACGGTAACCATTTTTACCGGCAGGTCTGTAAATCAGCCTCATCACTGACTTCGGTGAAATATTTTACTGAATTTTCGGTAAACAAAGCGTTCCATTACTGAGTTCGGTAATGGTCTAGGTAAACGTCAAATCCACCATATTGTTATTTTCGATCGACTTTAAAAGCGTTCGTGCTTGTGAAAAATAAGAAGGTGAAATTATGGAAGCTGTTATTCAACACCAAAATGAGTGAATCGTAGATATTTTCCGTAAATAATTAATTTTCGTTATCTAAATAAATACCGATTACAGATGGCCGATGTTGTTGCTTGTTTTTTTTCTGTCGGTCCAAGTTCCATTCCCGTTGGCGACGATCTGAAAACAGCATTTGGAATATTCTTCCAAAGCTTCCTTGTTTTCAGTGTAGCGCCGAATCCTTCCGACAAAAACTTGATTTTGTTCATTGGTGGTGCAATTTGCAACACTAACTTATTGACCACCATGAAACAATATTAAAGAAAATTACAGTTGAGTCGGTTACCTTTTTAGAAAATTACAAATCTCTCGGTAATTTTCGATTTGCATATCGTCCTCAAAATTACAGTTCTCCGGTAAAGTCGACTACAAATCAAGCAATGCACATCGGTAAACGTTACCGATCGTTCGGTAAATTTGACAGCTAATTTTGCTGATCCAGTTTACAGATTTTTCGGTAATGTTCTCGATTACCGAAAACATTACCGACCGTTCAGCTGTTGAGAATTCGGTAAATGAATTACCGAAGTCGGTGATTTTTTCTAAGTGTGTATCCATCGTACCGTTTGGCGCTGCCCCCTCTTTAAGTTTAAATTTCGCGATTCCGCCTGTCTGGTAAGCTTTTCTTATACTAACTAACTGGTGGTCAATAAAAAATAGTATTCCTGCTATCGGTTCGAACGGGGATGACTCTGCTATCTGTTTAAGTATTCTGGTCTTGCTAAGCGTGACCAACTTTAGCGGAAAAGAACATGCAAATCATCGTTTTTATGCAAACAGTGATCTCTATAGCGTTGGTATTTTCTAACAATAAACTGGTTTCCAGTATCAAGCTATTTCTGATTTGGCATAGACTGAATTCTTTCAAATGTACGCATACAAAAAACCCTAATGGAATTTTTGAGAGCACTGACGTTAAAAGCTCTTCACAAAAATTATCCTTGCAAAATTCGTAACGGAAAGCTACCAGCTATGATTCACAAACAACCACCGCATCGTTAGACGGTGAATGCAAAAATGTATTATATAAAATTACGAGTTCTTGTTCAGCCTTTGCAAGTCATGGAAAGGAAAAAGGAAGGAGTGGTGAAGCTTCTGCAAGTTCGCTCGTGGTTATTATTTATAAACAAAGTTTGCTACGTTTCTTATTTGCGTTTGTAAACAATCAACAGGAGGAATTAATTGTTTGTCTCCTAAGGATTACTTGGATATTAATCTTTTTAAGTAATGTGTCAAAGGAAGGCAATTTATTTTATGGCTTTTCATTGGATTTTCGCTATTCGGCTTCAAGATGTAACCTTTTCGTCATGTTTGTTCCGTAAAGGAGACAATTTAATACTTCTAGCTGATTTGCTCCTCAGGAATAAAAACAAAAGTGATAGCTCTATTTCACACACGATAGGCATTTCATTACGAAGAATTTGGCATCAACATTGAAGCAAATACCAGTTTAGTCATTGCCGTTGGACATGGAAATACTCGCGTGTGTAGCAAAACAAAGAAGAAACGAAAGGTCAGCTGGGTTTTGAGCTCATTTTAGACATTTGTTTGTTTGAATATATGTTGCACTTTCCTAAATGCTAACAAATGCTTTTGAAGTTCTGCACTGGAGTGCAATTTTATGATAATTCTAAAATTGGTACTGGAAGTTGAATGGTGAAAGCACAAACGAAGTGACAGACGGTTAACTGGCGAAGAAATCCATTAAAATAATGTGGTTCACTGTAATAGATTTTTCTTGGAAGCTTGTGCCATCATCCACCAGATGGGTTAGTTTTTTTGTTTTGATTTGAACAAAGTTGATTTTGTGTACAATGATTCTTTGATAGTGCGTAAAGC
The DNA here is from genome assembly GCF_037179485.1 of Ochlerotatus camptorhynchus. Lineage (NCBI taxonomy): Eukaryota > Metazoa > Arthropoda > Insecta > Diptera > Culicidae > Ochlerotatus > Ochlerotatus camptorhynchus. The sequence goes on from NW_027040770.1 coordinate 577,508, forward strand.
ACAAACGAAGTGACAGACGGAGCGGCTCGAAAACTTTGGTGACTAACCTGTTATTTCAATTTTTCAGTGTACCACACGGCAACACCACTACTACTACATTGTACCACATGGCAACACTACTACTGGATTGTACTAGCATTTTCACCAAATGTATTAGAAAGTTTTGGTTCTATCTCTTTCACTCTACTCAAAACTGAAATGCATAAAAAAATGACAAAATGATACACTCTTTACACACTGTCAAAGAATCATTGTACACAAAATCAACTTTGTTCAAATCAAAACAAAAAAAAAACTAACCCATCTGGTGGATGATGGTACAAGCTTCCAAGGAAATTCTTTTACAGTGAACCACATTATTTTAATGGATTTCTTCGCCAGTTAGTCGTCTGTCACTTCGTTTGTGGTGTAAAGAGTGTATCATTTTGCCATTTTTTTATGCATTTCAGTTTTGAGTAGAGTGAAAGAGATAGAACCAAAACTTTCTAATACATTTGGTGAAAATGCTAGTACAATCCAGTAGTAGTGTTGCCATGTGGTACAATCTAGTAGTAGTGGTGTTTCCGTGTGGTACACTGAAAAATTGAAATAGCAGGTTAGTCACCAAAGTTTTCGAGCCGCTCCGTCTGTCACTTCGTTTGAGGTGAAAGTGCCGTGAAGTTTCAGCTATAACAAAGGAATGTGACAAGCATTAGATTTTAAAAGCGCGTTAAGCGCGCCCTCACATCGCCCTCAACATTGTAAAAACTACGGATACTCAGTGAGTGAGTAAAATTATTCTTACTTTTCCTAGAAAAACTGCTTGAATGTGGGAAAATTGCCCACCATTTTTCTCAGTCTATGAGTATATTATGTTAAATATCTCTCGATTGTTTTCATATTCAAGAAGTTTTTCCTGGAAAATCTAGGAAAATTTTACTTATTCATTGACTAATCCCACTTTTTGTAATTTTGAGTCTAATTCAACTCAATCTTGTGTTATTCTCATTCACGACCGATGAAACTCACTCCACTCAAATTAGAGTTTCGTTCAATCAAATTAGCAAAAACGTTAGTTTCTCATAAACTAAGTAGAATTATCCTCGATTTTCCGGGAAAAACTTGTCGTATATGAGGAAATTCGAGAGAGGTTTCAATCAGTCCATAGTATACACTGTAAACGAAATAAAATCATAGACTGAGCCTTTTTTACTCAGTTGTGAGTCACTTTTACTTATTCGTGTGGAGAAATTTCTGTACTGTGTGCCCTTATACCAACCGGTGGAAACTAACGATTTTAAATGGATCACATCATTCGAGCAGTTTAAAATGACGTTTCCTACCACTCGAACTTTAACGTGGAACAATATTTTAATATTTTTTCTTCTACAACCTCGAGAAAATAGGGTCTTATTTGTAAAATGCTTGAAAAATCTGAAATTGATTGTTTCATTTCCGTAAACGCGCTGGTAGAAAGTCGTCCCAAAACTGCTCGACAATATGATTAATTGGCTCACTACTTGACTAGTCTATTGGTCCCAAGCACGGGGGCAACAATCACGAATTTCGGCGGAGCTCACATCAATGTGATAAATATAGTGGGTAAGGAGGATGACTGCAACAGACTACTCTTTCTAGCATTCAGCACTGCAATGCAAGTGTGAAAAAGTAAGCTGTCTTGTTCTGTCGTGCCTCCGTCAGTTTTACCGCTGTCAGTATGTCCAAAAGTGTCAGATTTTCCAAAAATGTCAAGATCATGTGAGCTATGGTGCATATATATGTGGTTGACAGGGATAGGGTCCCCCTGGTCCCAAGCAAATCGATTAACGTACCCCATTCTAGTCGAAATTCTAGTACTACACTATATTTGTTTTGATTCGCTATGAAAGTTTGACTGATAAAATGAGGGGTTCGTGGATTTTCCTATGCTTCGAGGGGTGCATCGATTAGCTTGGGACCAAAGATAGTACCAGAGCTGAGCCAAAAAGTTGAGCACTTTTTTTCGAGACCTTCTGGTCTAAGAGTTCCCTCTATGCTTATACTGAGTGAAGTTTTCGTCTATTCGAGCAGGTTGAGGGAAAAGTGAGGAACATTCTATTCAGTTTATGAGTAACCGAAATTTTTGTGATTTTGAGTGAAAAGCCACTCAGTTTTTTGCTGATATCATTGGACGTGTTGGACGTGGATTACTACACGTTAGTTCACATGGACTCAAAATCGAGTTTAACCGACTTAATTCCCGCAAAATGGATTTACTCAAAAGTGAGTTGAATTTTCCGGGCATAAGTCGTGGAAACCAGGAAAAACTATTCAAATATGAGGCAAATCCATGCAAATATTACTCAGTCTAGGAGCATACTAATAAACTGAGTAAAAACTCCATCGATTTTCCTCGTTTTTGAGAATATTTTTCCTGGAAAATCCGGGAAAAATAAACTAACTTTTGAATAAATCCACGAAATTGAGTCAAATCGACTCAATTTAGAGTTTTTCTGAACGACCGTATAATGTTGCATGACATATCGTGTGCAAGAAAATACTCAGCGCTACCTGGTGGCGAGTAGTCTTATTTGGGAACGTATTGAATCAGTAGATGAAGAACAATTTTGATAATATTTTTCACCCTTTCATAATGCTCCGAATACCGGACGGTCGATTAATCCAGACATTTCATGTTGAACTAATTCTTACGTTTAAGTTGTCTAATCATTACATACATTGCGCAATAGATGACCAAAAATTAAATTTATCCTTTAATTTTAACGGTGCTATCTAAAGTTTACTGGAGCTACCCCAAACAATTAATGTAATGCTGCAAATATCTTGTTTCTCGAATAAATTAATGAATACTTATTAGCAGTACCTATATATTACTGAAAAAAAAATAATGGGATATTGATTTAATAGCTGAAGCGATCTCATTTCCGTCATATTATCGCATCCACTTTTTTTTTGCGTTCATTTGAGTGATGAGTATTGGCGAACCGAAGTTAGCCCCCGTGGAGAATAGAAGAACTGAGAGTGATAATTTCAAACATTTTCATGGGGAGGTATACAAGTGCAATTTTAAAATGCTTTTGTTTTGCAAATGAAGTATTTTTTAAAAATCTTATTACTTTTATGACGCTACAAAGTTGCAAAGCAATAACTTAATTTTATTAAAATAATTTATTCGAAAAATAATGCATTTTAAAATTGCTCTCGTGCAACCTCACCGTGCAAAATGTTAAAATCGTCATAACTCTCATATGTAGATCTTCTATTCTCCACGGGGACTAACGTTGATTTGCCAATTTCATTCTTCTTTTCAGCTTGCCTACCACTTTCGCTTTTTTTACTTTATTTTACTTATTCTCAGCAAAACGGAAGTTTAGAATTTGGCCGTCTTCGTTTTGACAGATATTTTAAGTATTTTGCTGGTTTTGACAGTTTGAGATTTTTCCAATTAGTGATTAATATTGACGAAGCTTGGAAAATGATTGTTTTATGCGAAATTGTGCTAGAACCAGATACGAATATAAATTATTACTAAGAACCAGATCCGAATATAAACTATTATTTGTTCAACGGAACTTCGGAAAATTATCAGTTTACTGAACTGTTACGGCAATATATGTCACCGAGGACAGATTCTGATTTTAAGCGTGTAATCAGTGAAGGCACGGTATTACGAAGTAGGAGTGGCGGTTTCAATTCCCGGTCTAGTCAAGGAAATCTTTACGGTTTGAAATTTTCTCGACTACCCTGTGCATAGATTAAGGTACACCGGGGCAAGTTGAAACGCGCGGGAAAGTTTAAGCGGTATGCGTATCTCTTAGCGGAAGTGAATATTCACTGTAATTATTTTTGGGAGGCATTGTATAGAAACACAAGCTACAAGATTAGAAATAATTTCAGTGATTATAACCTTCCGGTAATAGATACACCTACCGTTTCAACTTCCCCCCGGTGTACCATATCATTGTGATTGCCGCATAATATTCAAATTCATGCATTTGTTCGCATTAAAAAAAACTCTCAATTTATAATTGTAGAAGTGCTTTTTAGTGCTTATGAGAAAAGAGGAATTTTGCCCCAATAAAATATGATCATAAACGATGATACTCGTATTATGTGTGGACTGGCCAAGATGTTCAGACAAGTGATCAACTCCCAGTAGAGCTTCATGGAACTTCGAGCTTTATTACGGGTGTCACAGTGATACTCAGAATAAGTGCCGTGATTACCGTACAAATCAAATGGGAATCACTTCACCTTGACGACAAGTGACAAGTTTTCACCATGAAGTGACATCCATAATAAGCCTCTTCATAATATCATATACAGTTATGATAACAAATTACCTTTGATACTTAAAATCAGCCAAATAAGCCAAATAAGAGAAACTTTCTGCCTTATACGGGCCTCATCAGAACTTGCAAACACTGTTATAGCCGTTGTTCTCAGTTGTACATAGTCAAAAAGGCAACATGCGACTATACAAGCAACCATTTTGCTGATGTTGGACTTGACGAATGATCTGCAATTTTTCCAGCAAAATAATGTTGCTGAAACTTCCAGCAATTCGATCTTCTGTCAAAATATTTTACTTAATCTCAGTATTTTTTTTTGCTGAAGCTGTAGCATACGAACAAGTTACAGCGAAATCTTACTGAAACACCAGTAAATTTATTTTATTGCGTTTTTACTGATATTTTAGTTGTATATTGCTGAGCCAGTAGCAAAACTATTTAATTTCCTTTTACTTTTAATGTTATTATTAAAACAAATTTAGAAGTACAATAAAGCATTTAATTATTTTATTAATACGTTATGCAGGAATGGTGATTGCTGTTCAAAAAATGAATTCGACATCGAACTTGAAACGATAAACGGTAAATGTTCCATCTCTATTTATAGTATAATAAATTTTATACATTTGTTCCTGTTGTTATGCATTTTTTTCTGAACGAAATCATTCCGGAAGCATATAAAGGCCACATTATGGAAATCTAAACGACTGTTTGTATACAAGCGTTCAAAAAACGCTTTGTTTCGACTTCCCTAAGGAAGCCCCTGAATGGCGTTTTCGGCCTCAGTACACTTGTTCTAAAATTCTATTCCATCGATGAATTGAAAACAACTTGTAAATGCTAAAAATAATAACATGGTTCAAGAGACGAACCAGCTAAAGGCTGAAAGTCTCTATAATAAAGCAAATAAATAAATAAATGAAAAATAATACGGTTCACGTTACCGTAGAACCCCGTTAGTTTGAATAGCAATAGCATCGCAGGACACTGGTGCAAACTCCAAGGCAGCGAATGCCTCAGCGGTTGAATCTACTTCTTCAAAAGCGGCACAGTGTCTCTTATCGCAGGTTATTCTGGCTACAGCTGTCGTTGCGATCGAGGACGATCAAGGTTCTCGCTATCTAGCACGTGCACTGTTGGACTCAGGGTCCGAGTGTAACTTCATCTCTGAAAATCTGTGCCAGTTGATGAATGTCTCCAGGCAGAAGGCCAACATATCGATTCTTGGTATCGGACAGTCGAGCACAAAGGCAACTCGAAAAATCAAGGCTGTCGTCAGATCTCGGATTTCATCGTACTCTCGATCGATGGAATTTGTCGTCCTACCGAAGGTTACAGCTTGTCTGCCAACTTCTACAGTTCAGGCAAATGGATGGAACATACCGGTAGAGATCGAACAGGCGGATCCGGAGTTCTTCCGGTCAAGAAAGATTGACTTGGTTCTGGGCATCCAAGGTTTCTTCAACTACTTCCCGTCTGGAAGGGAGATACAGCTGGGCAAGGACCTACCAGTACTAACGGAATCGGTTTTTGGGTGGATAGTGTCAGGCGAAGTCACTTCATCCAGCCAAGGTACTAAGTACGTCTGTAACATGGCGGTATCGGATAATCTCGAAGAGATAATGGCACGGTCCTGCGAAGAAGAAGGAGCCGTCAACAAATACTCTCCAGAAGAAGCGCACTGTGAGGAGCAGTTCCAGCGTACAGTTAGGCGGGAATCCGACGGGCGATACACAGTAGCCCTCCCCAAGAACAACGAAGTTTTGGTGGAACTGGGTGAATCCCGAGACATCGCATTAAGACGGCTGCGAGCTGTGGAGCGAAGATTGGCAAGAGAGTCTACAGAAGCAGTATTGTGATTTCATGACCGAATACCTCGAGCTCGGTCACATGCGAAGATTGGACGACAGCGAAGAGCATGCAGTTAAACGGTGTTTTCTGCTACATCACCCCGTTATCAAAAAGTCTAGTACCACGACCAAGGTGAGGGGGTATTCAACGCATCCTGCAAAACATCTTCAGGAATATCCCTAAACGATGCGCTATATGCTGGACCATTAGTTCAACAAGACTTAAGGTTAATCGTTCTGCGTAGTCGAGTTCGTCAGGTGATGGTCGTAGCAGACGTCGAAAAGATGTATCGACAGTTCTGGACGAGTCCAGATGTTGTACAGAACCTAATGACTGGAGTTAAGCGTAAGGTGCGAGCGTACGACTATGGTATTGAAGTTGAATGGAAGTTTGAAAAGGATCGGTCAACTAGGCAATTTTCTAGAGCGTTTTTTTCCGTGATTCAATTTGATGTGGGCCACCCTTTATAATGTGGAAGAATGTGCACCGGCGTAAGTTGAAACCACAGGACAACTCAAGTGAATTCAAGTTTTGCTGGTGCTCTTTTGCTGGTGCTCTTTTGCTGGTGCTCTTTGCTGATTTGACAGCCCCTCTTCGATTAAGCTTGGAACACGTCACGTCACGTTGAGGTAAATAGAAATAGTTTTCTACATAACGCTAATTTAAAGCGTGATTAACGCAAAATGTGTTCGTCAAATCGTAAACAACTGAATGACTTTTTAATTGGTGACTGTGGAAAAATAAGAATGGTTTCAAGGAATCTTAATTTCTAGCCACTTTGAAACTTTTTATGTTACATGATTTATACTCTATGGTACAGTAGCCCTGCGGCAGTAGAGTAGAGTGGGAAGAGGGAGAGAGGGAAAAAATAGCATAGGGTATACGTCCCTAACCTCGGTCTAATATGCAGCCATAGATTACGTTTTTAATCATAACTCATCAATTAATTTACCTGCAAACGATATTCTACTGCTAAATGGTATGCTTAGATATGCTTATCATGTCGTTTGCTATCAGGAACCGCAAAAAATTGAAAAACTTACTTTTTTTAAGACAAAAACTCACCAGGGAAATGTATGTAATATCGGTCTATTGTCCCCAAATTGGGTCTATTTATGGATGCAACTTCGTCCTATCCTGTTTGATTCTCAAAAAAAACGCTCTTGGTAACGTTTTCTTATGTATTTTTTTTTATCACTATCACTGTTAACTTAATACTCTTCATTCCTCAAAACATTTCTTAGAGAAAATTTTACAAAAACTACATTAAATCACTCAAGTTAAAAATTAAAAATTAAAAATTTCGCTTATCGTCTTTCGACCGCAGAATATCTAAATCAAAACATTGTGATGTTCATTATACAGATTTGGCAGAAAAAATCTCCCTTCCTGTTCGTTCCTTATCATCCAAATGCAAACCACATTGTTGACGTTACTCTTATTGCTATATGCTGTCAAATGAATTTCATGGGCCAAAGTTAGGAACATAGAAAAGAAATGTGTCCTTAAAGTTGGGTCCATGATTTACTTGTGAAAACGTTGTTAAACAATTAAAATAAACATAAAATATTCAAACAGTAACTGTGAGTTTTACGTCTAGTGTGTATTATCAGGTAATTCCATTCAATAAATGCCATAATCAGGCCATTTGATGATCGTCAGTGCAACCTTCCCATCTTAACCTTAGAAGTCATGGCGGCTAAAAACTCCGAACAGAGTGATATTCTCAACCAGTTTTATTACTTACGAGAGCTGAAAATGTATTGAAATGTTGTGATATAAATTGATTTGTGTGTGGTACACATTTATCAATCATCAGTGATCAATATTTTCCTTATTTTTTGTGTAATATTCCTTAATTAATTATTTATTTGCGTGATAGGCCGAATGAAAGGACTAGACCCACATTACATACCGTAACCCTACCTTATTACAATAAACTCTTTATACATAGATATTTGCGATTCAAGATTTAGGAAATAATTTCGAAATGAGTCTTGACTGTATTTGAAGTGTGATATGAATTCAAACGTAAAGCATTTATTGATTCATAGAATTCCAGAGTGATTTGAGATTTGGGCGTAATTGCTTTTGTAAACAAACGCGTCAATTAATGATTTCTCTTGAATAAAAGCTCAATCTCTCAAACAAACCATACCAAATGATAGAGGAATCATTCCTCTACCTCATAGTGTTATTACTTTTCGAGGTTGAGCTTATATTCGCGAGAAATCGGCGATTGACGTGTTTGTTTACAAATGCTATTACGCCCAAATCTCAAATCACTACGGAATTAACTGCTCATGAACAGGGTTGTCAATCGACAATCGTCGAATTTGCATTTCAGACGTTAATGCAGATGTTATCGACGGTTATTGATTATCAACTCTGCCCATTACTACTTTTCAACAATTGTTCTTTTCATCAATTTATTAAAGTTTTGTTTATCACACACAGCGGCGCCGGTGGTGTAGTGGTAAGCGTGATTACCTCTCACCCCAGCAGGCCTGGGTTCAATCCCAGTCGGCGCCGCCGGGATGTTCTGAGGCATATTTAACATCTCTGATCACGCCTTCCTTCGGAAGGGAAGTAAAGCCGTTGGTCCCCGGCTCATGAGTTGATGGGTCGATAGGTAGGGTCCAGGTTTGGGAGCTACCTCCCTGGCGTCGGTAGCATTGGTGCTCAGCACGGAAAACAAGATCGACGGAAAACAAACCAAGGAAAAAAAATCAATATATACATCTACCACACTGTATTGTTAATTATGCTTGTTTTGACTGTTGTTACCATTGTAATCATTGAGTATTGGAGATCTCCCGATTTTGTTTCCTGTGTCATGAACCCTATATTAATGGAAGTAAATAATTAATATGGAGGTCGTAAACAATCACACCGAAAAAGATTGATGATAGAAAATGGCAATGTAAACATAAATCGAAACAAAAATAAGTTCTAAACCCTAGTTGTAAATGTAAATCTTCATGAAAAAAACCTTCCTAACATGAGGAAAACAACAATTGTTGCTAAGTATTTCTAATACTTATAATTGAAATCACATTTCAAATACAGTTAACTCTCCTTCTTCTCCCGAGGGTATCTCCTTCGACCACATTTCCCATGCACGTTTAAGTACTTACCATAACTCGAAATCGTGTTCTAGCTCGTTGTTCGCTTGAATTTTTATTTAGATAGAGTATACCTTTTCTCCTCATTTTTCTTGTTTTCTACTTCTGTTCCTCTTCCATCCTCTCTTATTCTCTCCCATTTTCATATTTGCGATTGCGGTAGATCAGCATAACCACAATGTAAACGTTTTACTTATTTCATTTATACAGCCTCAAGCTGTATTCAAACGTTATACGATTTGAAGAAACCTTTATTCAACCTCTATACAAGTAAATCTGGTGAACTTAGTCAGCTACTTATGGCTGTTGGGACGCTTGGGGCAAGCTCTTATTGCAATTCCAACCTTTTCCCGGTTATCCAATAATCACTACGCAGCTTTTTTGTTTACGCTTTTTTCTGTTGGAGGAATTTATTGAGTTTATTTTGCTGCAAATCAAATTCATCAAAATTAGTTATAAGCACACACCTAATTATTCACACCGCACTGGAACCTGGAATCGAACTCGAGACGACCGCATTGGAAAACACTTTGAACTTATGTAAAACAATTTAGATGCCTTTTTACAACAAGATTGCTGAGTAGAGGCTTTATAATAGTGCACATGAATCACTTTTCTCGACTATTTAATTCAGCTTTGTAAAGGAGCAGAGTAAAAGCTGTAAAACAGCTCACGTCAAAAAATATACCAAGGTCATTGTTAAAATGCTTTCAAAGTATCGCTAACACAGTTTATTAGCTGAGTACAGATTATTTAGTTGTGGGAAAAGCACTTTTGATGTTTATGTTATTCAGCAAGAATGGTTGGTTGTGAATAAGCCATCAAATGAGTAATATATTCACTTTGTTAGCATTGTTTTGCAGCTTCAAGTTGAAAGTTGACTAATATTTGCATAGAAGTGCCATTATCGTTAAGTAAACACTCTTCAAAACTATTTTGCTGGCTTCTGCTTGTATCTGTATCTGCAACTTAACAGCACAACGCTGGAAAAGTTGGCTCTTAAAGCTGAAAATGTTAGTTGGGAAGTCCATATGCAGATATATCTCAAGATCGAGGAAAGATTGCAAAATTTATCTCCTAAATAAAGTAAAACAAAAATCCAAAATGTTCAAAATTTTCGCTATTCAGGGTCACAAAATCATGTGTTTACTTATATAAGCATATGTTTTATTTGAAAAAAGCTCATCGTTTGACATTTTGAACTTAGAACTCTTGCGGCACCTCTAAATGTCAACGAAAAAAGTCAAATTTTGTATATGTTACTTTTATCAGTCCCAATGATTTTCCACAGGGGAAAACATGTCCCGAGCGATTTTGAAAAATAAGCTCCACCCTATTCTTACAGCTTATACAGACAAATATTGCCTTACTCAGTTATAAACAGTCATATTCAGCTTTAAGGTGATACTCTAAGGAAACCTTAGCGTGAAACTTCAAAAGCACAAATGTCAGCTTCCGCAAAACATGCAATAACGTAATTGCTACTCTCTGTTTGTTGTAACGCTGCAACTAAGGAGTAGTAATTTCATATTTGTACGCTTTGTGGAAGTTGACATTTGTGTTCTTGAAGTTTCACGCTAAGGCTTCCTTGGAGTATCACCTAGCATAATTATTTGTTGAATTAGTTTGTTCGTTAAAAAAATATTGAGTTTCCATTGTTGAGATCAGGGTACCTTCCATTCATTTTGGCTTAAAAATGTTTTATGAACATATGGAATAATAAGATACTATAATGATATTTTGTATGTGGTAACTAGAAAAAAAATGTAAAGATTCAGTTTGACACAAAACCTGCAGATTTAGCTTTGACAGAGTCACAATGTGATAAATGACAAAATCGCTTATTGCGACTCTCATGTGGCAAAATTGGCAGGTATTATGTGTCAAACACAAACTTCACATTATTATGTGCTTACACAAACAAAATATTACAATAATATCTTATTATTCCATAATTTCATAAAACATTGTTTTGCCAACATGAAAGGAAGGCCTCTGGTTGAGATAACCAATAGAACTGAGTTTTGCATTAAGAATATGACGTTCACCATTTCATCCTGCCCCTCTGTACTGTTTTCGATTTACCCCAATGAGGCGTCAAATGTGGAGCAAGTAGAAATGCTTTAAATGTTTTGGAAAAATTCATTTGCGACCGGCATTGTTCTATAAGATTACTCCAACTAGCCACCATATGATTCCGGAGGGAACAAAACTGGATAAAACATAGATTTTTTGTCAGATAGATGGGCTGCGAATAAAGCGCTTGGATGTCAAATAATTGTTCAAATTTAAATTGAATATTCAAGTAAAAGATCATCGATGACGTAGGGAAAGTCTTAATTTTATTGCTGGTACCTAATACCAAATGCACTAATGATAATTATTTTTTTTTTGAAAATTACACCTTATTCCGTTCAGTTACCACTGGCTCCTGTTCAACAGTTAAGAGATCTTTTCCTTTGGTTTCTGGTATTGTGAATATAATTACAAATATACTAGCTAAGCAAATCGAGGAATGAAACCACATCGTACCGTACAGGTGGATTCGGTCGATCATGATTGGAAATAGCTGAAACCAGTTGATTGAGATGAAACGAATTAATTAAAATTTAAATGATTATCTACCTTGAGAACGACGAATGCGCTAGAAGAAATCATCAATATGCTGATTGTACTGCCAACGTTTCTGATCTGGTGATGAGGGATAGCATTGGTGGTTAAAAGTTCAATTGGATTGCGAATTAGTTTGCGTATACTTTTTGTGGCAGCACCTTTGCTAAAATCACGAACGGTAGTGGTAGAATTCCAAACGATGAGAAAAGAATGGTAAACGATAAGCTTAGAATTGGGATGGAGCCAAGGTGGCTTAAATCATGTCCGCTGTGTTGCAGAAATGAGAACAGTCCCATGGCGAATAAGCCAACCGTGGTCCCTGCAGTGGAAATCAGCAGCAGCATTTTTCGACCTAAATTATCAACTAAAGCAAAGGACACAATCGTTCCGAGCAACTGAATTAGGGCCACTATGATTGAGGACACATTCGGGGATAGATCAGAACCGGATTCCTTGAAAACGTTGGCCGAATACGTGATAATAGCCAATGCCCCGCAGAATTGGTTCAGCACCATCAGAAAGATTCCGATTCCCAGTCCATTTCGGGCTTGCTTTGTACCTGTTGAGAAACACAGATAAATCAAAAAAAGATGGATTCCCACACCATAAATAAAATGTGTTCTAACAGATATCTTTCCACGTAAGCCTGTGTTGGTCGGTTGATGCTCTTTCGTTTTGCACCACTTTTTTCAGCTGCTCAAATTCTTTCGTAAAGTCAGTAGTCTTCTGAAAGTGTCCCCTAATTCCCCGATAGAACATCAAGGATCGTTCGGCGTTTTCGTTTCGATTCTGTTTCAGCAAACAGTAGGGCGTTTCCGGTAGGAAACAGGTACAGACGATAAAAAGTCCCGGACCCGCAAGCATCACGACCGGCACGGTGAAGAACGACAGAAAGTGTCCCAGCACAAATCCCAACAGAATTCCGATGTTGAGTGAAATGACCAGAATCGAGCCCAACATCCCACGTAGTTTGCAGTGAGCAATGTCTGCGATGTAGAGAGGGATGGCACGGAAAATTCCGCCTCCACCGCTGCCGGCTAGTATCCGACCGAGGTAGATGAAGTAAACGTTCTGTCCGAACAGAATGCATAGCCAGAAAGCCTGTGGATGGAAAGAGTTTAGCAGGAGTTAGTTTTTTCCGAATGAAAACATTTCTCAGAGGACAAGAACGATGAGAATTAAAAACACTGCTTTCATCAACAATCCAAAAGGGCGGATCAACTATTTGTATGCAATGGCTTAAAACGCAATTTTCTCAAAAAATACCCACGCAAACCAACATTGCCATTCGATAAAGGAAGTTTGCTCAGTCAGATACCGGTGCTTGATTGCGTGAATGTGTTCGATTCTCGAGAAATCCGCGTTTAATGCCATTGTTTACAAATGGTTGATCCACCTTTCTCAACTGTTGAAGTAGTATTCATTTTCTTTTTGTTGAGTTGCCCAGAGAGATTTAATTTTACTAGGTGGGGTAAAATTAAAATTATCAGGTTCCCCTTTTAGCTCGATACACTTTTTCCAGCGATTTTCCAACTTCATGATCCCGTCCGAAAAGTTATTTTCCGGAAGGGCTACAAAATACTCCTCCGCAGCGTAGATGATTTCCTCACGTGAGCTGATTTTTTTTATTGATGAGCCATCTTTTGAGGTATGGGAAGAGATAATAGTCTGAGGGAGCCAAATCGGGCGAATACGGAGGATGCGGAGGCAATTGGAGCCGTAAGTCATTGATTTTAGCCGTCGTTGCGATGCTCTTGTGCACCGGACATTGTCTTGCAAAAACAAAATATTTTTTCGCTTGATGGCCGTTTTGCACCGATTTCGGCTTTCAATCGCTCCAATAATGCACCATGTAGTACCATGTAATACTCGCTGTTGATGGTTTTTCCTTTTTCGAGTTAGTCCACGTAGAGTATGCTATGAAAATCCCAGAAAACCGACGCCATAACCTTTCCGACCCATCGAGCCTCCCTCGGCCGCTTCGGAGCACTCGTGTCGGCTTCAGTCCATTGCCGGACACTCATTCTGTTCTCTGGGGTGTAATAGTGGGTCCAGGTTTTATCAAAAGTTACCAATCGACGCCAAAAGTCCGCCCGATTCCGCATCAGTAAGTCTAAACACTCTTTCAAAGTGCTCTCGCGTTCGTGTTTTTGGTCAGGAGTGAGCTTGTGTGGCACCCAGCGGCAGGATAACTTTTTTGATATCCAGAATCTCGCCCAAAATATGGCGTGTGCGCTCAATACAATCTTTGCGGCATCTGCTAGCGCGCGCACCTTCACTTTCCGGTCAGCCAACACATTTTCATGTATTTTTTGACATTGTCCAGTTTTAAGAGCGCATCTTCATGCTGAATGAAACCAAAAATTAATCACATACACAAACACACACACACACACACACACACACACACACACACACACACACACACACACACACACACACACACACACACACACACACACACACACACACACACACACATCTAGGGAGAAATATTGTTGTAATGAAAATTCTGATCCACAATGTACATAATCAGTATGCTGTTGGTGCAATCCTCCGGAAATACATATAATGAATTTAATTTTCAATTGTTTCAATGTTTCTCACCATATTAACATAACAACATGTAATACTTATTACAGCTGTAATGTTTTCCATTAGTATGATTTCAATTGATTTTGCGAAGATTACTTTTTAATTTTGACACATTTTTGAGCTGCAGATTTGTGATATGAATTTGATAATTTTTAGAAGGCGCGTATATTTATTCGAAGTAAAATGTTTCGTTTCACCATAAACTTGAAGCGTTTGTATTCCGATTTTTCAATTCTTTAAAGTCATTAATTTCAATGTTTATTCAAATGACTTTTTCTACGATTATCATCTCAGATTTTTTAGTCCTAAGAAAAACATCATTATTCTATTTCCGCATAACCACACCAAAATATCCAATACATATATATACATATATACATATATATGTATATGGTTAACTAGAATGTCGTTCGAATGTATTCGAAAACACCACTGTACTGTTAGCGATGTCAGCTAAACATTACAGCTGAGTCAGTCAAAACCTGCAAATAAGTTATGTGTCATTAACATATTATCTTCCATGAAACTGATTTGCAACACCTTTTGCAACAAACATAAGTTGCAAAGAGACTCCACTTTCTGCGCTTTTTAAAGTACAATGATGTTTTATATGTGATGCATTGTCCATAATTTAAACCTTTATTTAGTCACACTAAGGTTGTTTTTGTTCGCTGAGAAACAAATGGTGTTGCTTGGGCTGTCAGCAATATACCCAGGTAGCACAATTCTCTCTTAACACAAATATTACATAAACATGAAGTTACAAGCGAATATGAAGTTACATCATAACCTCCTGAGTAACAGGACGCTTTAATGTCACACAATGGTCATTAACTTCATAGTCAGATTGTCACAATGTTGAGATAAAATGCGACTTATCTGGTGTTAATGGTGACACAGTGTAACCTTTTTTTTTGTCGATCTAATGTTATCAATTGGTTGAACTGTAACTAAGTTGCCACACAACAGTGACCGAAAAGTTACGAATGTCTTGACCTGTAAAATTCGTGCGGAAAAGGGGCAGGGACTTCGTCTGTTCTCCAGGAGGAGCGGCTCACAACAGCGTCTGTTCCCCATGTTAGGGGTGGCTGATCTACGTCCGAGTGCCAGTGAAGGACTCTAAGTACAACTGTGCACCCTGGTCCTCTAGAAAGTTAGGGCGTTGGTGTCAGGCCCTGCGAGCCAGCCGTAAAAAAGCATTGCAGCAATCAGCAACAGAGGAATACGAACCTAGACCAACGGCAACGACCCCAGCGACGAAATAGGACTGGCGATTGGAAACTCGGCCCGTGGAACTGTCGATCTCTCAATTTCATCGGGAGCACCCGAATACTCGCCAATCTACTGAAGGACCGTGGATTCGGCATCTTAGCGCTGCAGGAGGTGTGTTGGACAGGATCCATGGTGCGAACGTTTAGAGGTAATCATATCATCTACCAGAGTTGTGGCAACACACGCGAGCTGGGCACAGCTTTCATCGTGATGGGCGAAATGCAGAAGCCCGTGATCGGTTGGTGGCCGATCGACGAAAGAATGTGCAGGTTGAGGATCAAGGGCCGATTTTTCAAATTTAGCTTAATCAACCTGCACAGCCCTCACTCCGGAAGCACTGATGATGACAAGGACGCATTTTACGTGCAGCTCGACCGCGAGTACGATCGCTGCCCAAGTCACGACGTCAAGATCATCATAGGAGACCTAAATGCTCAGGTAGGCCAGGAGGAGGAATTCAGACCGACGATTGGAAAGTTCAGCGCCCACCAGCTGACGAACGGGAACGCCCTACGACTCATTGATTTCGCCGCCTCCAAGAACATGGCCATACGTAGCAGCTTTTTCCAACACAGCCTCCCTTATCGTTACTCCTGGAGATCACCACAGCAGACGGAATCGCAAATCGACCACGTTCTGATTGATGGACGGCACTTCTCTGACCACTACCTGATGATGGTCAAACTGCGCCCAAAACTTTCCGTCATCCGGATGTCGCCTTAGCATACGCGCAGAATCTCGAGGCAGCGTTATCCGAGGAGGGCGAGTTCAACGTGCCCTCTCTAGAGGACTGCTGGAATACAGTTAAAACAGCCATCACCGACGCAGCCGAGAGCACCATCGGGTACGTGGAAAGAAGTCGACAGAATAAATGGTTCGATGAGGAGTGCAGAGCGATTTTGGAGGAGAAGAACGAAGTGCGGGCGGTAATGCTGCAGCATGGAACCCGACAGAACGTGGAACGGTATAAACAGAAGCGGAAACAGCAGAGCGCGTGAAGTGCGAGGAAATGGAACTGCTGTGCCGTTCCCAAGCTCAACGCATCCCGCAACGGCTTCGTGCCGCGAGCCGAAATGTGCAAGGATAAGGACGAGAGCCTCTTGACGGACGGACGTGAGGTGATTGAAAGGTAGAAGCAGCACTTCGATACGCACCTGAATGGCGAGGAGAACGTAGGCACGGGAGACCAGCGCAATGGAGGAAACGACTACGTTAGTGCAGCAGAGGACGGAACTGACCCAACTCCCACGCTGAGGGAAGTTAAGGATGCCATTCAGCAGCTCAAAAACAACAAAGTAGCTGGTAAGGATGGTATTGCAGCCGATCTCATCAAAATGGGCCCAGAAAAGTTGGCCACCTGCCTGCACCGGATGATAGTCAGTATCTGTGAAACAGAGCAGCTACCGGAGGAGTGGAAGGAGGGGCTAACCTGTCCTATTCACAAGAAAGGCGACCATTTGGAATGTGAGAACTTCAGAGCGATCACCATTTTGAATGCCGCCTATAAAGTGCTATCCCAGATCATCTCTTGTCGTCTATCACCTAAAATTACAGAGTTCGTGGGAAGTTATCAAGCCGGCTTCATCGACGGCCGATCGACAACGGACCAGATCTTCACCGTACGGCAAATCCTCCAGAAATGCCGTGAATACCGGGCCCCAACGCATCATTTGTTCATCGACTTTAAGGCGGCATACGACAGTATCGACCGCACAGAGGTATGGAAAATCATGGACGAGAACGGCTTTCCTGGGAAGCTGATCAGACTGATCAAAGCAACGATGGACGGTGTGCAAAACTGCGTAAGGGTTTCGGGTGAACTATCCAGTTCATTCGAATCTCACCGGGGACTGCGACAAGGTGGCTCTCATGCCTACTCTTCAACATCGCTCTAGAAGGTGTGCTTTGCGGACGACATGGACATTATCGCAAGAACATTTGGAACGGTGGCAGAACTATACGGCCGCCTGAAACACGAAGCAGCAAAGGTCTGGTGGTGAGTGCGTCAAAAACAAAGTACATACTAGTAGGCGGAACCGAACATGACAGGATTCGTCTAGGAAGTAATGTCACGATAGACGGAGATACTTTCGAGGTAGTGGAGGAATTAGTATACCTTGGATTGGTGAAATACGAAGGCACATCATCAGTGGAAGTCGTGCCTAATACGGGCTCCAGAAGAAACTACGGTCAAAAAAGGTGTGCAGGAGAACGGTGAGTGGCGGCGAAGAATTAACCACGAGCTCGCTGCACTCAACGGCGAACCCAGCATCCAGAAGGTGGCTAATGCCGGAAGGATGCGGTGGGCAGGGCATGTTGCAAGAATGCCGGACAAAAACCCTGAAAAGTTGGTGTTCGCTACTGATCCGGTTGGCATAAGAAGGCGTGGAGCGCAAAGAGCACGATGGGCGGACCAGGTAGAGCGTGATCTAGCGAGCATTGGACATGACCGAGGATTGAGAGCCGCAGCCGCAAACCGAGTATTGTACTATTCTTGATTATGTCTTATCTTAAATGTGATGTTATACAAATAAATGTATGTATGTATGATTAGTTGTTATAATTTTATCAAGGCCTCAAAAGGTTTATGCCATAAAGATACTCTGCAAAACAATAATCACCGCCGAAATTAAACTAAATTCAATCAACGTTACAAGTAAACTTATTAATGATTGCATGTAATCGAATATTGTTATTTCGTCACTACTGAGTAACTAGTTTTGAAACATTGAATTGGTTATATATAAACTCACATCTTGCGCATTTTTGGTAGCATTACTGTTGCCTTCATTGTTGCTGTAATGATTTTAAGACACAGAATTTGGTAACAAAATAGTGGCAGTAACTTTTATATGACAACAAGTGCTACTTGGGTAGAAATGCCGTAAAACAACCACAAAGCACAAAGTTATGCTGTATTTGCTTTTGTGGTGTAGTTACACTGGTGTAGTAGCACAGACAAACAGACATAACACATATTTTTCATTATAAAACATCATCGCTAAAACAGTACCGCCATCTGTTGAGTATACTGTGATGGGCAGTATGCTCAACAGATGGCGGTAGTGTGTAAATGTCAAACGCAAGGGAACGCGTGCCACAGTTGGCGGTACTGCAATCTAAAAAACATTTAAATTGATCGTTATACGCGTGTTCGATGAACAACTTGCGACAGTTATGTCTGTTTATCTGTGGTAGTAGTGTACTACGCGTATAAACGGAAACGGGATTATAGAGCAGAATTAGTAGAATTTATTATATCCTCATAGTGGAATTTATTAAATACGTATACAGTGATGGACAAAACAATAAGACTGTTGAAACTATTTTAAATTCAAAATTACGTTAAAAAATCATCATAATGAAAGCATTGTTTTCTTAAAATGATAGTTTATTATGTTTAGTGAATAAATCAGACTATCTAAGTTAGTTATTAAAAAACATAGACAAAAAACTCGACGCATACTCGGCGGTAAAAAATTGAGCGACAATAAAATAGGACCGCTCTTTAATCGGCGTGTGCTGGCAGGAAAAGCATACCATGCTTTCTGGATGTTGTCACACAGTTCTTATTTTTTAATTTCACAGGATTCACGGAATTCGTCACGATCTACTATAGGTTTTCGATCGGCGTGAGATCAGGAGACTGTGCCGGCCATTGCATTACATCAACTTTGTGATCTTCAAACCATTTCTTAACACTGCGGGCGGTGTGCTTAGGATCATTATCTTGCATGAATTACCATTTCAATGATATTTGACTTTGCATAAATCAATCTTCTTTTTTATCCAGTAGGATGGTGAAGCCAGCATTTTCCGTCAGATCCAACTAAATTCACTTTACTCTCGTCTGACCACAGGATATTTCGCCATTTCTTTTACCAATCCAAATGTTCTTTCGCAAATTTCTGCCGTGTTTGAAGATGTTTTTGTGTGAGAATTGGCACTTTCTTGGGGCTCCTACCAATGAGTTAATTCTCGTCAAGCCGTCTCGGAATTGTCCTCGTAGTCACGGACAAGCTCCTCTTTTATCTTCGATGCTGATTGGAAGGGATCAATATTTTTGCAAAGTTGCTTGATGTGACTGTCTGCCTTAGCTGTGGTTTTTCAGGGACGTCCAGTTGACACACGTGGTTTCTTGATTCAGAGAGCATTGAAATTTTCTTCGCCTGCTGCATGATCCATATCCGTTGATATTCCGTGCACTGATAGCTATGGCACATCGTTCCAATCAATTTTGTAAACCGACAAAAAAATTCACAATAAAATACCACACAATGTTTAATGTGCTACATATTAATAGAATGTAGTGGCTCAACGATAAGTAACCTACTTCGAAAATACAACGATATTTGTTTTAATAACATGTGAAACATATGAACGGCGAACGTTTTTATGACTTATTTCAGATTTTCAATGTGTGCTGCTCGAATGATTTGTTTTGCCTCTTGCCATGCTAGTACAAGTGCTCGCCACATGGCGTTGCACACGTCTAATTCAAAAGGTAAGCGACGCTTATGTGAAAATTACATTTCATTGTTGTCTTATTGTTTTGTTTGTCACTGCAAATCCATCTTTAATAGTGTGCGCGATTATTAAACCTTTTTCTGTCAGTATTTACCATTTTGTACAAATTTTTAATTTTTTTGTTATGACTCAAATAGGGGGTGGCTGACACGTTAGTTACATCACAGACAAGCAGACATAACACTCACAATCACATTCATCGAAAATAATTTTTTCGTAGGGAATGTGCTTGCATTTGTCAGAGTGGCGCCACTGAAGCATTGAGCAAGCCACCACATTTCGAACCTTTCAGTGATGCCAGTTCTTTTTCACGTCTAGTTAGTAGATGTCAGCTCTTGAAAATGATAAGTGGTCAAGGCATTCCACTGGAGACACATGCCACATCTGACGAATACAGAAAAATACGTTGTACGATGTACACAGAATTCGAGAACAAATCATGTTGATGAATATACTATTCTATCAACTTTTACCAGTTATTGATATTCAATACTTCACCATGAATATCATTGATTGATACATATTGTTTTTTTTTATCTCCTGTGTACACATTCAAGTGATGAGCGGTGGTAGAAAGGGCACTAATAAGTGATGCATTCAGGCTTGGGAATTGTCAACCTCATGACGATAAACTATATAACAACGACAACAACAAAAAGTCAACGCTCATCTGACAAGCACGATGCAACAAAATTCTGCTTGAAAGACTGATCTACTGGGCTGTCTCTCGACGAAACATTTTCTATTCTTGTCTTTCTCTCATTTGGTCACGAAACATCTGTTGCGTGACGTTTTCCAGAATGACTTAGTTGTTTCACGTACGTCGGACGACAAGATTGACGGAAACTGTCGACATGGTTATTGACGAAAAAAGTCTGTCATGTCATTCTTCCATTCTGTCGCGACAAAACTGCCGCTGGTCGTTTTCTAATAAATGGATGTCGCTTTGGATGCGAGACATAACAAGATAGAAATAACTAGAATTGTGTTGTTTTGACGTGATTTCACCTCTGACTCGAAGTAGGTAGCTTGAATCTTGGCGCTAAGCTTCGTGTTTGCAGTGATGGCTATTTTTGGAACCGACAGAACTGAAAGCTGCCGAAAATCGATGTTTGGAATCCAAGATGGCGGCGTCCGGTTTAAAAAAAAAAGGTGGGAAATACTGCCAAATACCCTTCAATATGTATATTTTCGGAATCGGGATGACGTCAAGAGACCGAAAATCGATGTCCAGCGCCATCTGGAAATCAAAGATGGCGGCTGCCGATTTCAGAAAAAGTGGGAAATACTACCAAATACCCTTCAATATGTATATTTTCGGAATCGGGATGACGTCTAGAGACCAAATATCGATATGCAGCGCCATCTTGAAATCCAATATGGCGGCTTCCAATTTCAGAAAAAGTTGGAAATACTGCCAATGAATATGTATATTTTTGGAATCGGGATGACGTCTTGAGACCAAAAATCGATATCCAGCGCCATCTTGAAATCCAAGATGGCGGCTTCCAATTTCAGAAAAAGTGGGAAAAACTGTAAAATACTTTACAATATGGATATTTTCGGCTCAAAGACGACGTGCAGATGCCGAAAATTGGAATGCCGAAATGGCGTCAGCCATCAATTTTCCGTCTATTGAAGGGTATTTGACAGTCGGACATCGATTTTGAGCCTCTACATATCGGACCCATTGAAAATATACCCATGTTGTGGGGGTATTTAACATTACTATCCAGTTTATCTGCAACCAGAAGCTGCCATCTTGGAATTCAATATGACATCGGACAGTAATTGCTAATCCGTAGTTACCACCGCGAATCCCAAAATACCCACATTCATGTGTATTTGACAGTATTTCCAACTTTGCCTGTATCCTGTTGCTGCCATTTTGGATTTCAGGTCACTCGTCTTCTATTTCTAGATGTAATTATCTAGACGTCATTCCTTTTCCAAAAATACTCATATTGTAGGTTATTTGACTTTCTTTATATCTTTTCCTAAATTTCAAAATGGTATCGGACATTGATATTCGGCATCTACATGACATCTCAAAAATCTATATTATTGGGTATTTGACAGTTTTTCTAAAGACAAGAGCCGCCATCTTGCATTAAAAAATGGTGTTGGACATAAATTGTAGTTTTGTTCCGAAAATACCCATGATGTAGGGTATTTGGCAGTTGTTCCGAATCTGAGAGCCACTATCTTGGATTTCAAAAATGGTATTGGACATCGATTT